>NW_015172006.1:606605-609326 GCF_001447785.1 Gekko japonicus | reverse complement strand
CAAAAGGAGGTCTTTAAACTCATAAAAACAAAATTAAGGGAACTGGATTTCAGCAGCACACTTTGCAGAGCTCGGCATACCTGCTTGGGCCTATCTCTCGGCCTTCCACCGCCGGTTGTGATCCCTACTTACTGTTACACTCTTCGTAGAGCCTCCACACTGGCTAGATTGAACACGTTCCCGTCGAACATAGTCTTTGGCCGCTTTCATGGCATCCCGTTCTCTGAACGGACATGCGATTGTAATC
Organism: Gekko japonicus; assembly: GCF_001447785.1. Taxonomy (NCBI): domain Eukaryota; kingdom Metazoa; phylum Chordata; class Lepidosauria; order Squamata; family Gekkonidae; genus Gekko; species Gekko japonicus. Next base: position 609,079 of record NW_015172006.1, on the reverse strand, counting down.
AAGGTAGGGTGGAGACGATGGATCATATTTTGCTAGCTTGCCCCAACTGGAATATGGATCACACTGGCTAGATTGAACACGTTCCCGTCGAACATAGTCTTTGGCCGCTTTCATGGCATCCCGTTCTCTGAACGGACATGCGATTGTAATCAAGGTAGGGTGGAGACGATGGATCATATTTTGCTAGCTTACCAGAGGCAGAAGTATATTATACCCATCTTGATAAAAGAAAAGCTTCCCTCCCTGCCCTGGTAAATTTCTGTTCTCTTATCTGATAAAGTGGATAATTCAGTTACCAAAGCAGTAGCCACGTTTCTGGCCCTGGTGGCAAACAAAAAAAAAGGGAAAAGGGGGGGAAAGTCCAAATCTTTCTGATTTTATGCTCTGTGTACCTGTTTGAGGATTTACTCTGTCTGACGATCCCATCTAGTGTAACACACTCATATTTGCACAATGCACAATGCATCTCACTGTTTTTTTTCCTTTTTCTTTTTATGTATGAATGGTACTTTTATAAGTGTGTACAAGTGTGCTTAAGACTTTTGGTCATGCAAGCCGAAATAAAGTTGAAACAGCTCCATATATGAACGAGCAACCTGGCGAAGCATTGAGGGAAACAGAATACTTACCTAGGAAATCTGTTGTTGTTGTTTGAACGTTGTTTGGAAGCAGCAGAAATATTGCATGAAGTAAAATAAAGGAATAAAAGAAGAAGCAATGTTTGTGGACTGCAACTGTAATGGAATCAATTTTTTCACAGTGAACTTTGGTGGTTTGTACCACCCAGAAGTTGGCAACTCTAATGCGACCTGTCATGTTTTAGTTTTGCCTTGGCAAAGGGCATCTTCCTTGAAGAAACTGTAATTCTCCCACCACACTTCTCTCTGCAATTATGATGACTGGCAATCTCTCTCTTTAAAAGCTTGATTTCTCTGGATCGACTTGCCCCAGAATTCACGGCCTGTACAAAACAGACCATTCGACAGAAGATTTTATAGAACTAGAATTGAATTTGGTTGCCTAAAGAAATGGATTATATTTTGGACCCCATAGCCATTACAAATGGGTGGATTTCCTTGGTACCACTGGTTTATTGTTTGGAATTTTGCTTTGCTTTGTATTCCAGTCCTCCTCAATTCTGGTTTTGCTACAAGCCATTCTAAATTTAATTATGGAATGATTAATTTCTGTATCCTGTTCTGTTTCCTTGTGCCAAATTTCTTCTGTAAAAACTGGTGTTTTTCCCAGCATTATTTGTTTGGCAATAAAGCCTGCATTATACATATATTTATACATATTAAAGACATACATTGTATATGTAAATGCTGTATACATTATGTACAAAGTGCTCACAAATCTATACCATCTACAGCAAACAGTGGAAAACCAACACCATGGACAAAATATAAACCAATATATATATAAAAAATTATTTATTTATTTATTTGCATTTTTACCCCGCCCTCCCCGCGAACGGGCTCAGGGCGGCTTACACAGGGGCATAAGCCCATACATAAAACAATATAAAACAGTAAAAACCATTAAATCACAACAAACAGATAAAGTGCTCCATACAGACAAGGTGGTCTCTGAGGATGGTAACAATCATTTCCTTAGGTGAAATTGTCCTGTCGATGGTCCAAGCCAGTCCAGCAGCATCAGTGCCATGCAAATTTATGGCCGTTCTTCCGGGGACCACTCCCAACCCCGTTGTTTCAGTGGTGGCAGGGCCGGCCTGAGGGGTTTGTGCGCCCTAGGTGAGGCCGCCTAGTGGCGCCCCCCTCAGGTGCCAACCTCCCGGTGGGGCCTGAAGACCTCCCAGCTGGCCCGCAGGAGGAGGAGGGAGGAGGGACCGGCAGGCAGGCAGGCAGGCAGGAGGACGGCCCCCGTCGCCTCCGTGAGCGCTCCCTACTCCCCCCCGCAGCCTGAAGAAGCAGAGAGGAGGGAGCGCTGGCTGGCGGAGAGGAGGGAGAGCGGGGAGCCCCGCCACCGGGCCTGGAGGAGGAGGGAGGAGGGGCTGGCAGGAAGGCGCGCGCCTCCCCATGCTCTCCAAAGAGACCCCCTCCCCCCTGGCAATCCCCTGAGAGGGCGCCTCGCCCTTCCCCCTGTCTTCTGCCTGCCCAGCCCGGGGATTTCCTCTCTGCAGCAGAGGCAGTGGCCAGGCAGGCGGACGGGGCTTTCTCTTTTGTCCTTCCAGCCGGGCTGAGGGAAGGATGCAGGCGCCGGGTTGGGGAGGCTCCAGAGCTGCGGCGGGGCTCCCTGTTGCTTTTGCGTTTTTTGTGGGGGTTTTTTTTTGGGGGGGGATAGCATGCGAAATTGCGGCTGGAGGCAATGGGAGGGGGATAAGGCTTCCAGGGGTGGGTTTCTGTGGCTGCTGCTTGCTTCCCTCCCCCCGCTGCCCGCGTCTTTCCAAACCTGGCTCTGCAGAACTGGGAGTGTTCAATCAGCCTTCCCGGCTACATGGGGCTGCAAGT
>NW_015172006.1:574677-606133 GCF_001447785.1 Gekko japonicus | reverse complement strand
CTCGGAAGTGATGCGACCACGCCGGACACGCTGGGGGCCGGGCCATGGTCATCCGAGGGAAAACTCTATGGTTTTCCCTTGGATGGCCATGGCCCTGCCCCCAGCATGCCCGGCATCCTAACGTCACTTCTGGGTGACGTGTGTGCGGTGTGCGCGTGCGCCAGTCGCCAGACAGGAGTCCCCCACCGCAGCAGTTTTTCAACTTGGCAACCCTACATCCAGCTCAGGGGCCTCGAGCAGAGGCAGGTGTGGGGAAGGGGCCAGGTATTCCTTTAATTTGATTAGCCAGTGCCCCCTAAGAAATTTAAATGCCTCCTGACTTTAATAATCCTGGCTACGGGCCTGATGGGAGACCATCAAAGGAATACCAGGGTTGCTACACAGAGGCAGGCGATGGCAAACTACCTCTGAAGTCTCTTGCCTTGAAAACCCCACGGGGCCATCCATAAGTTGGCAGTGACTTGACGGCAAAAAGAAAAAGGAACGGAAAAAAAAAAACAAGAACATGCACCCTTGAAGTAACCTTCAAGGGCTTTACAGCTTGGGAAAAAAACACCCTACTTTCTAATCCTTTCTCTTAACTCTCCCCTGTCAAAATTCTGTCTTGTTCTTCCTTAATCTGGCAGTGTAATGCATTTCAAAAGTATAAAGGAGCTTTCTTTTAAAGACCTGCCTCAGCCAAGACCCTGTGAGCCATTCTTTGCAATAGGCTGGTCTGTCTTTCTGCTTTTTTCTCCCCTGTGGAAACCAGGTCTGGTCCATTCTTGTTGCAGCCCCTCCGTGAGTTCACAGAGGCCTTGGGGCCGGTGGCTGGAGAGCACTCCTATGGGAGAACTGCTTGTGAGGATCACAGCCCATATATCAGTTCTGTCCACAAAGTCAGTGCAAGGGTGCCGATCAGACTGGCCCCACATCTGGTTCCCACAAAGAGACTGATTCTCACGAGCTGCACCTCTCTATGAATGGAACCCAGTGGTGGCCCCAAGGTGGCCTCCATCTATATGACCTGTCAGGTTGCTGATAGAAATTAGGACAAGAGAACTTGAGCATGGTTTCCACTTCCCACTTCCTGCTACCACCCTGGCAAGTGATGGGATAATTTTTTTAAAAAAATAATTGCTTCTAGCATGATGGCATCATGTCACTTCTGGGGAAAACACAGAACTGTTGCCACTTCCCTCTAGGAATCACTGGAAATTCTATGGTTTTTACCATAGAGCTGCTTACAATTCCTAGAGCGGAGGGTCTTTTAAAGACCAGCTTCAGCCAATATCCTGTGAATTATTCTTTGCAATATGCTGGTCTTTGCTTCTGCTCCCCCCCCCCCGTGTAAACTAGGTCTGGTCCATTCTTGTTTTTAACCATAGAGTTAGCAGTTCCCAGAGCAGCAATCCCCATGTACAGGGGGCATTTCGTAGAAAAAGAGCTAGGGGGACTCATTAGCATAACTCATTAGCATATGCCACACCCCCTAACATCACCGGAAGTGTGTCCTCCCCACAGCCGGCGGCGACCTCCAGCGGGCACCAGCAGGGAGCTCCAGGCCCCGCCCTCCCGCACCTCACCCGAGGGGATGGCGTCCCCCCGCGTCCCCCCCCAAATGACCCCTGTCCATGTAACACCCTAGGCTCCCACTCTCCTCAAGGTGCATGCATATTTCTGGAGTTACACATCTGCCTCTCGGTGGTGTCTGGGGACAAGATATTGAGTTGTTGTTTAGGTGGTTGCTGCCTTTGTTGCTGTTAAGATCTTTAGACCCGTGTATTATATGTTAATAAACCTGTTCAGTTCCTTCACAACTTGTTGGGACTACCTCTTTGTGGAACCTGGAGGATCTTTCTAAGTTCCCACTGCAACACGATTATCCCTATCTCTTGCAACCTGCCCTGTTCTCGCCCTATTCCTCGGATAGCGTGGGGATATTGTCAGTATTGTGTAAAGTAGGGTTGCTAGACCAAGCCTGGCAACTGCTGGGAGAGCTGGGGGTGGGGAAATGGAGAAGGGGGTGCACCACATCGGCTATGTCACTATGTCACATCTAGGGAAACCCCAGAAATGACATAGGTTGGCTCTAGGAACCACTGGGAAATCTATGCTTTTACCACAGAGTTCTACCATACATTTTCTGGTGATTCCTAGAGCTACCCCATGTCACTACCTAATGTCACTGGTTTTTCAAGGGTTCCAGAGGGAGGCCTCCTGCCACAGCGGGAAGCCAGGCAGCCTTAGCATAGAAATTAGTTCATGAGACCATGTCTGGCAAGAGTAAGGTTAAGATGCCCACTCTGCCATGGGAGCTGACTCTGAGCCAGCCTCTTTCTCTCAGCTAAACCTACTGTCAGGATTGTCAGGAGGATAAAATGGAGGAGGGGGAGAAACAGGTATGTAGCTGAGCTCCCGGGAGGAAGGGTGAGATAAAAATCTCACCAATAAATATATAATCAACCCTGCCACTTAGCCAGGGGTCATTTCCTGCAGAAGCACACAGGAGCGAAGCTCTGGCAGTAAAGAGCCCAGGGGGCGGGCACATGCAACAAGTCCCACCCCCTGTTCCCAGCAGCCCTCAGTCAGAGCAAGAAGCAGCCAGGTAAGCTACAGAGCGCCCCCCCCCGGTCCAAAACAGTCCAGTGGCACCTTTAAGACCAAGTTTTATTCAGGTACAAGCTCTCCCTCCTCTGCGAGGACAGATCTGCACGTCCCCCCCCCCAAATAGCTAGCAATCCAAAACAGTCCAGTGGCGCTTGAGCGGTGGGTGTTGCCTTCTGACACAGGGGTGGGGATGCCAGGGGGTGTGGCATATGCAAATAAGTTATACTAATGAGTTATGCTAATGAGCTACTGCACCTCTTTTCCTACGAAATGACCCCTGCACTTAGCAGATCCGTACGATCCAGGAACTGTGAAGCAGCCCCAGTGTGGGTACTGAAATCCCCCCAGCCCCCAGCACAAGGTCGGGAGGTCTTCAGCACCAACCTGAGACCTGTAATTAATAACATTGTGTGCAATAAAGGATCAAGAGGGCACCAGCTGGATTCCAGCTTCTAATCCACTCATAAGTTATTGACGCTGCTGGTGCTGGCACTCCATCTGCTTCTATAATGCGGGGCTCCCCACTGTATTGTAAGACTATACTTGAGTGTAGATGCTAAAGAAAAGACAAAAACTTCAGAATGGATTAGCATGAATCCTTCATACGTTGGGCGGCGGCGGAGAAAGTGTGCAACTGCATCACTTTCAGTGCCAAGGGGACTGATCAGAGATGTAGCAGTGAACCTTTCTGGAGCACATGGTATTTGCACCGGTATTGATGTTCCTCATTCCTTGTTTGATAGCCTAGGGGGACTTGCTACATCCTTCTCTGTGTAAGCACAGTGATGCCAGGGGGATTCGGCAGGGATATTTCTGAATTCTTCCCAGGTAGGAATTCTCACCAAAATATGCTGTTTCACTCCAAGTTGATAATGTTGCACAATGGACCCAAGTGTATACTTTTTGCACATAACTCATCATGGATAAGGTTGTCAGGCAGTGCTTGGCAACCAGCAGGCGAGTTGTGGGTTGGGGGAATTGGGGGCACCCACGACAAAAACTGAAAGTGACATTGATAGCTCCAGGAATCGCCAGAAACTCTACGATAAAACCATAGAATATCTGATGATCCCTAGAGCTACCCCATGCCCCTTACAGGTTTTTTTTTTTTACTGGAAGTGATGTAGTGCTGCAGTCTGGGAAATGGGGCTCCTAATTATGGATTTGGAAGAAAGCATGCATTTGCATTTTAGATATGCATTTAGAAGCATATTAAAAGACGGGTTGTGGCTCAACAACAGAGCAACCCACTTGGCCTGTGGAAGATCACAGATTGAGTCCCCAGCATCTCTGAAAGGTAGCGTAAGGTCACGCTCTGTGGTTTCTTCATGGATTTTTCAGCAACAGTAGGTAAAATAATTGCTTTTGATTATTTGCCAATCTTGTGAGATGTTTTTGTCGTGTCCAGGCAAGAAGCAGGAGAGGCTCTATTTTGTTTCCAATAAAGGTTTGGCAACATTCAGTGCATTGAAAACAGAAGATCCTCGCCATCTTCCTCTTCCCAGGTCAGAGGTCATTGCCCAAGGTCCCCACCTGCCACCCTTACATATGTCTAAAGCTCTGCTTAGGGTTTGCCAACCTCCAGATGGGGCCTGGTCCATAGGGGTGCCAGGTTGCCCTTGGTCACTGGTAGGCGATGGGGGGATAGGGTTGCCAGATCCAGGTTGGGAAACTCCTGGAGATTGGGGGGTGTGGACCTCAGTGGGGTACAAGGCTACAGGGCCCACCCTACAAAGAATCCATTTTCTCCAGGGGAACTGATCTTTGTAGACTGGAGATGAGGTGTAATTCTGAGGGATACCCAGGTCCCACTTGGAGGCTGGCATCCTTAGGCCTGGAGATCTCCCAGAATTTCAACTGTTCTCCAGACTACAGAAATCATAGAATCATAGAATGTTAGAGCAGGAAGGGACCTTGCAGGTCATCTAGTCCAGCCCCCTGCACTCTGCAGGAGCATAGCCAAAAGATAGCCCTACATACCTACAACATACCCGAAAGATGGTCGTCCAGCCTCCGCTTGAAAACATCCAGTGAAGGAGCATCCGCCACCTCCTGAGGCAGTCTGTTCCACTGTTCAACCACTCTTACAGTTAGAAAGTTTCTCCTGATATTTAGCTGGTAACGACTCCCTTGTAATTTCTACCCCTTAGATCTAGTCTTGCAATCCAGAACAAGAGAGAATAGATCCGCTCCATCTTCTACAGGACAGCCCTTCAAATATTTGAAGACTGCAATCATGCCCCCTCTAAGCCTTCTCTTCCCCAGGCTAAACATACCCAACTCTTTCAGCCTTTCCTCGTAAGACTTGGATTCCAGCCCTCTCACCATCCTGGTTGCCCTCTTCTGGACACGGTCGAGCTTGTCAACGTCCTTCCTAAAATGTGGCGCCCAAAACTGGACACAGTACTTCAGGTGAGGCCTGACCATAGCAGAATAGAGCGGACCCACCACCTCCCGTGATCTGGACACAATCACATCGCACTGCAGGCTCATGTTTAGCTTGTGATCAACCAGAACACCTAGATCCCTTTCACATGTGCTGCTGTCAGTTCCCATGGAGGAAATAGCTGCTTTGCAGTGTGGATTCTATGGCATTATACCATGCTGAGGACCTTCCCTTCCCCAAAAACCACCATCCCCAGGCTCCACTCCGAAATCTTCAGGAAGTTCCCAATCCTGTGCTGGCAATCCCGCTTTACTCAGTTGTTGTGTGCTGCATTCATTAATGCAGTGATAGCCTGTTTCCCCTTCAGGACCAGCAACTAGAGTTGCCAACTCTAGGTTGGGAAATTTCTGGAGATTTGGGGGTAGAACCTGGGGAGGGTTGGGTGTAGGCGGGGAAGAATCTCAGAGGGGTATAATGTCATAGAGTCCTTCCCTCCAAAGCAGCCATTTTCATCAAGGGAACTGATGTCTTCCATCTGGAGATCAGCTGTAATTCCAGATGTCCAGGCCCCACCTGGAGGCTGACAACCCTACCAGCAGCAAAGATCAACATCGCTAGGCAGCTACTTGAACCTTGGGGCTCCAGAAGGGTCTACATTCGCCCCCCCCCCAGACTTGCTGGGCATGGGCATTGCAGTATGGTTGCCACCACTGCCTTGAGAGATTCCTGGAGATCTGGGGTGCAGTGTGGGAAGGGTGGAGTTTGGGGGAGAGAGCTCAGCAGATATGAGATGCCATAAGGTTTGCCTTCTGAAACTGCCGTTTCCTCCAGATGAACTAATGTCTGTAGTAGGGATGGGCACAAACCGAACCATGAAGCAAAATTCATCATGACTTTTGCCCTGTACATGGTTTGCAAACTGCAGTTCATGACATGTCTACCATCATGAACTTCCATAAACTTTTAAAGTAGCTTGTGGTGGTTTGTGGCAGTTCATGGATAGAGCAGAAAGGAGGGGTTTAAAGGGACTCTGGGTTCCTTTAAACCCCTGTTTTCTGTTCTGAGGGAAAGCCACAAAAACAGCTGACTAGTGGGGAGCTCCCTGCTGCTCAACTGTTTTTTGCGTTTTCTTGTGCAGTCCCTTTAAACTTTAAAGGGACTTTACTTTACTTTACTTTACTTTACTTTACTTTACTTTACTTTACTTTAAAGGGACTGTACAAGAAAGCCTGAAACAGCCGATCGGCCACTCAGCTGTTTTGGGGCTCTCTGCAAACTACGAACCAGTTCAGGGCCATGAACCTGTTTGGTCTGTAAATGAACCTCCTGGTTCAATTCAGTTTGTGGTTCAGTTTGTGGTTCAGCCATGAACCACAAACTGACACAAAACACATTTTTCTGGTTCATACCTATTCCTAGCCTGTAGTCTGGAAATCAGTTGTTATTCCAGAACTCCAGCAACCCTACATGAACCTGTTTGGTCTGTAAATGAACCTCCTGGTTCAATTCAGTTTGTGGTTCAGTTTGTGGTTCAGCCATGAACCACAAACTGATACAAAACACATTTTTCTGGTTCATACCTATTCCTAGCCTGTAGTCTGGAAATCAGTTGTTATTCCAGAACGCCAGCAACCCTACATTACAGGGTGCAGGAAAAAAACCTCAGCAGTCACTACTGCTGAAACTACTTTTGGGTTTTTCAGAGTTTATTTAGGTGCCCAAAAGAGAAGAAAAGGAATAGGATTGGAATATGTTCTTCTGACTCAGGGACACAGTATGCAAATCTTACCCAAAGGCCTGAACAAAAGCTGATTTAAACAACAGTACCAAGATGGCATCATTTCTTTGGATTAAACCCAACTAGAAAACAAAATCGTTGCGATTTGTTGCCAACAGTTCAAAACACCAAAGGAATGGTGATTATCAAGGGCAGTGATGACTAGAATTTAGGGACTACCCTGGTAAATAGGAATACATGGAGCAGAGAATGTTCTCACTGTCTAATAGTGGGTGGCCTATGGAGTTATGACAGTTTCTCTGTATTTAACTGACTTCGTAGAGTTAACAGGACTTCGGCATCTTTAGTTTTGATTCCCCAAATCCTCCCAAGCGATTAGAAGCCATTGTGGCCTAATCAACCAAGAAATTTAAACATAAAGGTGGCTGAAATCTCTCCGCAAAGTCCATTAAATACATATTTCTCTTTTATTACCTCACTATTTACAACTTTTAATACAACTGGGCTGTATCCTGGGTGGGCATAAATGCGCCCTGGCGGTGGAGGCTCCAGGTGAAGATCTAGTCTTTGTGTTTTATGAGCTTCCCGCTTCCTTTTCATAATTGCATCCTCTAACCTGAAATGGAAGACAGAGACACGCTCGCTGACTTAATGCCGACCCCTAAGTACCCGAGGGAGGGCTCCAAATACCTTGGGGTGTGACATAATGCTAGGATTGGTTTTATGTTTGTATAGCTAAGTGAATGCGGTACATGAACTCCTCAAAGAAGGAACTGTGGCTTTTCAGCCATTTAACCTACCACAGTTCCTTTCAGCCTGCTGGAATCTAAATCAGAGCCCATAAGCAATTCATGCAAGGCAGTCATGCCGCACATAAAACAACCTCTTTAGCTGGGAAGAAAGAATGTTACTGACAAATGCAAACCCATCTTGTTGCAAATAGGACATTTGATCTTCGAAAAACGGGTGCAGTGAGGGTGGAATGGATTTTTTAGCTTCTCCTCCTTTGTTATTGTGGATTTTCTTTCTGGTCAGTATCCCACTCCTCCTCAGTTCTGGTGTTAACTGGCAAAATGAAACAGGAGTCCAGTAGCACCTTAAAGTCTAATAAAATTTATTCCATTACAAGTTTTTGTAATTGCTCACTTCATCAGGTACATAGGAGTGTAAATCCATGTATCAGGAATCATGGAATCATGGAATCATAGAGTTAGAAGGGACTTCCAGGGTCATCTAGTCCAGTCCCCTGTGTCAAAAATTAATTCCGGAATTGGAGAATGCACAGTTCATGGCAGAAATCCCCATAATTTGTTTCTATCTCTAGTTCCTCTGTGTTACCAGTATGCACTCCTGCACTTGATGTTATCGTGTATCAACATTTTTGCTTAAGTGCGCCTGTGCACTGGTAAAACACCCCATGAAAAGAGTTCTTCTTAAAAATTTTTTATTGAAACAGCTAAAAGTTTTACCATAAGATCACAAAAACAACATACACCTAAAATTAAAAGTCAAAACATTAAGAAATGACACATATATAGACCAATGATACAGAAATTACACCAAAACATAATACATTTGACAATTATATTTCCAGTTTAAATAAACACTAGCTAAATAACTAAGTTAAAAAGGAATTACAACACAACTACTAAACTTATTTACAATTGTATTCAGAGCTATAACTAACTACATATTTGCATTCCAAAACTAGGAATTTGGGGGGTGTGTGAAATGGAAGTGGGGATCATTATTTGCTATAAATACAATTATAGGGTTCGTTGTTGTAGATTTTCTGGACTGTATGGCCGTGGTCTTGGCATTGTAGTACCTGATGTTTCACCAGCAGCTGTGACTGGCATCCTCAGAGGTGTAACACAGAAAGATGGAGTAGTCACACAGAGATCTGAGGATGCCAGTCACAGCTGCTGGCGAAACGTCAGGTCTTACAATGCCAAGACCATGGCCATACAGCCCAGAAAATCTACAACAGTTAATGCACTCCGGCCGTGAAAGCCTTCGACAACATATTAATTATAGGGTTCTTGATAAATCTGTGGAAACAATCACACCAGGTGTTTTAGCAATGCACCACTGTATGTCATTAACCTGAAGGAAAAATCAAAGCTGTGTATGATGTGGAAATTTGGAAATAAAAAAGAAATTTGGCTGAGCAGGATTTCTTAAGCAGTTTTAGCAGGTAAAACACCTGACAGGTGTAACTAAAGTCGAGTATGTAAATTTAATTTTGTACACTGTCTCTCATTAGCCTCACCGTGACATTAGGAACAAGCAAATGTGCCATATTTTGTTTCTTCTTCTTCTTTTTTTGCATTCATATATATATTTTTGTCAACTATTTTAGTAGTAGGTTTTTGCAGTGGTTTTGTAGATTTGTTTACCCTGTGTGCAGTATTTATAATGTGCAATGCACATTGTTTATACTTCTTGTGTATAATGCTGACTTACTGAAGCATAAATACCACTGAAAGATCTGTAGAAATGAAGACCCCCAAATGCTGTAAAAATAAAAGCATCTCAGCTTCCATTTGCACAATGGACATACAAAATATAAACAGCAGATAGTGAAATCGACACAGCAGTTATGAGGAAAATCAGAATCATGCCTGAGCATCAGTAACTCTCTAAACATGACACAATGGGTTCTGATGGCACTGCACATAGAGACTGGGCATGAGTGCAGTGCTGTGATTCTCTGCCTTCACATGATTGCTGGTTCAGGAGGATGGAGTCTGCACATATAGGGCATATATGTACTTAGGTTCTATCCCTGTGATCAGGAAGATCGGAAAAAGTAGCATTCTCAATCAAGAGAAGAAAGCCTGCATGCATACATTTCCCACATGCATAGATTCCATGCTCATGCTCCATGGATTATGCATAGATGGGGGCAGGGCCAGTGTGCTATGCCTGCTCTCCCATGTACAGTTTGGTGTAGTGGTTAAGTGCACAGACTCTAATCTGGGAGAGTGGGGTTTGCACAGGCAGCCATTTGAGGGGAAAACTCTTTGTTTTCCCCTCAAATGGTGTGGCCCCGCCCAGCGTGTGACGTCACTTCCGGTGATGTCCCGGCGGCGCACGCGCGCTTTGCGCGCGCGCGCACACGCTCTGCAACGACTCCCGGACGGGAAGGAGCCTCCCCCGCCGGTGAGTCGAACCGATTTGGCAACCCTAATCTCCTCCTCCTCCTCTTCTGATTTCAATATGCATAATATTGTGTGGAGGGCTACTGACTTTCAAATATGTGGAATTTCTCACTGTGCATGTTGTTACCGGTAACATACAAGGGGATGAGAGATCATAAAGAACTGAAGGTTGTGCTCTGTACAAAATGTGGAAACAAAAAAGAAGAGTAATTGTGGTGGAAATCAGCCCCGTAGCTAAGGACTTTTTAGGGAGGGGGCCTGCCCCCCCGCCTACTAATCCAATCAAAGGCTCCAGGGCAAGAGCTGCAGCGGCCACAGCTTCCCTCCCTCTCCCCCCTCCCCTCCCACAGGGGCAGGCCTACCCTGTGGAGCATCCGGGTCCAGCTCCCTCCCTCCCCAAGGCGCCCCCAGTGCCTCTTCCCACGGCACAGCACCAGGGTCAGCCTCTGGAATCACTGCCCTTGTCCTCCCTGCCAACAGGCTGACCAGCAATCAGGGGGAGTTGGGGTAGGGGAGCCAAGGCTCAGGAAGGGGGCCCATAAAAACTGCTAAGGCCCCGGGCCCCATGGCCCCTGCATGAGCTACGGGCCTGTGGAAAGTTCTATCAAGGTGCAGCTCACTTATGGAGACCCCCATGGGATTTTCAAAGCAAGAAAAAAACGGAGGTGGCTTTTGCCATTGCCTGCCTCTGTGTTGGGACCCTGGACTTCCTTGGGGGCCTCCCATCCAAGTACTAACCAGGGTCAACTCTGCTTAGGTCCTGAAATCCAACTGCAGGATTCCTATGTATTGGCTTCCTCTTTGCAACCAAGGCTGATTCTGCATTGGCTTTTCACTCCGTTGTTTTACGAAACCCACGTTGGAACAGAAATTCCCCTTCTGCATTGCTTTCGCTTCCTTTTACTATCGGGTTTTATGGTAGCTTCCACACTTCGTGCCACTTTTGAGTTCTTTGGTCAGCATTTATTGTACCTTCTGCATAGATTCATGGTGACTTTGTAGTCAGTACGGTGTTGCCCCGAAGTATCTGAATGTGGTTTTGAGTGGCACTTTTCCCTCCCAGCTGAGAAAAGGTGGAGCGGATGCCAGATGCAGAATCACCCCAAGTCTTGGTCATTTGCAGTTCCAAAATGTGGGGAGGAAATTGGATGGGAGAAATTCTGGGAGCTTCCCCAGTTCATATGAGAGGCAAGTGGGTTATGGACATGATTCTTAGCAACAGGGGGAGAACTAACTTGGGAAACCTGGACTTGTTTCTCCTTCACCCTCTATTAGTATTCCCCCGAATGGGTATGGCGAATGTAAGTATCCCACTATCTGGAAGGAATGAACTTCTCCCAGCAAGGTCCGAATGGCGCCGCCTGCTAATCTCTGACAAGCGCCTGGAAATCCGACGTGTTCATTTAAATGGGATTCTCAACCCTTCTCGGCTCGAGAGCCCCGCATCCAGGCGATGGCTCCGATAATCCCTTTTAGATTAGTGTCAGGCCTTCTGATGAAAGGCTCTTCGCGTTCTTTTGCCGTGTTTACCAGGCTGATATCCAAACACTGTTTCATATGGATTAGGGGGGGAGAGAGCCACGACATTTCGCTCATATGCCATGCGGCGCATCTCAGCACCTCATGAAATTACATTATAGATTCAATTGTATAAACAGAAGATAGAACACAATTACAGCCTGAACGTCTATCCCCCCCTGCAAGTGATAACCTGCACGCTGAAAGCCAGTTCGGCCCAACCCTGGTAAAGGGGGCCTCCAAATTTGTTCGTGAATCCTATCTGTTTATCAGGGCAGCCAAATTTAATTGTTAATCAAAGAATACTTTGGCAAAGGCAAGGGGGTGAGGAGTGTTTTGAGGGAGGCTGTCGTGCATTTGGTACGTGGCCAGTGATAGCATGGCGGACTGGTTGGACAGCTGGATGTGGATCTGGGAGACCCAGGTTCGAATCCCCACTCTTCCTTGGAAGCTTGCTGGGTCACCTTGAAACAGTTGTACACTCTCAGCCTATCCTGCCTCACAGGTTTGTTGTGAGGATAAAATAGAAAACAGAATGTTGTAAGCTGTTTTGGGTCCCCATTTAGGAGAATGGTGGGATATGAGTGAAATGAATAGATAGGTAACTAAGAAGAGAAGAAGAAGAGAAGAGATTGGATATATACCCTGCCCTTCACTCAGAGGAGTTTACAATCTCCTTTCCCTTGCCCTCCACACAAGGTGGGGCTGAGAGAGCTCTCTCGAGAACTGCCCTTGAGAGAACAGCTCTGAAAGAACTTTTGACTCACCCAAGGTCACACTAGCAGCTGCATCTAGAGGAGTGGGGAATCAAAGCCAGTTCTCCCAGATTAGAGTCCATGCTCCTAACCACTACACCAATCTAAGGTACCTGCTGGGTCCTGCAAATGTTAAGAAAGTAAAAAAAGAACCTCGCTGAACCAGACAAAGAGCCCATCTGGTACTATTTTCCACAACTGCTTATGAGAAGTCCTCAAGCACGGGGGAAAGTCAGTGGTCTAATCTTGGTGTCCCCTACCCTGCGCCTGGAATCCAGAGGTACACTGCCTCTGCATATGGAGTTTCCATTTAGCCACTGTGGCTACTAGCCAGGGATCGTAACCGAGTGCCAACTGACCTTAACGGTAGTCAATCTCTCTCAGCCTAACCTACCTCATACTGTTGTTGTTGTGAGGATAAAACTGAGGAAAGAAGAATGTTGTCATTGGGGTGACCATTGGGGAGAAAAGCAGGATAGAAATTATATATATACTTTCCCCCGCAGTTTCATGATCCTGTTTTTTGAGGATCACGAAACTGTGGAGGGAATTGGGCAAAGCTGCAGGTCAAATGCAGCCCCGCGGCTTCGGGTGTGAAATTGACCAATAGTATCGGGGCAAACGGCGGCGCAACATCGAGGCAGCTCTAGTGCGAAATCAGCCCAAGTGAAGGGTGGGGTATAAATCCAATCGCCGCCTCCTCCTCTTCCCCTCCTCCTCCTCTCAGGCACGATGCTATCCACAGCCTGCTGTTGCACACATTGGATGTGATGAGGTTAATTTGTATCTACCAATAATACAATACAGGAGAGGTCTATCTAAGCCTGCCCTAACCTGGATGGCCCGGGCTGATCTGATCTCTTCCGACCTCGGAAGCTAAGCAGGGCCAGGCCTAGCTAGTACTTGGATGGGAGGCCACCAAGAAAGTCCAGGGTTGCTACTCAGTAGAAGGCAATGGCAAACTACCTCTGAACGTCTCTTGCCTTGAAAACCCCATGGGGGTTGCCAAAAGCTGGCTGTAACCTGATGGCACATTCCGTCACCATTCACCACCCCCACCAAGTCTATAGCTCAGGCTCTTGTGGGTCTTTAACAGACCTTCCTTTGGCATTTGAATCAACAGAGGAATGGCTATAGCAGAGTAAATGAAAGCACCCTTCAACCACAGAAGAAGAGCCTCCAGGAATCAATGAGGGCAGGAGGTTTTGGCCTCTGTCCCTGTGGTCATGGGTGAAAGGTTGGAGGGGATGCAAGCATCTCCTTCCCAAGTAGAGAGGAGCAGAATCTGTGCCGTCTGGACCTGCAGGTGGATGAATTGCCGTTGACTTAATACGAAATAACAGGTCATTATTCTTCAAAGCGCGGGGATGGAAAATGACAGCAGCATTTTCGATGTAAACCTTATTCATCATGTCGCTCGCACTGGCCGTTCTGACAGGAAGACTGACTAGTCTCCATTTCCAGGGCAAATATGACTGGGGAAGATCTATGCATTTATTCATAATGTCTTCGGCATCTCAGTGCCCGTGTCTCAGTAGATGGTAGCAGATCTTCGCAAATCTCAGGCTCTCAGACCGTTCGCTCATTTTCTCCTCCAAGATGCTCGATGCATACATTGTGGCAATGACATTTGGGTCTCCTTGGGTTTGCATCACTTTACTCCAGGTGAACCTCAAGACATGATTATGACTGGGAAAAAAGAGGGCGCAAGCAGTTGAAACGGCAACTGGGGGGCTCCGCACAAAAGTTACGGGGTCTGCAAGTGTAAATAGGATAGGCTGTTTCAGAGGGCAGCCATGTTGGTCTGCAGTCCAACAGGCAGATTCAAGTCCGGCAGTGCCTTAAAAGCAAGCCCATAGCTAACGTGGGGCCCGTGGGGCCTGCCCCCTAGTGTTTCTTCCAGGCCCCCTCCCTTCTGGGCTGCCCCAAATTGAATTAATGCAATTAACTGATTCAATTAGCTGCACCCCCATGGTGTCCTCCCCCAAAATTCGTAGCTACAAGATTTCCGGGGTATAAGCTTTCGAGAGTCAAAAGAACTCCCTTAATCAGATATCTGAAAAAGGGAGCTTTGGTTCTCAAAAGCTTATATCCCCCAAATCGTGTTGGTCTCTAAAATGCAACTGGACTTGAATCTAGTCGGGACAGACTGTATTACAGTGGAAGAACACATGACTTGCATGCAAGTGGTCCCAGGGTCAATCTTGAGCCTCTGCAGTTGAAGGATCTCAGCCACTGCTGGGAAAGATCTTCCTCTGATGGAGACCCTGGAAAATGGTCAATGAATAGCTTAACAGCTGATAACCCATCAATTAAACACCTGGATCAGAGGGAATGCCACTTTTCTCTGTTGCTGGTCCCAAATCCACATGGACAGTCACATGGGTAGGTTTTAGGGCCCTCCCATAATGGAACTTTAGCTTTAAAAGGGGATTAGATAGATTCATGGAGGATAAGTCTATCAATGACTACTAGCCATGCTGACTGAGGGGAACCTCCACATTCAGAGACACTAAGCCTCTGAATCCCAGAGCCAGGAGGCAACATCTGGGGGAGGCCTCGACCTCTATGCCCTGTTCTTGGCTCTCCAGAGGTACTGGTTGGCCACTGTGTGAGACAGGATGCTGGAATAGATGGGCCATTGGTCTGGTCCAGCAGGGCTCTTCTTATGTTCTTATGAACTATTGATGGTTGATTACCCTGAGAATCACTCACATGATCTGGACTGCCCAAGTTGTTTTCCATAGCATTATGGATGCTGGCCAACCATTACTTTCTTGGGTACATGCTCTGTGTTACAAAGTCCAGGATGGATGGGCAATGTTTCATCAATAGGAATTAATGGTTAGGAGACGGTGTCCTGATAGTCAGGAAATCTCTCCATGTTTTTAGATCAGATATCCATCTGAGCTTGGCGAAGATGACTCCACTTCAGTTGAGGGAGGGGGCATATGTGTATGTGAGAGAAAGACCATTGCTAGTTTGAAGGGACAGATCCAGAGAGCATTGAGAGTATATAGCTGGGGTTAGTGGTAAAATGGGGGGGGGGCACAGTAGGGTGGGGTTACCCAGCTCGGTCTCTGACTTCTTTCTGTTTTCTTTACATTAGAGAAGTCGAAACAGATATTAATGAAAACTCTAGGATGTGTAAAGCTGATTTATTCATGTACAGATAATGTCGAAAACAGTCGAAAATTGTTGTGGGCGAACAGAAGATGGTATGACGATCGAGACAGAGATTGGGGGTACTCACAAAAATAAGGTCGAGAAATTCAGAACGAGTCCTGGCCGTTACCAAAAACAGGTGGTCTGTATGAACATATAAAGACACCGTGAATGGAGGTAATTCTTTTCCAAACATCATCTTCTGTAGAAAAGTACCATCATTGAGTGAGTTTAGAGCATTTGCGGGGTGGGGGGAGCCAGGCTGCGTGGATGCATTTTGCTCTGGCATTTACAAGAGGCCCCCTTTCCCATTCTAGGCCAAGGGTAATTCCAGATAAATACTATAAAATGCTGCACTCAAAGGCTTCTCCGATGCTAAAATTTCGCTGTCTGGCAATCATCAGAGAACAGCGCGAGCCTTTTCTCCCAAGTAATACTGTCAGTGTGGGGTAATGAATTTATTGATTTTGCCATTTTTTTTAACAGCACAACAGTTATTTCAGAGATAAATGTCTCTCATTTGCAGTCATTAAATCTGCCATATCAAGGACAGCTGGCGGTGGTGGTGGGGGAGTAATCGTCCAAGAGTATGAAGTGAGGAAAGAGGGGGGTGTGGGGGGGGGGGGGGAGAAGCTCATTGCTCCTTCCTTTGCAATTTTTTCAAAAAAAGGATACTTAATCAATTGTCAGGTATTTTATGTGACAGGAAAAGTTAGTGAGCTAGTCTTATTTCCATGTTCCCAAAGTTTCTTTCAACTAGGGTTCCCAACCTCCAGGGGTACCTAGAGATCTACTGCTATTACAGTTGATCTCCAGATAATCAAAATCAGTTCCCCTGGAGAAAATGGCTGCTTTGGTGAGTGGACTCAATGGCATTATAACCTGTTGAGATCCCTCCCCTCCTGAAACCCCACCTTCCCCAGTCTCCATCCCCAAAATCCCCAGGTATTTCCCAACCCAGAGCTGGCAAACTTACTTTCAACTGAAACGCCATCCAGATGTTGGAGTTCTGAATTTCCCAGTCTTCTTTCATTAAGAATTCTCTCTTGTTCTGAATATTGGACATAGCACTGTATGTAGCACAGTATGCACTCCCTAAAGTCCATCCCGGTGTATCTTTTATTTACTTTTACTCGTAGTCCACCTGTTTTGCTGGGACTCGAGGCGGATTAAATTATTTAGCCATGCAAAAGGAACAGTATAAGACATAGAACTGGAGTACAAAGCTATAAAGCAATGCGATAAAAAGACACGGCATAAGAAATGCAAGAACTGGATTATGGAAATTAGAAAACAATCCAATAAAGCCAAGAAATGCATGCAATAAACAGTGTGTATTGTATGAAATTAGAAAACAATTCAATTTCGCTACAATCCTATCCGTGACCTGGATAGCCCAGACTAACCCGATCTCATTAGTGGGGTCAGCCCTGGATAGTATTTGGATGGGAGACCTCAAAGGAATACCAGGGTCAGGATGTGGAGGCAGGCAATGAGAACAAACAGCCTCTGAATGTCTCTTGCCTTAAAAACCCTATGGGGGTCGCCACTACTGTTGCCAGATCAGCTTTTTATCATCTTTGGCTGGTACGGCAACTGGTCCCCTATCTCTCCTCCCATAACCCAGCCACAGTGATCCAGACAATGGTCACCTCCAGGCTGGATTTCTGTAACTTCCTTTACCCTTGAATCTGCAACTTCCTTTGCCCTTGAATCTGCCCCAGAAAGTTCAGCTGGTGCAAAATGCAGCCGTGCCCCTCCTGGCTGGGGTGCCCTTGCAGGTGCATATACAGCCAGTGCTTTGCTGGCCGCATTGGCTTCCAGCTGAGTGCAAGGTCATGGTACTGACCTTTAAAGCCCTACGCCGTCTGGGGACAACCTATCTGCGGGACTGCCTCCCCCTGTTGTGTATTTGGTTTAATGTTATGCTGTTTGAAGTGTCTTGGTATCCTAGTTTTCGCATTATGATTGGCTGTCTAATAAAGACCATCCATTGGTCCTGAAGCCACCCAGGGTAACCAATTGTACAACTCTGCTTAGGTCCAATGAGACCCCGTGTTTACTGTTACAATGTATATAGTTCACTATGAAACCATATAAGTTGGAGTGCCGCTCTATTCAGGGCTGCCCAGTCCAGTCCGGAGCCGAGCAAGGCTTTGAATAAACCTTCTTTCGTTTGACCATCGTCTCCTGCCTCTTCAATATATACAATATACAAAACCCCCACTATGTTCCCCAGAGAGCCTTAAGTTTGGCTGACCATCACTTGCTGGTAATCCCCGGCCCAAAAGACATCCGTTTGTCCTAGGCTGGTACCAGCTCTGGAACACTCTCCTTAGTGAGATCAGGGCCCTGCGGGACTTGGCACAGTTCTGCAGGGCCTGTAAAATGGAGCTGCTCCACCAGCCCTTTGGTTGAGGCTACAGATGTCAAATCACATCAGCCTCCCCTGCCCTACTCTACCCCAGCCTGTGCATTTTATTAAACTGCTCCACCGGCGGACATTTTGCCCACTTTCTGGTCGGCCAGACCTCGGGCACATATAGAAGAAGAAGAAGAGATTGGATTTATACCCCGCCCTTCACTACCCAAGGGAGTCTCAGAGCAGCTTACAAACTCCTTTCCCTTCCCCTCCCCACAACAGACACCCTGTGAGGTAGGTGGGGCTGAGAGAGCTCTTGACAGGAACTGCTCTTTTTCAAGGACAGCTCTTATCAGAGCTACAGCTTGCCCAAGGTCATCCAGCCAGGTGCAAGTGGAGGAGTGGGGAATCAAACCCGGTTCTCCCAGATTAGAGTCCGCGCACTTAACCACTACACCAAACTGGCTCTCAACATACAAGTGCATATACAACATACACCATGGAGCTTGTTTATTCGCTTGCCATCATGTACGTATTATGGGGTTTTATCATTTTTAAATTGTATAGATTGTGTATGTTAACTGTTTATTCCTTCGTACTGACCTGCCCTTAGCCTGCTTGTGGGGGAGGGTGGGATAGAAATCTCAAAAACAAATGAGGGCACTTTCCACCACCACAGTCCTATCCCTTTTGTAAAAATGCTCTACTGAATAATTCCACATTCTGTTGAATGCTGGGAGCATGGGGGGGATTTTGTTCTCCCCCCCCCCGCTACCAAGGCATAGATGTCAGTTGAGAAATGTTGTACTGTTGATATGGCTGTACATATTAGAAGAAGAAGAGGAAGATTAGGAGGAGGAGGAGGAGATTGGATTTATACCCCGCTCTTCACTACCCAAAGGAGTCTCAGAGCGGCTTACAAACTCCGTCCCCTTCCCCTCCCCACAACAGACACCCTGTGAGGTAGGTGGGGCTGAGAGAGCTCTGACAGAAACTGCTCTTTTTCAAGGACAGCTCTTGTCAGAACTATGGCTTGCCCAAGGTCATCCAGCAGGTGCAAGTGAAGGAGTGGAGAATCAAACCCGGTTCTCCTAGGTTAGAGTCCGCACACTTAACCCCTACACCAAACTGGCTCTTATTGCTTCAAAAGCATTTAAGTGTGGTGTTTTGCTGAGACCAAGTGCATGTTGTTGTTGTTCAGTCGCACAGTCGAGTCCGACTCTTCGCAACCCCATGGACCCCAAGTGCATGTACAGATTGGTAAAACACCATCCCAACCTGAATAGCCCAGCCTAGCCTGATCTCATCAGATCTTGGAAGCTACGCAGGGTCAGCCCTGGTCAGTACTGACATGGGAGACCCCCAAGGAATACCAGAGTTGCTACACGGAGGCTGGCAATGGCAAATCATCTCTGACATCTCTCACCTTGAAAACTCAATAAGGGGGTGCCATAAGTCGGCTACAGCTTGATGACAAACTAACAACCCCCCACTAAAAGTATCTCAATGCAGTAGCATATACTGTTCTGTCACAATGTTGGGTTTTTTTGCTTTGTGTTTTGCATGCATAGCGTACAGTTTCATTGGAAATTTATACACATTGTGTACATAATTCATACAACTAGTATACATACAACACCGGATTCTCAATGCACAAGTAATGTTCAAAATGTACAGAAATAAAAGGCACAAAAAAGACAAAATCACAGGTACAGGTTGTACGAGGTAAAAGTGAGACCTTAGCAGGGATTTCTGGGTGGAAACGGGAAGGTCGAGAAATCCTAAATCTTCCCTGCAGCAACAACCGTGACATCATTCATCATTGGGCCGCCCAATGGAACCCAGCCAGCATTTTGCTGTGAGGCTGAGATAGCTCGATGCCTGCGAACGCTCTCCATTGTGCATTCTCTAAGCAAATTCACTTAGGGAAGGGAAAATAAAAGCTGTTTGTTTGCCAAACAACTGTGACATATACACAACGTCTGAGAGAAGCATCTGTTGTTTCCGAATGAGCCATGGTTCGAGGTAGTTAACCTCTTGCTATTGTTAAGCTGTTGGAAGGGGGGAATGATGCAAATGGAAATGACTTTCCTCAAATAGCCAGAACAATCCTTTATCTCTTCATGGTTCTGATCTTTTCCACTGGAGGAGCAGCGGCGTTGTCATTTTTAATAAGTCTGAGGCTCGCTGCAAATGTGGTGCTGAAGCTTGAGAGATCATTCTGGGGTAGAAGGCTAGAGAGGAACAAACAGCAGCTTCCCCTTCAGGCTTTTTTTGTGTATTTTGGAGTGAGCAGAAGGTTTGGAGTGTTTGTGTTTTCTCTTCTGGTGGTAGCAAATGTCCCTCGTATCTGGTCTTCTCACTTGGGAGGCAGGGTATGTGTGAGGTGGAAACAGAAGCTGGTGTGCTGATGGATGTAAGAACATAAGGAGAGCCCTGAAGGATCAGACCAGTGGTCCATCTAGTCCAGCATCCTGTCCCACACAGTGGCCAACAACAGTTCCTCTAGAGGTCAAACAACAAGGCATAGAGACTGAAGCCTTCATAAGAACATAAGGAGAGCCCTGAAGAATCAGACCAGTGGTCCATCTAGTCCAGCATCCTGTCCCACACAGTGGCCAACCAGTTCTTCTGGAGGTCCAACAACAAGGCATAGAGGCTGAGGCCTTCATAAGAACATAAGGAGAGCCCTGAAGGATCAGACCAGTGGTCCATCTAGTCCAGCATCCTGTCCCACGCAGTGGCCAACCAGTTCTTCTGGAGGTCCAACAACAAGGCATAGAGGCTGAGGCCTTCATAAGAACATAAGGAGAGCCCTGAAGGATCAGACCAGTGGTCCATCTAGTCCAGCATCCTGTCCCACACAGTGGCCAACCAGTTCTTCTGGAGGTCCAACAACAAGGCATAGAGGCGGAGGCCTTCATAAGAACATAAGGAGAGCCCTGAAGGATCAGACCAGTGGTCCATCTAGTCCAGCATCCTGTCCCACGCAGTGGCCAACCAGTTCTTCTGGAGGTCCAACAACAAGGCATAGAGGCTGAGGCCTTCATAAGAACATAAGGAGAGCCCTGAAGGATCAGACCAGTGGTCCATCTAGTCCAGCATCCTGTCCCACACAGTGGCCAACCAGTTCTTCTGGAGGTCCAACAACAAGGCATAGAGGCTGAGGCCTTCATAAGAACATAAGGAGAGCCCTGAAGGATCAGACCAGTGGTCCATCTAGTCCAGCATCCTGTCCCACGCAGTGGCCAACCAGTTCTTCTGGAGGTCCAACAACAAGGCACAGAGGCTGAGGCCTTCATAAGAACATAAGGAGAGCCCTGAAGGATCAGACCAGTGGTCCATCTAGTCCAGCATCCTGTCCCACGCAGTGGCCAACCAGTTCTTCTGGAGGTCCAACAACAAGGCATAGAGGCTGAGGCCTTCATAAGAACATAAGGAGAGCCCTGAAGGATCAGACCAGTGGTCCATCTAGTCCAGCATCCTGTCCCACGCAGTGGCCAACCAGTTCTTCTGGAGGTCCAACAACAAGGCATAGAGGCTGAGGCCTTCATAAGAACATAAGGAGAGCCCTGAAGGATCAGACCAGTGGTCGATATAGTCCAGCATCCTGTCCCATGCAGTGGCCAACAACAGTTCCTCTGGAGGGCCAACAACAAGGCACAGGGGCTGAGGCCTTCTACTGAGGTTGCCTCCTGGCACTGGTATTCAGAGGTGTATTGCCTCTGAAAGTGGAGGTTCCCTTTAGTCACCGTGGCTAGTAGCCACTGATAGACCTATCCTCCATGAATCTCCATGGACATTGGTTTTTATGGGTTTGGTCCTACCAGCTTTTCCACCGGAGCAAGACTGTTTGATCTTGCTTGTTTCTTCACTCCCTACAGCTGGCTTTTATAGGTTGGATACTACCAGAATCTTCACTGGAGCAAGAGGGAATTATGTTGCCTGGTTCTATGCTCCCCACATCTGGCTTTTATGGGTTGGATCCTTCCAGCTTTTCCACTGGAGCAAGAAGAAATGTTCTTGCCAGATTCCATGCTCACCTCTTTTTTGCATATTTTCAAACACAGGAATAACCTTTTGAGGGGTTCCATCTTTGCTCTTGCTCTTGCGTCAGTGAAAGGCTGGCTGGAAAAGCAGGTTCCTTTGTCTGTATTTTTATGCTTCTCAACCATTTTGATTCTCTGCTGGTGTTGAGAATTTTGCGTATGCTGAGAATTTTGAAGTGGGCATGATTGACATCCAGGCTTACCATGATCAAACTGTTTGTTTACACTCGAGCCTCTCATTGTATCATCTTGATGCTTTTGATTGAAGTTCAAATTGAACATGATGTTCAGCAGCTTTGCCCCTTGCAGTAGCTACTTCTACAGGCTTTCCTGCCTGCTGCTTGATAGAGTTGTTAGACTGTAAAGGGAATTAGAGCAGCTCTTCATCATGATGCAGGAAGAGAGATATACGGTTGCCTAAGAAATGGTAGATCTTCCCATTCCCGCCAATAACTACAACTCCCATGAGGCAGTGTAAGAATGCACAGGCCTGGAGGTCACCTGCTGTTCCTATTAACAAACACCCTGTCATAAGGGCACGATGAACTAAGAATTCCATGTACAAACAAGTCACGCAGCCCTGAGATATCTGTGCTGGTAGTGAAACAGGTTCTAACAAGAATTTGGTGGACATTGGTAGCTGTGGGTTGAGAAAAGCTACAATTCCAAGTGGCAGTGTGAGAATGCACATGCACAATTCAGTGTCAATCTGGACAGTAAAAGGTAAAGGTAAAGGTTCCCTTGCTCGAAAGCCAGTCGAATCCAACTCTAGGTTTGCGGTGCTCATCTCCGTTTCAAAGCTGAAGAGCCAGCGCTGTCTGAAGACGTTTCCATGGTCATGTGGCCGGCATGACTAAACACCAAGGTGCACGGAACGCTGTTACCTTCCCACCAAAGCGGTACCTATTTATCTACTTGCAATTTCTTGCTTTCGAACTGCTAGGTTGGCAGGAGCTGGAACTAGAGACGGGAGCTCACTCCGTCATGCGGCACACTCGGGTCTCGAACTGCTGAACTACCGACCTTCCACAGCCTGCAGTTCAGCATCTTAACCACTTGAGCCACCGCAGCTCCTTTTTCAATAACAATCATCAAGCCAGGTAGCAAGAAAGGGCACGTGGAGACCCTTCACAACCAAAAGTCCCTAACTCTAAAGGGCTAATGTTTTATGCACTTAAGGAATGTGGTAGATAGCAGATGGAAAGGCAGCAGTGGCATCAGATGGGGGAGTGCACAGGGGAAGCTGGGGGATAGCAGGCATTGATTGTGCAGGCGCAATCATCTCCAGAGCCCCTACTGCAGGTGCCCCCTGCCTTCTGAGACTAGGCAGGTGGCAACCTGGGAGAGGGCCTTCTTGGTTGTGGCACCAAAACTCTGAAATTCCTCTGAATCTCTTTCCCAGGGAGACTTGTCTACCCCCTTGCCATCTTCTAGGGACCACGGTGGCTCAGAGGTTAAGATGTTGAGCTGCAGACCAGAAGGTCAGTAGTTCAGCAGTTCGAGACCCAAGTGCCGTGTGACAGGGTGAGCTCCCGTCTCTGGCCCCAGCTCCTGCCAACCTAGCTATTCGAAAGCAAGAAATTGCAAGTAGATAAATAGCTACTGCTTCGGTGGGAAGGTAACAGCGTTCCGTGCACCTCGGCGTTGAGTCATGCCAGCCACGTGACCACGGAAACATCTTTGGACAGCGCTGGCTCTTCAGCTTGGAAACAGAGATAAGCACCACCCCCTAGAGTTGGATTCGACTAGCTTTCGAGCAAGGGAAACCTTTTTTGCCATCTTCTACCCGAGAATGAAAAGACTTTTTTTTTGTTTGGTTGGTTTGGTGTTCCCTCAGTGATCACTCCTTCATGACCAGTGTTTTAGTTATTGTTTTAGCTGTGGTTTTAATGGTCTTAATGATGTGCTTCTTGTTGATTTTAATGTTTTTTAAGATATGATTTTATTATGTAAGTTTTAACTCATTACTCACCTTGGTGGCCCTTATGAGAACAGAAAGGTGGGGTACGTATTTTGTACAATACAAATATATATATATATTGCATATGCAGCCTGTTTTAATAAAGCAAACAGTTTCTTGACTATTAAGCTGTGTTAATTGCAACTGCAGAAAGACCACAACAGTCAAACAGACACAAGGCAAGGCAATACAACGTGTGATCAGTTATTTCTAGTACATGTAGTCTATCAGTTTCACATGTACAATGTACATCATTTATATGTATATACCTACCTATCTATGATATATGAATAATGCTCATTTATTGGCACACGAATAACACTGGAAAAAGGTGTACATTTTGTGGACAACATTCAGGATAGAATCATAGACTCATAGAATGTTAGAGTTGGAAGGGACCTTGCAGGTCATCTAGTCCAACCCCCTGCACTCTGCAGGAGCATAGCCAAAAGATAGCTCTACATACCTACAACATACCCGAAAGATGGTCGTCCAGCCTCCGCTTGAAAACGTCCAGTGAAGGAGCATCCACCACCTCCTGAGGCAGTCTGTTCCACTGCTCAACCACTCTTACAGTTAGGAAGTTTCTCCTGATATTTAGCCGGTAATGACTCCCTTGTAATTTCTACCCATTAGACCTAGTCTTGCAATCCGAGCAAAAGAGAATAGATCCACTCCATCTTCTACATGACAGCCCTTCAGATACTTGAAGACTGCAATCATGTCCCCTCTAAGCCTTCTCTTTCCCAGGCTAAACATACCCAACTCTTTCAGCCTTTCCTCAAAAGACTTGGATTCCAACCCTCTCACCATCCTAGTTGCCCTCTTCTGGACATGCTCGAGCTTGTCAACATCCTTCCTAAAATGTGGCACCCAAAGCTGGATACAGTACTCCAGGTGAGGCCTGACCATAGCAGAATAGAGCGGACCCACCACCTCCCGTGATCTGGACACAATGCTTCTGCTAATACACCTTAAGATTGCATTAGCCAAAGCAGGCTCAGGGCGGCTAACATCATAAAAACATATTAACAATAAACATCAAAACAAAGAATCAGTATAAAAGGACAGGGATCGCAAGAGCATAATCAATCTTTGTGCATCTATACAATAGAAACAATAGTATTCAGGTCAAAGTAGTAGGCCTGGGAACTTTGATATAATTCCTATTGAGAAGGGGAGGAGACAGATTTGTGGTTATCAAAGATTATAAATCCTGATAGCTAAATGGAACCTCCAGGTTCAGAAGCAGAGTTGTGTTGAATACCGGTTTCATAAGGAGGACAACAGGGAAGGGTGTTTCCTTCACGCCCTTCTTGGAAACTTCCCAGAAGCTCCTGGCTGGCCACTGTTGGAGACAGAAAATTAGACTAGATGGTGACCTAGGTTTGATCATATAAAGCAATGCTTATATTCTTCTAAAGGATTAGCAGTGTCATCCTGAGCAGAGCTACACCCCTCTAAGCCCATTGACTTCGACTGATCTAGAAGAGTGTAACTCTGGTTAGGATGGCATTGTAACTGACTTCATGGGCCAGCCTCATGCTAGCTAAGAATGGAACCTTGATATAGGGAGGCAGTATACCTGAGGTTAAGGACAAAGAACAGAAGGACAAAGAAGGTCTGTTGCCATTATGCTCTCACTGTGGGCTTACTCAAAGCATGTGTCTGTCCATTGTGGGAAGCAAGATGCT
This sequence comes from Gekko japonicus, assembly GCF_001447785.1. NCBI lineage: Eukaryota > Metazoa > Chordata > Lepidosauria > Squamata > Gekkonidae > Gekko > Gekko japonicus. Next base: position 580,753 of record NW_015172006.1, on the reverse strand, counting down.
GAACTAAGTAAAGTCAACAAGGTCACACAGAAGATTTTGGCCTGGGAGAGGGACGGATCGGGGGCGCAGCAAACGGGCGTGATCTCACCGCAACATCTGGGAAGCGGCGCGCACCCGTCCCCAATCCGTCCCTAAACCCGGAAAAGCCGCTGCAAAAAAGAACTTCCTACAGAGGAGGACTTACCTGAAGCACCGCAGCAAGCGTGGCTGTGGGATCGCCGCCGCGCCCGTCGTCCAGAGCAATCCAGGCTCCCAGCCGAACTGCGCATGCGCACACATGCGCAGTTCGGCAGCCTCGCTCTCCCTTCAGTACTTTCCCCCCGGCATCTGATCGTGCCGGGGAGGAACTGCTTGGTGGCTCAGGGGATCTATGTGATCCCACCGCTGCATGTTTCTTTTGGTGCGGCTTTAAAAAGCCGCACTTTGGCCGTACTTTTCCCCCCTGTGTGGCAGGGGCCAATGTCTTGTCCTGTAGGGTTTTCCAAAGGTTCTAAATATCAGTGAAGGAGGGAAGGTGGCATGGTATAGCCTGATCTCATCAGATCTCAGAAGCTAAGCAGGGTTGCTACTTGGATGGGAGACTGCCAAGGAAGGCTCTGCAGACCAAGGCAATCAATGACAAACCACCTCTGCTTCTCACTTGCCTTGGAAGCCCCTTGCTGGGATCACCATAAGTTGGTTGTGACTTGATGGCACTTATGTATGTAAATACTGATGACAACAACTTTTAGGATGCATATAGGTATCATGAAGAGTGATGCATACAGGCTTCGTTTGTTTTCCTCCAGAATTTTATTTCCTACTGGCTTTCTTGTTTCCTTAAATTGGAAACGAGATGGACATCAGAAACTGGGCAGGATTTCCTGTTAATCTTATGTTCAATGAAGACTTCGATTAAGTAGAGTGAAGGAGGCAGTTCGTCCCCTTAATGGCTCACAAATCAGAAACCCATAGTCATGATGTAGCCTTCAGAAAGAGAAACACAGACAAAATGCTTTTAGTGTGTAGTTGTATGAACCAGCTACTACAGGTAAGCAATTTTCTGAAATCTGCTTTCTGTGAATCTTTTTTCAGGGAATCACACAATGACAATGCAATTTTTGCATCTAACTGGAAAGATGCATCTAACTGGAAAGAATGTAAACCTCCCTCTATAGCCCTCTGGTATGAGAAAGTCTGGGATCAATGTATTATGTGCAAACTTTCTAACTTGATAAATTGTACAAAAACAGCTAAAGCACACCAATTTTTAGTTAACTTGGTTCCTGGTTCTTCAATAAATGGTGGATAATGATATTTTGCTGACCAACCCACTTTACAGGAAATTGATATTGTTTAACAAGGAGATGGTTCCCTTATGCTGATGAAATAAATTGGAATTTTTCTTCTCCTTCTATCGCTTTATATTTATTTCTTAGGGGTTTTTTTGTGTGTTAACACTTTATTAATACATAATTTTTAAGAAATCTGTAAAAACATGACAGTGCAATTTTTAAATTATATACCTACCTCTCTTTTTACTTTGATTTTAAAAATAGATTTTAATTAAAAAATCCCATTCTCTTAGCTACAAATGTTCAGGTCACAGTCTGTTTACTAGTTGGAAACAGGGACCCATTTTTTTGTTCAACAGTTCAGCTGTTTGTGAACAGTTCAAACCTGTTTACTAGGTTACTTTATGCATTTCAGACAGGATGGTACAGTAGGCAGTGTTTCAAACATGCATAGACCATTGCTGAGCAGTAGAAGATCCTGTATTCAACACCTGGCATCTCCAGTTAAGGATGATGTAGTAGGTGATATGAAAGATCTCCACCTGAAACCCTGGAGAACTGCTCCTGTCTGAATAGACAATACTGGCTCTGATGGACAGATAGTCTGATTCAATATAAGCCAGCTTCATGAGAATTCATCTGAATGTGAATTCCCATGTAGTTTCATGAAAGTCCTACTTCCCTCCTTCCTGTCCCTACAAGGCTGTTGTTGCTGAATGCCACTCACCAGTCAATTGTATGAATAAAGAGAGAGTTGATCACTCAGTCAGTCAATGCTGTACATAAAAATTCTTACTATTCATATTTAAGTCTTTGTTGTTAACATTATTTCATGCATGCACATTTTCACACAGGCTTATGGGAGGCATTGTTTTTCTTACCCCACATCACCAACCGTGACCCCTGGCAGAATCATCTCACCAGCTGTGCTGATACAAAAGCCCTGCATGGCAATGGAATGAAACTCTATCACCCCAAGAAAACTGAACTACCACCACAGCTACTCTGCAGCTCCAAAGCCGCTTAACAGCTAGTTGAGGAAGACTGTGGATGGGCAGACAGATTAGATATACAGGTTATGGGGGATCATGGCTGTCAGACTGCTAGATTTGTGGGATCCCTAGTCCCAGTTCCAGATAGCTGCAATGGACTATTTCCATGGAAAGCCCTGTCCAGCCATAAACTGGTCCCAGGTGTACTTCCTTCCAATTCGTGATCCCACTGTTTGCTCATAGTTGCACTTCAAAAGTTGGGTAAATAATACATTCTTCTCCTATAAAAATGGTAAGGTCAGAGGGAATGGTTTCTAGGAAATGGTTAAGGTATCATGAGACATGCCTGTTACAGCATTACCAAAAACATTCCAGCAATATGACCTTGTATGCTGAAATGAAGACACAGACACGATATATCCTAGTTGGCAATTTAGAATGTACTTAATAGTACTTCAGTAACAAACCTTTGTTAATATTATGAGCAGAAAGGGGGAGCGGTTCTAATTAATATTTTCCTATAAACTATCAAAGTAGTAAAGGGATGCTTCCCCCTTCCCCCTCCACCCTTTATATGCATGGCAGTGGGATATTAATCTGTTTTAGTGGCTATAAATGTGGAACGGAATTTAGAATTACTTAGAAATGATTTAATTAGATTTTTAAATGCTGGTCAAGCAGTGAGTTGTTGTTATTATGATTATTATTATTACTGTACTGATGGGACATCTTATGTGTGTGTGTAGAGTGCCATCAAGTTGCAGTTGACTTATAGAGACCTCAGCAAGGGGCTTTCAAGGCAAGTGAGAAACAGAGGTGGTTTGCTATAGCCCTCCTCTGCAGAGCCTTCCTTGGTGGTCTCCCTTCCAAATACTGAAATCTGATGAGATTGGGCTATATGCTGTTTTTCCTCCCAGGGCATCTAATATCCCTCTGTAAGTACTACTTTAGGCATTAAGCTTCATATCATGGTAAATGATACATGATAAATGGTAATGATACATGGTAAATGATACATGAGATCCACACTTGGATCCTGTATAGGAATATTAATTTCTGTGGACTTCATGTCTCCCTTTGAATGTTAGATAGGCCTCATGTTCTCTCCCTTGAAATGTATCTTGCTGACCCCCTGTTGTTCTGACTTCCTATGCAAGCCAGATGGCTGACCATTTGGTCAAATTGCCCGCCATAAACATTCCTTTACTCGCTGGCAGAGGCCAGAAGCATGCAAAAACGCACATAGGCCCAAAGATGAGGTGGGACCCTGGGGATCATCTTACTGCAGAGGATGATTCCCAGACCTAACCTATCCCCCAACAATTGCCATGACAACCCCAAAAGGTGGACAACCCCTTCCTCATTGGATTGGCTACTGGCCATGGCTGATCATAATGAGATTGGGGTTTAATTGTCTGATCCCTTGGAAGGGAGCTCAGTTTCTTCTCTTCCTCTCTACTTCATGTTGAATTGTACCTGGGAAAGGCTGTCCCAGGCAGAACAAAGGACTCCTTGTGAGCTGAAGCACATGGCTATGTGCCCGCAAGGTTGGAGCTATTGTTTCTCAAGATACTGGACTCTTACTATGGACTATTAACCCTACCTGATGTTGGTAAATATGCTCTATTGTGTAGTTAGGCAAAATATTGCTTAGGATGTTCTTTTAAAGTCTTTCTAGTTCTGATTGCAAGCCTGTGCTAAATAAACTTTATTCTTGTTATAAATATTGTCTGTGAGATGTGTAAACTGACTCCAAGCCTCTTTCCTGTTGCCTGAAACTGCTCACCACATTATGCTACCTTGCTAAGAGTATTCTTGTAATAAGTCCCAGAGGCCAGTGAAGAGTCTGAACCTTGTTCTTGCACTGGAAGGGGACCATAGTTGAAAAGGTTCTGGTGGCTATTGTCTTAAATCCAGAGAGCCTACCTCTCCTGGGTTTTTGTGTAAATCCTTTGTTCCAGTAAATAATTCTTTCCCCTCCCAGTCCTGTGTGGTCTGGGGAGGAGAGAGAACCTTTACAGATCCACACTTGGATCTCATCCCTGGTTTGATCAAAGTTCAGCCTACCACACAATACCTTGCATTTATCCCTGGTTATAACAGCATCCATTTATCCCGGGACAAGTGTGGGGTGAAACTGGGGTTACCTGAATGTAATGTGGAAACAAAAAACACTCTGCAACAATTACAGGTGTGAACTCGAGTGTGGTGTAGAATGTAAGTTCGGGGACAGGGTTGAACCAGGATTTAAGGTCTAGTGCGGAGACACCCAAACTTGTTTTTAAGGACAGCAAAATCAATCCCAGTACTTCTCATTCAGCACCACTACATAACCTACTCCACCCCTGCTTTTGTTCCAGAAACAGGTACAAGGGTAAACTGATACAGATTTCTTACTAGTTTATTGTGAAATTAAGGTTTTTTTGTGAACTAGAGTCCTCTTCATCAGATGATAGATGTGTAGCCTGTACTGGTAGACAGATTGCTGTGATCTCAATACTGAACAGGAGTTTGAGTACTGACTGAGAAGTTCTTCCTCTCACCTACAGAGATGCAACAATTACCTCATGAAGCAGCAGCAAGAGCAACCCTCCTTTTTTTGGTGGACTATGGGCAAGATTATATTTCTAACCAGTGTCATAACCTGCCCTTCTCACCCAGGGGGAAATCAAATCAGCTTCCATTGTTTTCTTGTCCTCCATTTTATCCTTTCAACAAAACTGTGAGGGAGGACTGACTGAAAGTGTTTGATTGACCTGAGGTCACCCAGCTACTTTCCATGGAAGACAGGGAAAAATCTCTTATTACATAGAATCATAGAATGTTAGAGTTGGAAAGGACCTTGCAGGTCATCTAGTCCAACCCCCCCGGAACTCTGAAAGATAGCCCTACATACGTACAACATACCTGAAAAAATGGTTTTGCTGTGGAAGGTCAGTAGTTCAGCAGTTCGAGACCCGAGTGCCGCATGATGGAGTGAGCTCCCGTCTCTAGTTCCAGCTCCTGCCAGCCTAGCAGTTTGAAAGCAATAAATTGCAAGTAGATAAATAGGTACCACTTCGGTGGAAAGGTAACAGTGTTCCGTGTGCCTTGGTGTTTAGTCATGCCGGCCACATGACCACGGAAACGTCTTCGGACAGCGCTGGCTCTTTGGCTTGGAAACGGAGATGAACACCGCAACCCTAGAGTCGGACTCAACTGGCTTTCGAGCAAGGGAACCTTTACCTTTACCTTTAATAGAGTTATAAGAAAATATACTGATCTCTTTGTATGTCTTATGTATGTAAGTGGTTGTTTGTTTATATGTTGTATGTATGTATGTGTATAATATGAAAAATAATAAAAGTGTACCCATGGGTACTAAAACAAACAAACCATACCCGAAAGATGGTCGTCCAGCCTCCGCTTGAAAACATCCAGCGAAGGAGCATCCACCACCTCCTGAGGCAGGCTGTTCCACTGCTCAACCACTCTTACACTTAGGAAGTTTCTCCTGATATTTAGCTGGTAACGACTCCCTTGTAATTTCCACCCATTAGATCTAGTTTTGCAATCCGGAGCAAGAGAGAATAGATCCACTCCATCTTCTACATGACAGCCCTTCAAATAATGAAGACTGCAATCATGTCCCCTCTAAGCCTTCTCCTTCCCAGGCTAAACATACCCAACACTTTCAGCCTTTCCTCAAAAGACTTGGATTCCAACCCTCTCACCATCCTGGTTGCCCTCTTCTGGACACACTCAAGCTTGTCAACATCCTTCCTAAAATGTGGTGCCCCAAACTAGACACAGTACTCCAGGTGGGGCCTG
>NW_015172006.1:561793-574245 GCF_001447785.1 Gekko japonicus | reverse complement strand
AATGCTTTACTAAAATCTAGATACACTATATCCACAGCATTGCCAGAGTCAACCATTTTGGTAACTCTGTCAAAAAAGGAGATAAGGTTGGTCTGGCATGACTTATTCTTGATAAACCCATGCTGGCTACTACCAATTAACTCATTCCATTCAAGGTGCTCACATGTCATCCATTATGGAGATAACCTGGTTCAGGATGTTCTGATTACCTTCGTTTTGGGCACAGCGACTCTCAACATCATCCTGAGGCTGATGGCCAATTTTCAAACACCGAGCTTTATTTTTTGATGAGTTATGCCTTCCATAGCTTTAGCTTCCATTGCAAATAGCATTGGTGGGGGTAACCAGGGCCAGGATATTCCCATTCCTTTCATTTTTGGCACTGGAACTCCAGTGATCACCCTGAAGCTGGTAGCAGCCCATGGTGGCTCTCAGAAGCTCTGAATACTTGGAAAACTTGTGTATTTTGTCTACTCAATTTTTATGTAGAGGGTGAATATGTGTTTGAATACACATTTGTTTATGTATTATCATTACAGAGGCAGTTTGGAAAATGGATTGCAAAATGTATCAAATGCATATAAAACACAGATTGAAAGGTACGTCACTCATGCATCTATCAAAAGTCCTCCCCAAAACTGCAGTAGATCCTTGGAAAGATGTGACCAGAATTCTTGCCATAGCAAGACTATGGAACAAATACAGAAGAAGATGAGTGACAATCGTCTGACTGTACACAGAACAGGGGAAGACAGTACTGCAATTAGGGATGATTTCAAATTTCTCACCCCTGCAGCTTTGACTCCAAAATCCCTGTTTTGATTTTGCTTCTCCCTTGCAACAATTGACTCGGTGAGTCTTCATTTTCATGTCATTTTGTGCTTCCTTGTGCCAAAAGATTCCCATTGAACATACACATTTTATTGTTTTTGCATCGATTACCTGTAAATGTGGTGTTGGAGGAGAGTTTTACGGATACCATGCATGCCAAAGAGACAAATATGTGGGTTCTAGGTCAAATGAAGCCTGAACTCTCCCTAGAAGCTAAAACAATCAAACTGAGGCTATTGCACTTTTGTCACATAATGAGAAGACGAGCCTCACTGTAAAATGCAATGATGGTAGGAAAAGTTGAAGGCAGCAGGACAAGAGGAAGACCCAACATGAATGAGATGGATTGACTCAATCAAGGACGCCACGGCCCTCCGCTTGCAAGACCCGAGCAAGGCTTTTAAGGATAGGATGTTTGGAGGACTTTAATTCATAGGGTCACCACTATAAATTGGCAATGACTTGATGGCACAGAACACCCCCTCCATAAATGTATATAACATGTTAGTGACAATTCTGTTTTTAGCAATGGCATCCAAAGGGCATAAGCAACAAACAGATTAGGAGCTCTAGGAAACATAAATGAAAGAAATGAAACGACCCATTATGATCATGTCCAAAAATAAAGGGAAAGAGGATAGGCTTAAATATGCAAACAAAAACTGCGACTCCTTATAGAAACAGGACTATTTCAACTGAATATTCCAACGGAGTTCAATTGCATTGGATCGATTTGCTAAGGTCCTCTCTGAGGCCCATGGGAAGTAAAGCAAATCTGGGGCACAAAACTATTCAGTCTGTAGGCGGCTTCCAGCATCTTCATACACAAATCTGGACTCTGGACCCTTTCTTGTCGCCTCCTGCATATGCAAAATGTCATTTTGTCTCTCTCTCTAAGCAAGTTTAAAGTTGGATCACGGGACGCCTGGACAAGCGTGCCCCACTGATGTACAATGCTGTTCCATATTGCTCCCATCATGGCAAGGAAATCAAGCTGTCGATAACCCTGGGAAATAAAGCCGCTCTGTGCGCTTGGCATGTTCCGTCGCATGTGTGCATCCACACAAGCAGAACTAAAAATGAATATTGATGGCAGGGCAAGTGAAACCCTGCATATTCATCCCCCCATTTCCTTTATCACTTATTCTGTAACAGCTGTTTAATTAATTGCTTGAGCGCCTTCCTAATACATCTTATTTACATACAAAATTACAGAATAATGGTTTGCCTTTGAGTTGAGCGAGAATTTAATGTCTGCTCGCCATGCATCACGGAAGATGACTACTCAGGAAGAAATAGGAGTTCAGGATGGTTTTTGACTGTCACTATTTCCCCCCCTCCCCATTATCGGGGCTTTATTTTCTCTAGGTTTTGTCGCTGCTGCGTTACAGGTGTTACAAGATCATGTTGGGTTGATAGCAGCAAGGAAAAGGATGTTTCTTTTCAGAGATGGGATTTGAATTCTGGTTCGCGGGGGGGGAAGGAAGACAACTCAATGCCAAGAGGAGGGGGGGAAATGTAAATTAGCATTGTGGAAAGTAATATGACATTATCTTTGCGGTTCAGGCTTCTTCTGTGCTTGGCTAAGCTTGTCTAGACAGCAAATGGGTCTTTGTAGCCAGAAACTGTCCAACTTTGGCATCCAATTTTGCAGACAGACGCCCCTTTGTCGCGGTTACCCCCTCCTGCCAAAAGGGGCCTTTTTCAGTTGATTATGGCAGGGCAACGGACTGGCATCTCTTTTCTCCCAACCTGATTATTCAGACAGCATCTCATGCCTTCATGAACTCATCAGCAGAGCAGCATGAAATGGAAAGCAGTCAAATCCGTCCGCAGACATGCTAATGTTATCAAGTTGTTTCCAAACTTTGGAATGCATTTGTGAAAATAGAAGAAGAGTTTGGCATCCCAGACTGGCTAACGATCTCCTTTCCCCACAACAGACACCCTGTGAGGTAGGTGGAGCTGAGAGAGCTCTTTCAAGGACTGCCCTTGAGAGAACAGCTCTGAAAGAACTCATGACTGACTCAAGGTCACACCAGCAGCTGCATGTGGAAGAGTGCAGAATCAAACCCGGTTCCCCCAGATTAGAGTCCGTGCTCCTAATCACTACACGAAATTGGAGGAAGCCTGACCTCTCACCTAGAATCCCATCCTAATCTCTGGCTTTGAAGATAAGATCAGGTCTTGTACACTCTAATTCTCCCCATTTACCAGGGACAGTCTGGTCCACGTATTGCTTTTCTTTTTAACTTTTTGCCTAGTTAAAACATTTTGAATGATTGTCCAGCATTGTCCTTCTCACAGTTCAACTTCTTCCCTCATGCTCTCCTGAAGCATTCACTCAGTCACTCACTCTCATTAATTAATTAAATAATTCATTCATTTTATAGATCATCTTTATTGCTGGGACCCAAGGTGAATTACTGGATGTAAAACAGGGCAATGAGATAACATAGAACAACCAATGAACAATGCAATTGGACTACGGAGTTAGAGATTAATGTGAACAACAAACCATCTGACAAGCTATACTATAAACAGTGTAGAAAGTGGATTTCAAGGTATAAGACAAAGCAGTAAAAGCAAGTGGTACCTACAAAGTAGTGGACTATAATCTGATGTTGTTTTGTTGAACAGGGCTGTGGCTCAGTGGCAGAACATCTGGTTGGCATGCAGAAGTCTCAGGTTCAGTCACTAGACTGGTTAGCAGGTGATAGGGAAGACCTGAGACCCCGTAAAGCCACTGCCAGTCTGAGTAAACAATAATGGCTTTGGTGGACCAAGGGTCTGATTCAGTATGGTAGCTTCATGTATTCATGTGAATCCTACCAACTTTTCCTCTGGTGCAAGAGGAGGGAGGGATAATTTTACTCAATTTCCCTCCACCCCCAAACAATGCTCCCTCTAAGCTGTGGAGTCTTGTGAGCAAAAATTCTCCTTTGTGAGCTACTGACATTAAAGTTGTAAGCGAGCGATTTGTCTACTGCATACATTAGTTTGCTCTGGAGACATCCTTCCTGAGCGAAGACAAAAATGTGTGAGCTGGAGGCTAAAAAACTGTGAGCTAGCTCACACTAACTCAGCTTAGAGGGAACACTGCCCTCAACCCATGCACATTTTTGTCCATGTGGGTTTGATGAACTACAGCATGGCGTGGGTGTGTGTGTGTGTGTGTGTGTGTGTGAAAAGCATCCCATCTTTCATCTTGTCCCAGCAAAAAAGCTGGTACGATCCACCACCATTTCTTTAGTGCACATCTATGTCAATGTGTGTGCATGAATGCCAAAGCACCACATCATGCACTATCTCCCATTAAACATCTTATGGCTGTTGAAGTAGTCTTTTGAACTTCTGAAACAGATAGTAGGATAGTTAACCCCCCCCCCCTTATATTTTTTAAATTTTTTCTTATAAATTATTCGCCATTATATTAATTGTCACATAAACATTATCAGAAAGAATCATATATCCAAAATGTTTAGTATTGTCTTTTTATATAGCAAAAGATATTGCACAACCCCTTATTAATACCAGTCCTCCTTAATTGTATAAAAGTTTTAAGGAGGAGGACTCCTTTAAGAATTACCTGAGATACTTTGTAATTGTCTGTAGCACGGTATTTGCTGATTTTGGGTATTTCCTACTTACCGTGGGTCCTATTTTGGTTTTGTGGGTCTCCTAAATCTGCAAAGGACAGACTATTACAGAATAAACCGACTGAACAGAAATCTCAGCAAAAGTTCAGGCGATAATCGTTGCCATGACAATAGGGGTGACACAGCTGGAGTGAGCAACTCAGCTTGCCTGGACATTGGGGGGTGCCACATCACTCTAAGGATGTACAGGTGTTATCTCCTTGAACAAGATGCCTCTCTTTGGCTGATTTCGCACTAGAGCCGCCTCGATGTTCCGCCGCCGTTTTCCCCGAGACTATTGGTCAATTTCACACCCGAAGCTGCGGGGCTCCATGTTGACTCGCGGCTTTGCCCGCTTTCCCCCGCAGTTTCGTGATCCTGTTTTTCAAATGCAGTTCTGCAGCTTCGGGTGTGAAATTGACCAATAGTGTCAGGGCAAACGGCGGCGCAACCGCGAGGCAGCTCTAGTGCGAAATCAGCCTTTGTCTTAACCTGTGAGCTGCGCTCTGCCCTCTCCTCCTTTGTTCTCTCACACTTCACATGGCCTTCCATGGAGACAGGTCTCTCGTGTAAATACAATGCCCTCATACTCTCATACACATGGCATCTCTTTTCTTTGGCTGGCCATTTGTGACAGGGAAAGAGGCTTTTCTCTCTCTCTTTTAAACTGCAACCTGAACATGAACTGAATCTACTTGAATAAATGTACGTTTACCTTTTTTGCAGTCTATTTACTGCACTCAGGAGATCTATTTACTGCACTCAGTCTCATGCTTCTATGACGGGGGAAAATTCTGCTGTATTAACCAAATATCCTGATAGATACAACCATGTCCCTGTTTTCATTGATGTAATGTTGGAGGGTATGAAATCCATGTGGCTACCTTATTTCATTTGGCAGGAGGAAGATGGCTTAAGGAAAGGAGTTGAGCTTGGCCAGTTTCCTTCTCCAGGGGGTAGGAAGGGGCCATGGCCCAGTGATAGAGCACATGCTTCATATGCAGAAGGAGAGGAAGGGAACATCCATTTACAGAGGCAGCCAACCTTTCAGTACCAGTACTAGGAGCAGTAGTAGGGACAGGCCTTAGCCTTGTTTGTTGGTCTTCCAGGGCAACCGGTTGGTCACTGTATAAAACAGTATGCTGGACTAGACGGAGCACTGGTGTGAGCCATCAAGGTTCTTTTTTACATTGTCATGTTCTTATATTCTCATCATCTCCACTTAAAAAGATCAGGGAGTAGGTAAAAGATCTCAACCTAGAGAGTTGTTGCTGATCAGAGTGGTCAGTAACAACCTTCATAGACCAGTGGTCAGACTTAGTATAAGGCAGCATCATGTGCCCAGGGTCTCGCCCTCCAAGTGGGCATACCTGCCATTCTCCACAGGAAATATCACGGAAAGAGACAAGAGTTTGCTGCTGGAGGATACTGTGATGTCCACAGGCATGTTGTTGTTGTTCAGTCGCACAGTCGAGTCCAACTCTTCACGTAGGGCTGCCAAGTCCCCCCGTGGGGTGGATTTCCCCCCACTTTGGAGGCCCGATTTCCGCCCGCGTGGAATCGGGCCCCTGGGGAAACCCCACCCCCACGTGCACGTCACAGGGAAGTGACATCATGACGCTGGGCACGCTGGGGGTGGGGCCACAGCCATTTGAGGGGAAAACATAGAGCCTGGCATCATGACGTCACTTCCCTGTGACGTGCATGCGGCGTGTGTGCGCTCTGCGCGTGCGCACACACTCTGGGAGACACCCCAGAGTCCCCAGCTGGCAAGGTAAGTTTGATTTGGCAACCCTATCTTCATGACCCTATGGACCATATCCTTCCGCCATCCTCTGGAATTTGCTCAGTTTCATGTTCGTTGCATTGGTAACACTGTCCACAGGCACAGATAGCATTAAAAGGGGATTAGACAGATTCATAGGGAATAGGTGTATCAGTGGCTACCAGCCAGAGTGACTAAAAAAAGTCTCCACATTATGAGGCAGTAAACATCTGAATGCCAGTGCCAGGAGGCAACATCAGGGCAACATGAGACAGGATGCTGGACTAGATCAACCACTGGTTTGATCTATCTTATGTTATATTCTTAGGAGAAGCCCTATCTGATAGTCTTTGAAGGTAAATAAAGAAAATGTTGTATTTGATTGACAGACACTTGGAAACTCTGTTGAGGTGCCAAAGGGAGCTTCAAGTAAGACTAGGAATGGGCATAAACTGGCTCATGAACTAAAGATCATGAAGAATTTTGGTTGGTTTGTCCTTTTGCAAAGTCAAGTTCATGGAAGGGCACCCGGCATGAACTTTCCATGGATTTTCAAGCTGTTCATGGAGGTTCGTGTCAGTTCGTGAGTGGATACATTCCCAGACAGACTGTCCCCGCTCAGTCAAAATATTTGCAAAACTTCAAAGCAACCACTTGGAGGGCATGTAGAGGTGCATCCTGGGGAGGTCCCCTGCGACTTTGACATCTCTTGCTTGCACAGGATCCATTCTATACACTCCTTAACCTCCCGAATCTCTGGCTGTTAATATGGTCAAACTCACCGGGGACCTCCCCCAGATGCTTCTCTACATGCCCTACAAGTTTAGTGTCTCTAGCTTGCACAGGATCCATCCTATGCACTCCTGAACCTCCTGAACCTGCACTTGTCAAAATGACCATTTTGACTGTGCAAGCTAGAGACACCAAACATGCCACGGATCTTCAGCTGATTCTCCTCTACCTGCCTTCCAGGTTTCATGAGGATTGGATTTATGAGGTCTGACTCCCCCCCCCCCCCAAAGAAGGGGCCCCCAGAAAAGGGCTTTCTGGGGAAATGACTGCCTGTCATTCTGTTTCAAGGTGTTGGTACTGACCTTCAAGGCCCTGTGCACCCAGGGACCTACATATCTGAAAGGCTGCCTTTTCCCATATGTGCCCCGGAGAGCCTTGCACTCAGCAGATCAGCACCTGCTGGTTGTCCCCGGCCCAAAGGACATCCGTTTAGCTTCAGCCAGGGCCAGGGCTTTTCCTGCCTTGACTCCGACCTGGTAGAACATGCTTCCATTGTAAATCAGGGCCCTGCGGGACCTATAACAGTTCCACAGGGCCTACAAAATGGAGCTGTTCCACCAGGCCTTTGGGTGTGGCGGTGGGCATCCAATTATTCGTTCTTTATTGGGCACTGGGAAGTCAGCACTGGTGTGACATAGGCAACAGTGTTCTGGGGCCTCTCATTGATTTTTCCATTTTTTGCCAGCCCCACACAGAGAGGAAGATGGGCAATGGCTTTGAAGGACACCATAAATTGTGTCCTTGATCTTTACATTAAGCACACAATGCCCCAGACAGGGGTCAACTTTTGTGTAATGCATGGAATCAATTACCACAAGATGTAGGGGTGCAAGCCAGTTTAGATGGTATTATACATTCAGGAAGGATAGATGCCAATGGCTGTTAGCCAGACTAGCTAAACTGAGCCTCTATTTCTAAAGGCAGTAGAGCTCTGACTAGCTGCTGGGGATGGGAATTAACAGGAGAAAGTTTTGCTGCCATATCCTGCTTCTTGGGGCAGCCCACTGACTATTGTGGGAAGTTTGATATGGATTAGATAGACCAGTGGTCTGATAAACCCGGATTCATACTGCTACAACACAATACTAATAAATGTAAGCTACAAATGTACAAATTGCCTTATATTGTCATAGTCTTGATGTACCAAAGACAACCTTGTCTTCTCCAGAGGTCTCCAATACTGATGAGAGTGTAGGCATCTTTAGAGTTCAGAGAAAGAGTACTCGTGCCAGCACAAAATGCCCCCCATGGGAAGGGGGACCAAGATGGCTGCCATGGGGTGCAATTATAAAAGGTTGGGAGGTCTCAAGCCATCCTGTGATAGGGATTTTATCTTCTGAAAGTCTTCTCCCTGCAGACCCATAGGTGTTGGGTTTTCTGAATACCTCCTGCTCCAGTGAGCTGGAGGAAAGCTGGGATTGACTCTTTGGTTTGGAGAAGACATACTTTGGGGAAGAAGCTGGGCACCAGGAAAGACATCAGTGGGCACCACAGTGCCCACAAATACCACATTGGGTATTACTGGTCTGCTCTAACTGGCAGTGGTACTCCGGGCTCTCATGCAGAAATTGGGTTGCCAGGTCCCCCATGGCCACCAGCGGGGGATGGAGGGAAGGGCTGCCAGATCCAAGCTGAGAAACTCTTGGGGATTTGGGAATGGAGCCTGGGGAGGACAGGAACCTCAGAGTCCGGCCAGTGAAACATTGATTTTCTCCAGGGGAACTGACCTCTGTAGTCTAGAGATGAGCTGTAATCCCGGGGGGTCCCTGGGTCCCACCTGGAGGCTGGCATCCCTGTAAGTCATTTACATTGCCTGCTACCAGAACTGTTTAGCAGGAGTTGCCAGAGAAACTGGGACTTTCTGCAGGCCAAGTTGGTACTCTACCAGTGAGCCATGGCTCCTCACCGTTTCTTTGGACAAGTGGTATGAGTTGGATTGCCCATTTCTGCAGCAAGGGAAACTTCTAAATATCAAGGGCAGGCCCTTCAAGGCCCACCACATTGCAGAATGTAAACAAGTTTCTTCCCCCCCCCCCCATCCTAGCAAGCTGCTTTCCCAGCAATGAAAGACCAGGTCCAACTCATAAATCCCAAAATAGTGAAATACTTTCTGGTTTCACAAAAAAGAAAGGAGAGAAGGGATGAGGAAAATAACCATTCATTCCGGTTACTGGGGTTCTTAGAAATGATTTTCACTTGCCTTCACCATGTTCTGTTATGTATTCTCTATTTTATAAACGATCTCTTGGGGAAAATAAGCAAGGAGGTGTAATCTTTTTTTCAGCCCCATCTCCTTTTGTTAAAAATAATGAAAAGGAAACAATGCTTGTTCTAGCTTTCAAACACACTTCTGATGCTTCTTATGAGTAGTTTTATGGCAACTGCACAACATAACAACCGTTCATACCTCTGATGGTGCTATATCTGCTCTTCATGACTACAGTGTTTTAATCAGTATGGTATCTATTTTTGCACTATAAATACCCATTTCCAGTACAATGGATTTCTTCCTAATATTGGAACTATAGAACAGCAGCTCATATGTAAGAACTTTTTTGTCATATATCAAAGAAATGAGCTTTTCTGAACATGAACCAAGAAAGCTCATACATATGAAGCTAATTCTCAGTCGAGCCCAGGAATGTTCACCACTGTTCCCTCTAAGCTGAGTTAGTGTGAGCTAGCTCACAGTTTTTTAGCCTCTGGCTCACACATTTTTGTCTTAGCTCAGTAAGGATGGCTCCAGAGCAAACTAACTGATGCAGTAGCCAAATCGCTGGCTCACAACTTTAATGCCAGTAGCTGACCAAGTAGAGGTTTTGCTCACAAGACGTGCCGGTTCATGGGGGGGGGTACTCTCCCAGACAGACTGTCTCCACTCAATCAAAATATTTACAAAACTTCAAAACAACAACTTGGAGGGCAGGCAGAGGAGCATCAGGGGAGGTCCACTGTGACTTCTAGCTTGCACAGGATCTGTTCTAAACAACTTGGAGGGCAGGCAGAGGAGCATCGGGGGAGGTCCACTGTGACTCTGATGTCTCTAGCTTGCCCAGGATCTGCTCTACAGTTTGGTGTAGTGGTTAGGAGCACAGACTCTAATCTGGGATTGATTCCCCACTCCTCCACATGCAGCTGCTGGTGTCACAAATTCTTTCAGAGCTGTTCTCTCATGAGCAGTTCTTGAAAGAGCTCTCTCAGCCCCACCTACCTCACAGGTTGTCTGTTGTGGGTAGGGGAAGGGAAAGGAGATTGTAAACCACCCTGAGACTCCCTCGGGTAGTGAAGGGCGGGGTAAAAATCCAATCTCCTCCTCCTCCTTCTCATTCCTAAACCTTGGTCATTTTGGCAAGCACAGGTCCAGGAGGTTCAGGAGTGTATAGCATGGATCCCGTGCAGGCTAGAGACACCAAACTTGCTGGGGACCTTCCCTGGATGCTCCTCTACATACTCTATGAGATTGGTGTCTCTAGCTTGCACAGAATCTGTTCTACACACTCCTGAACCTGCACATGTTCAGAAAAGCTAATTTGTTAGCATCCTCTCCTGGCTTCCAGTGTTGGCACATGTGTGATGATGCACACAGTTCTCATTCTGGCATTGCTCTTTGAAACTGTAGTTAGGCTAGATGGAAGTTGCAGTGATCATGGATAGTCCTGACAATGAGACACACCATATGAATGTGAAAGAACTTCTGAGGATGAACCTAAGAAAAGCATATGGCTCTAGATTCTGGTCTGCTAAATGACTGTACATGAAGAAGAAGAGAATGGATTTATACCCCGCCCTTCACTCGGAGTCTCAGAGCAGCTTACAAACTCCTTTCCCTTCCCTTCCCCACAACAAACACCCTACGTGGTAGGTGGGGCTGAGAGAACTGTCCTTGAATTTCTAATCCACCGTTCTGAATTAAAGAGCCTCTAGAAAACTGGTATCCTATATTTGTAATGTAGCTGGATCATCATGTGCTGGGCATATTCACAGGCTGAAACCATGTAATTCTGAACATTGGTAACTTCATGTTGTCAAAGGATTTCATGGCCGGAGTTCATTAGTTGCTGTAGATTTTCCGGGTTGTGTGGCTGTGGTCTTGGCATTGTAGAACCTGATGTTTTGCCAGTAGCTGTGAGAAGAAAAATGGTAGGCAGGTAATTTATATCTACTCCAGAAGGTGGGGTGGGGCTGAGTCATTATCTCGTAGGAGTTCCCCAGGCTGTGAAACATACTCATGGAGGAGCTTTCCTGAGGAGGTTCTTTTGTATGTGGATTGGCTGTTGAAATTCTAATCTTATTTGTAGTGCTATTGTCAGATGTAGAGCCTTCTGTGGTTTTCAGGACAGGAAACCATGCCCTGTTTATTTTTAAACTCTCTTCTTTCCTATTGAAATTGTGTTTATGTTTATGAATTTCAATGGCTTCCCTGTGTAATCTGACGTGGTAATTGGAAGTGTTGTCCAGCTTTTCAGTGTCTTTGTAAGTTTGCTAACATTGCACTTGAAATTATAGATACTGGGAGATCAGGTTCTATCTGTGTCCTTCAGTTCCTAATCTATTGAATTCCTGAAAGCTCAGGATGGTTTAAGTATACCCTGAAATTAAAGGAAATTGTTTTACAAAAAGCTAGATTTTCTGACCTATCATGGGAAGGATCTATGCATTGCTGGCCAATCTGCTATTCTCCAGACTCATGAAAATCTAGCTGAATGATTCAAGTAGTGTGAGATCCAACCAGTGGGTTCAGCCTTGATTGTGCAAAATACATGAACCTGTATCTAATTGTTCATTTTTAGTGCTATCATCTTAAGTGAAGAAACCTTAGTTGTCTAATCATGTGAGTTTTGCAGCTGGGTCCTATCATTTGCAAGTCCTCCTTTCACAGTGTTGACCAGCTTTTTATAGCTCTTGTTCCTTCTGCATGATGCTCACCCAGGCCAGTCTGTTATTGTTCACTAGGTCAGGTTATTTCCCATCATTCCCCACTGTTGGCCCTCCCTCCCCAATCGACAATAAGTGTTACAAAATCAGGATCATTTACCTGTGTTTTTACTCTCAAATTTCCATCTTTCTTGCATTACTAGTTGTGATAGATGTGTCTAACCTGCTAGGAAAATGGGAGAAAACTGAGACTCCTGGGTTTGACTATAGCAAAGAGGGCCAAGATGGAGACAATGACTTTCAAGTCTCCATCTACAGCTCCTCCTCTCCTCCCCGCTTCTGTTATTTTGGTTTAAAAAAACACTCTATAAAATATTTTCCACAGTATATTGAAGGCTGCAGGAAAAGAGGAAGACCCGATGTGAGATGGATTGATTCAATAAAGGAAGCCACGGCCCTCCTCTTGCAAGACCTGAGCAAGGCTGTTAAAGGCGGGATGTTTTGGAGGCAGGGGTTGTTTCGTAGAAAAAGAGCTAGGGGAACTCATTAGC
>NW_015172006.1:557434-561698 GCF_001447785.1 Gekko japonicus | reverse complement strand
ATGTCCCCCGCTCCCGTACCTCATCCGTGGGAACTGCGATCCCCCGTGATCCCCCCCCGAAATGACCTCTGTTTGGAGGTCATAATTCATAGGGTTGTCATAAGTGGAAAGCTACTTGACAGCACATAACACACACACGCACATTATGCACACCTGGAGAAGTGAGATGACTCATGCAGTCTTGTGGTGGAATACTTTGTTACTCCTTAAAATGTCACTGGACTTCTGTTTTAGTTTGCTGCGACTGACTAACATAGCTACCCATCTGGAGTAGGGTTGCCAGCTTCTAGGTGGTGGCAGGAGATCTCCTGGAATGACAGCTCGTCTCTAGGCTACAGAAATCGGTTCTCCTGGAGAAAATGGCTGCTTTGGAAGATAGACTCAATGGCATTATACCCTGCTGAGGTCTCTCCCCTCCCCAAACCCCGCCCTCCCTTGGCTCCACCCCTAAAAATCTCCAGAAATTTCCCAACCCAGACCTGGCAACTTTCTCTTGAGTGAGTAGGCCATGAAAGGTTGATTTATGGGTAAACTTTCCTTCCTAACAGTGCTCTCTAAGTTTTACTATACCCTTTCCCTTCAAAACCCGCATTTCCCCGGTTTGCCTTGTGTGGTTAGGACCTAGTGGGCCAAATTACTGACACAGAGAACTGCCATGGAACGAAGAGGGGGAAATTTTTAATTGATTCCCCCCTTCCTAGGGTTGCCAAGTGTGATTTTCGCCCCAGCGGGGGACTCCCGGCTGGCGGCTGGAGTGTGCGCGCGCCGCATCCACTTCACCCAGAAGTGACACATAGAGTTTTCCCTCGGATGACCGTGGCCCCGCCCCCAGCGTGCCCGGCGTGGTCACATCACTTCCGGGTGACGTGCACATCGGGGTGTTCCCCCCGAGGCCCGATCCGCCGGCGGCGGGAAATGGTCCTCTGAGGTGGGGTTTTCCCCGCCCCCCAGGGGGACTTGGCAAGCCTACCCCTTCCACTGCACACTTTCATTTCCCTCCTCAGTCATACCCAGGAAGCCCCCCAAAATGGCATTTCAGGGGGCATTTTAGACTGCAGCAGGATGGGGGAGGTGAGGAAGTCAGTGGATCGAAGCCTGGGAATGTCCTCCCTCCCCTTTTAAACAGTGTTGAACTGGGGGAAACAGGGCACATTATTCCAGCCAATCAGGGAGAGAATCCTCCAAAAGTCTTGGTCATCCACGTAGTAATCAGCCATACCATTTGCAGCGGAGGGAGGGAAGGGCACACAACAGTAGCAGAAGTCTGGTTGAGGGAGACTATGGCCAGTTTAATAGGTAGCCAGTGCTTACCCCTGATTGGATAGGCCTCCTGAGGCATCCGGGCTGAATTGCGCCCTGCAAACCTTGTGTGATCACTCTGAAAAGTGGCAGTAGTAGTAGAAGAAGAAGGTTGTTATACCCCACTTTTCTCTACCTTAAGGCATCTCAAAGCAGCTTACAATGTCCTTCCCTTCCTCTCCCCACAACAGGCACCTTGTGTGGCAGGTGAGGCTGAGAGAGCTCTGAGGGCACTGTGACTGGCCCAAGGTCACCCAACAGGCCTCATGTGTCTTAAAGCGGCTTACAATCACCTTCCCTTCCTCTCCCCACAACAGGCACCGTGTGAGGAAGGGAGGCTGAGAGAGCTCTGAGGGAACTGTGACTGGCCCAAGGTCACCCAGCAGTCCTCATGTGTCTCAAAGCAGTTTACAATCACCTTCCTTTCCTCTCCCCACAACAGGCTCTTTGTGAGGCAGGTGAGGCTGAGAAAGCTCTGAGGGAACTGGGACTGGCCCAAGGTCACCCAACAGGCCTCATGTGTTTTAAAGTGGCTTACAATCGCCTTCCTTTCCTCTCCCCACAACAGGCACCTTGTGAGGCAGGTGGGACTGAGAGAGTTCTGAAAGAACCGTGACTGGTCCAAGGTCACCCCGCAGCCTTCATGTGGAGGAATGGGGAATTCAACCTGGTTTTCCAGATTGGAGTCTGGTGCTCTTAACCAATACACCATGCTGGGTCTCACAGCATCACACTGGTGAGGCACAGACCGAACAGATATCAGCCTGGAGCACTGTTCCTTGGGTACCCCTGTAACATAAACACTGTAATTTAGACAATGCTTCATTCATTCCACTGATACTTGGGAGCTGCTCAGAAGCCATCTATCATGTACAAAAATTCTCATACATGAGTCAGTCAGATTCTTCAGGGTCTTCAGCCAGCGATTGATTCTGGCGACATTACTTATCAGTTACAAAAGGTTTATTCCTCACGAGGGCCCTCGCCAAAAAGAAATCTGCATATTTATGGTGTGGTATGATTTATGGGGATGTCATTGTGAGTTATATGGAAAATTGAGTTTAGGGGATTGACAAACCTCAGGATATTAGGCAAGAGAATATCTAAAGTCCAATGGCGGCAATGTTCATTTGGTTTGTTTCAGTGAGCGTGAAAGAAACTTTCAGGCCAAGGTGGATACAGAAAGAGTCTCTGGCTGGTTTCTTTTAAAATACCTCTCTATTTTTGTTCTGGTTCGTTGCTTTTCTGCTGTTTGCGTTGCCAATTTGTTTGTAAGGTACATATTTTTTACACAGCGTTCCTATAGGCACAACATGCATTATTTATATGTGTAATATATGCGTAATGTTGTTTTAAAGAAAAAAAATGATGTTGAAAAATGTGAACATTAGTGCGAGAAAACAGAAAACGGTATAAAAATAAAGACACAAAGGAGACGCAAAGTCAAAATGGGGGCTTTTGGATTGCAGAAGTAGGGATGATAAATTTGAAAGCACCAGATTTAATTGGCTAAAAAAAAAATGCATCAGGACTCCCAGTGAAATTCCTTATGTGTTGGAAGCCTTGGCTTCCTCAAACCAAACCAGACTCTGGGCCGGGGTAGTGACATTACACATTGCACACTAACAGTGCAATCTGATGCAGTTTTGTGTATAAACCACCGTCAAAACACAGCTGACTTATAGAGACCCTGTAGGGTTTTCTAGGCAGGAGACTAACAGACGTGCTTTGCCATTGCCTACCTCCGCTTAGCAACCCGGGAATTCATTGGTGGTCTCCCATCCAAACACTAACCAGGGTTGAACCTGCTTAGCTTCTGAGATCTGATGAGATTGGGCTAGCCTGGGCCATCCAGGTCAGGGCGATGCAGAGTCACTGTAGTATAAACCCATGGCCTCTCCAATCCTTTCTTTGAAAGTCTAACCACTGTACCACATTAGGGATGCTATGAACTGCACAGCAAATATGTTCAGGAGCACAATTTACTGTGTTCAGCTGTGCCGATCAGATATGAACTGGCTGGTTCTGCACCAAACAGTTCTAACACCTGCAGGGTCTTGCAAAAATGTGCAGGCATATAAACACTGCTGATGCAAACAGGTTGGAATCTCTTCACGCTTTGTGATTGGCTCTGTCTCCATGACAGCCCTTTTAGGGTGCTGCCACTCTCCTCCCCCAAAATGCCCTAAGGGCTTGCAGGGTCAACAAGCTGGGAGACCCTGGGCTGATCGTCTCTGGCCAGCATCTGGCTTGGATGAATGCAGTGGAACGTGCTCCTTATCAAGAGTCCATTCGCCATCACTGTGACCTAGGTAACTCAGGCAAGCCTGATCCCATCAGATCTCAGAAGCTAAGCAGGGCTGATCTTGGCAAGTAACTGGGAGACTTCCAAGAAATACCAGGGCTGGGACACACAGGCTGGGACACACAGGTGGGCGATAGCAAGCCCCCTCTCTGAAATATCCAAGCCCCACTAGGGGTTCCCAGAAGTCAACCATGACTTCCCAGCATGCATGCGCGCACACACACACACACACACACACACACACACACACACACACACACGAGTCCACTAGTTATCCCTTAATACAGATGAAGAAAACCTGAATAGGCAGCATTGCTTTACAAAATCAGAACACATGAAAAGGCCATGTAGCTGTCTGAGAGCCGGCTGCGGTGTAGTGGTTAAAGAGCGGCAGACTCTAATCTGGGAGAACCGGGTTTGATTCCCCACTCCTCCTCCACATGAAGCCCACTGGGTGACCTTGGGCCAGTCATAGTTCTCTCAGAGCTCTCTCAGCCCCACCTACCTCACAGCGTGTCTGTGGGGAGAGGAAGGGAAGGCAGTTGTAAGCTGCTCCAAGACTCCTTTGGGTAGTGAAGGGTGGAGTATAAATCCTCCCCCCCTACTCCTCTATAAACTAGTAGACTATTTTAGACTGATGTTATCCTCTCCCTGCTATCA
>NW_015172006.1:520817-556661 GCF_001447785.1 Gekko japonicus | reverse complement strand
CAGGAGGTGGCGGCGACGACAAGCATGGACGGCTTCAAAAGGGAATTAGATAAGCATATGGAGCAGAGGTCCATCAGTGGCTATTAGCCACAAGGTATAGATAGGGACTCTTGGGCAAGTGATGCTCTGTCTTCTTGGTGCTTGGGGGGGGTCAACAGTGGGAGGGCTTCTAATGTCCTGGCCCCACTGGTGGACCTCCTGGTGGCACTGGTATTTCTGGCCACTGTGTGATACAGAGTGTTGGACTGGATGGGCCTTTGGCCTGATCCAACATTGGCATCTCTTATGTTCTTATGTTCTTATCTGCTGCCAGTAAAGTCAGTCCAGAACCAAATCCGATTGGATATATAACACTGTGACATAATCCCATCTGATGTGTGATCCCTGATTGCCTGGAATTACTTGAGGAAGAATTAAACAGGAAAAAAAATGGCACAGAAGCAACATCAAAAGATGCAGGAGTTCTTGCAAAACCACAAATAATCATGAAAAAGACGAATTTTGGCACACTCTTATAGATCACATCACTGCTTTTAATAAAATAAATACTGAGAACACACCGTTCAACCCTAATCCCATAGGATGTAAAGATAACATATTGCCTCTTGTTAATTCATTTCTGTCCAATCTCTGGTCAAGCTGCCCCCCCTGTTTTATTTGGAGTGTTTTAAAAATGTTTGGGTAAACTATGGAAGTAGTTCCCAATACTGCAACAGGTACTGCTGCTATCCTATTTCCCCCCCAAGGGCTTGGGGTGAGTAACAGCAGGTTCAATGTTGTGAATATATCTGCCATCACTGCCTGTTGAATAATCCCTCTGATATTACAGACAGCAATCTCCAGTGCAGATGTCTCTTTTTTTTGGGCGGGTGGAAGATGTAGATACCATATATAGCTCTATGAAGCTGTTAAAGAATAAACCAAATCAAAACAGGATAATGGAACCCTGCAGTAATAAATATTATTATTTATTATGATATGATATAGAGCCAGTTTGGTGTAGTGGTTAAGTGCATGGACTCTAATCTGGGAGAACCGGGTTTGATTCCCCACTCCTCCACTTGCACCTGGCTGGATGACCTTGGGCAAGCCGTAGTTCTGTCAGAGCTGTTATTGAAAAAGAGCAGTTTCTGCCAGAGCTCTCTCAGCCCCACCTACCTCACAGGGTGTCTGTTGTGGGGAGGGGAAGGGAAAGGAGTTTGTCAGCCGCTCTGAGACACCTTTGGGTAGTGAAGGGCGGGGTATAAATCCAATCTCTTCTTCTTCTTCCTCTGTTGGATTTATAATCCGCTCTCCTGGAATTGGCTCAGAACAGGTAACATCAATTTATGGAACATGCAGTATTCTAAAACATTAGAAATACAATAAATATAATAAAGATGAAAATAATTACAATATATACAATAAGATCCATAAAGTTCATCCACTATACAGTTAAAAGATAGTGTAAAATCCTATGGAGGGGCAATATATAATTTATGTATTGGGATTTAATCATCCCTGATTGAATCACCCCAGAGATTGGCTGAGCTTGGAGCACAAGAACAATAGCTGACCAGGACTCTGGAATAAACCAATCAAGTAGTAATGTTATGTAACTAGCCTATCACTGGGAGTGGGTTGTGTTTGGGTGTGGCAATTGTATGCTATTTAACAGAGCTGAGGCTCTGGAGTCTTGTCTTGTAGTTTGCTGAAATCACTGAATAAACCAGAGCTGATCACTGCAATGTGTCTAGAACCCAGTATTTAACAATAACCCTCTGATGAGAAGGAAGGGGGAGGGAGAGGGGAGAGAGGAAAAGGAGGCGGAGGCCAATCATAGATGAAACCCATTAGAAAGGAGCCTGTCGCTGCCTTCAATCATAAGCCCGGCAGAACAACAACGACATAAGAACATAAGAACATAAGAGACGCCAATGTTGGATCAGGCCAAAGGCCCATCTAGTCCAACACTCTGTCACACAGTGGCCAAAAATACCAGATGCCATCAGGAGGTCCAGCAGTGGGGCCAGGACACTAGAAGCCCTCCCACTGTTGGTCCTCACAGGGAGTGGTCCCCTCTCCAATCCACTTATCATCATCACTTATCATAAACAGATAGATAGATAGATAGATAGATAGATAGATAGATAGATAGATATGGACGTGAGCAGGATTAGGAGCCCTGTATTTGATGTAAGTTCACTTAACAAGATAGCTGTGAGACCTTACATCAAATATTTAGATATCAGCAATCATAGAAGAATTTTTACCCTATTAAGATACAACGCCTTACCCTCAGCCATAATGGAGGCCAGATTTACTAGATCATTGAGGAAAAGTTGTATTTGTGGGATGGGATCTGATGAAACATTGGAACATGTAATTTTCGATTGTCTTATATATCATAATACCAGGGAAGTTTTGATCAAGCCTATAGTTAATTCCTTTCCAGGTCGTGATAGAAGGATACTTTTGTCAATTATGCTGGCAGGAGATAATCAAAAGTTGACTAGGATGGTTGCCAAATTTGGTTGGTTGGCATACCAAACTAGGAAAGAGATAAAGGACAGATAGGCCTAAACCTAATTTTTAATCAAAATTCTGATTCTATTATTTCTGTATTTTAACGTTTTTAGATCCTATTTATAATTTTAGATGCCGATATATTTTATAATTTTACTGCTCCTGTAACTGTATTTACTTGTCTTCTATTATACTGGTCTATGACCGTAATAAACTTGAACTATTGGGGGGGGGGACACACAGATCTGCCCTCACAGAGGAGGAAGAGCTTGTACCTGAAGGCTGGCGGGGGGGTGGGGCTCTGCAACTTACCTGGCTGCTTCTTGCTCCTCCTGGCCTGACTGAGGGCTGCTGCGAGCAGGGGGCTGGGCTTGTTGCATGTGCCCACCCCCTGGGCTCCTTACTGCCGGAGCTCTGCTCCTGTGCACTCCTGCAGGAAATGACCCCTGGATAGATAGAATTAAACATGGCAACCCGTCATGGGGTTTCCTAGGTAAGATATGAGCAGAGGTGTTTTGTCATAGCCCTCCTCTGCACAGCAACAATGCTACTTTTTGGTAAGTAGTGTAGTGACCAAGTTAGCAGATGACACAACAATTATTCAGAATGGTGAAAACCAAGGCTGACTGTGAAGAGCCCCAAGGCGACCTCCACAAATGGGGTGAGTGTGCGACAATGCGGCAAATGAAGTTCAGTGTTGGTAAGTGTAAGGTGATGCACATTGGGACAAAAAAATCCCAACTTCTAGTATAGGCTAATGGGGTCTGAACTTGCTGAAACTGGGAGGAAAAAAGATCTTGGGGTCATCGTGACAGTTCAATGCAAGTGTCAAGCCAGTGTGCTGCAGCAGCAAAAAAGGCAAACTTTATGTTAGGGATTATTAGGAAAGGGATTGAAAATAAAACAGCTGATATTGCCCCTGTATAGATGTATGACGAGGCCTCATTTGGAATGCTGTGTACAGTTCTGGTCGCCGCATCTCAAAAAAGACACTGCAGAGTTGGAAAAAGCATAGCGGAGGGAAGCCAAGATGATTAGGGGGTTGGAACATCTTCCCTAAGAGGAAAAGCTGAAGAGTCTGGGACATTTCTGTTTAGAAAAGAGATGACTAAGGGGGATGTGACAGAAGTTTATAAAATTATGCATGGGATGGAGAGAGTTGACAAAAAGACATTTTTTTCCCTCTCACAAAATACTAGTACTCGAGGGCATCCAATGAAGCTGATGGGCAGAAGGTTCAGGACAGACAAAAAGAAATACTTAAGAACATAAGAACATAAGAGATGCCAATGTTGGATCAGGCCAATGGCCCATCCAGTCCAACACTCTGTGTCACACAGTGGCCACAAATACCAGGTGCCATCAGGAGATCTACCAATGGGGCCAAGACATTAAAAGCCCTCCCACTGTTGACCCCCCAAGCACCAAGAAGACAGAGCATCACTTGCCCCAGAGCCCCTATCTATACCTTGTGGCTAATAGCCACTGATGGCCCTCTGCTCCATAGGCTTATCTAATTCCCTTTTGAAGCCGTCCATGCTTGTAGTCGCCACCACTTCCTGTGGCAGTGAATTCCATGTGTTAATCACTCTTTAGGTGAAGAAGTACTTCCTTTTATCTGTTCTAACCCGACTGCTCAGCAATTTCATTGAGTGCCCACGAGTTCTCGTATTGTGAGAAAAGGAGAAAAGTACCTCTTTCTCTACCTGCTCTATCCCATGCATAATCTTATAAACCTCAGTCATGTCACCCCTCAGTCGTCATTTCTCCAAGCTAAAGAGCCCTAAGCGCTTTAACCTTTCCTCATAGGGAAGGTGTTCCAACCCTTTTATCATTCGAGTTGCCCTTTTCTGCACTTTTTCCAAAGCTATAATATCCTTTTTAAGGTGTGGTGACCAGAACTGCACACAGTATTCCAAATGAGGTCGCACCATTGATTTATATAGGGGCATTATGATATTGGCTGATCTGTTTTCAATACCCTTCCTAATAATCCCCAGCATAGCATTGGCCTTCTTTATTCGCCCACTCGCCCATCTTTGACAGATCCCTTTGGAGTGCCTCACAATCCTCACTGGTTTTCACCACCCTGAACAACTTTGTATCATCTGCAAATTTAGCCACTTCACTGCTTACTCCCATCTCCAAATCATTAATGAACAAGTTAAAAAGCAGTGGACCAAGTACTGATCCCTGCGGTACCCCACTGCTTACCTCCCTCCACTGAGAAAATTGCCCATTTATACTCACTCTCTGTTTTCTATTAATTAGCCAGTTTTTGATCCATAAAAGGACTTGTCCTTTTATCCCATGATTTTTTAGCTTCCTTAGGAGCCTTTGATGAGGAACTTTATCAAAAGCTTTCTGGAAGTCAAGGTATACAATATCTATTGGATCCCCCTTGTCCACATGTTTGTACTTCTTTACAGAGAGTGATTAAAAGGTGGAATTTGCGTAGTGATGGCCACAGGAATTAACAGCTTTAAAAATGGATTAGATAGATTCATGAATGATAGGTCTATCAGTGTCTATTAGCCATGGTGACTGACGGAAACCTCCATATTCAGAGGCAATAAGCCTCTGAATCCCAGAGCTACGACACAACATCAGGGGAAGGCCTCAGCTTCTATGCCCTGTCATTGGCCCTCCAGAGGAAATTGGCCACTGTGTGAGATGGGATGATGGACTAGATGGACAATTGGTCTGATCCAGCAGGGCTTTTCTTCGTATGGTGGTCTCCCATCCAAGTATTAATCATGTCTGAACCTGCTTAACTTCCAAGCTCTGACCAACCCTAGGCATAGTCATTTGCAATCAGGGGGTTTAAGATTGTCTAATTCTGTCCTGGATTGCAATTCTGACATTTTCCTTTTGCCCTTAAATCCATCAGTCTCAGTTCTGGGAGCTATGTTGAGAGAAGAGAATCTAATTTTGAATTTTTGGAAGCAAATTCTACTTAGGAAGAACTGTCCTTGAGAATCATTTATCTGGTATTTCATTTCAGGTCTACTTTATGCACGGCGAAGAGCTATAGGAGTGAATGCTAACAAACCATCACCTACTATTAAAAACATATTTTCAGCCCCCCAATGTTGCTGAAACAGGCATAGGGTTAAAAGGGTTTTCACAGAGTTCAGTTCTCTTTTTTGGCTCAGCTGTAGATATAACAATAAATATATATTTTTAAAACCTCCAGGGCTTCTCCTTGGCCAATAAATCAGGCTGCCTTCCTCCTGAATTAATGTCTTGTAGGAACATATAAAGCTGTCATCCTCAGCCAGACCATTAGCTCATCTACCTCTGTCGACTCTGAATGCCCATAGCTCTCTGGGATCCAGAAAGGTCTTTCCTAGTTCCTGTTACAAAGGATCTTTTGACTGGGATTGAACCAGGGACCTTCTGCTGTATTGCTGAATCAGTGTCGTGGGTCAGCCGCAGGAAGTCCTCAGGGGAGGAGGGCTCCTCAGGGGAAGAGGACTTCCCAGGAGAAGAGGAGCCACGCATGGCTGGCTCTGAGTCAGCAGAAGCCGGCATACAAGATGATGAGCTGCAGGCTGACCAAGACTCACCACCATCGGCTGGTCCAGAGCCACCACCCAGCCCAGATGCAGCAGGTGAGACTCAGGTGATGCAGACCAGTCCACCAGGCTCACCTCCACCCTTCGAGCACCAGAGACAGAAGCTTAGAAGGGAGCTGCAAGCAAGGAGGCAGAGTGCTCGTCTCCTGGCTCATCGCCAGCTTCTTGATGATGACAGCCTAGAGTAGTTGCAGCAGTACTCCAAGCAGCTGGCTGCTAAGAAGGGCTCGTTAGGAAGTGCCTATAACACCCAGTGCTGGGAACCTGCATGTTGTGGAAGCAACAAGTTGCCAATCTCTTGACCCAGTGACCACAGTGCTGAACTCTGCTCCTGTCACCCTTGGGCTGGCTCTTGACTCTAACTCTGGAATCTTCCTCCCTGCACTTGTGACTGACCTTGGACTGTTGGACCTTGCTTCCTGTGTAATGTTCTGAGCAGGACTCTGCTCTCTTGGTAACTGAGCTTTGGACTGAACTTTGACTCTGATTCTGGAATTCAGTTTGGACTATCCCGAGATTCTGACAATCAGTTGGATCTGGGTGCAGCTCCAAAGATAGACAAATTACTCCCCTCTCGACTGTTTCAGCTTAGAAAATCAGTGTGGGAGGGGGAAGCAGGGGCTCATCTTCCCCCTGCCCTGTTGTCCTGAGCCCATCTGGGCTCCTGGGGGTTAAAAATGCTCTTTCCCATAGCTGCTGTGTGACTGTGAGGAAAGTGAGTTGGGTTCAGGGAACATTGATCCAACCTGGCAAAAAATATAATGTGTAGTTTGGCCTCAGACCTCCTGGATATATATATATATATATTTACAGCAAGAGTAGTTCAGCAGTAGAATCAGCTTCCTAGGGAACTGGTGAGCTCCCCCTCACTGGCAGTCTTCAAACAGGGGCTGGATGAACACTTGTTGGCAAAGTTCTTGGCTGATCCTGCACTGAGCAGGGGGGTGGACCAGATGGCCTGTATGGCACCTTCGAAGTATAGGATTCTAGAATGTCAGTCCTCTCTAGGAATTGCTGGAAACTCTATGGTGTTACATAGAGTTTTTGATGATTCCTAGAGAGGCATGATGTAGCTTCCTGTTTTTTTACTCAGAAGTGATGTCATGTTGTCAGGCTCTATGTGGGTTTTTTCCCCCTCCTGCTGCCACTCTGAGAGGCAATGGGAAATGAGAGTTGAGGGCAGGGAATCCCCCACCCGGGAAAGGGCTGGAAACCCTGCTTCAGGCAATGGAAGGTCTTTCTGAACATTTGCTATTTGAGAACTTTTAATTGGTGATACCAGGGCTTATACCAAGGACCATATGCAGGCAAAGCAGGTGCTCTGCCACTGAGCCTCATCTTTGGCAAAACCAGCCCATTACACTTGTATGAAGTGTGAGCAAAGCTGACTCTAGGATTCTTACAGCACCCAAGGCAAAATTCTTCTCCATCATCCCCTGGCCTCATACCCTTGTGTTTTGTGCATGTTTAAATGAGCCTTCAGTGGACTTGATAGCTAGGTATTAGCTAGGTATACGGCTATGTAATTATACTGCAATTAAATTTAATAGCTTTGCTAACAGCTTAACGGCAGGAGAGTTTATCTAAGACTTTTTTGTGGGGGGAGAGAGGTGGGCTTATTAACCTTTTAATATGTCACCACTATATTTTTGTTTTGCGTACATTTTCATTTTCTGCACAGAGCCATAACCTAAAAGAAGCTGCTATTATTTGCCAGTACAAAATGCACAGTGTGATTCTCTCCCTGTATAGCACAGCACTGCCGCCTGTATAGGTTCTGCCCCCCAGGCCAGTCCAGGGATGAGGGGAAAACTCTACACTGGCTCAATACATTACACAATAACCCAGAGAGGAAGGCTCTCTGGATTTCAGAGCATTTGCCACCAGGAATCTCTAAACTTAATCCCTCTCCAGCCCGAGATTAGAGATTCCAGAATCTCAGTTGGCATCTGGGATTTAACACATTAGCAACTCAATCTAGAGCTGTGCAGTTAATCTTACCAAGGTAGTGCAATTTGGTGAGCAGCAGGCACAGGAGTTAGCCTTGAAATCCAGTTACAATACAGACAAACAAGTTATAAACCAGGATAAGTTTATTCAGCACAGAATTTAGCACAGACTAAAAGGATTGCTGAAAATAAGAAAATTTATGGCTCTTGGCCCTCACTAAACATTAAAGCGATACATAGTTACCAGAGATGATTTATAGTCCAAGATTATCCAGTGTTATAGTCCAGGTACCCCCAAGGGGGGGTTGAGGAGGAACACCCCTCCTTGCCTCCATGTGCTCTAAGGCACAAAGGGATCCTTTGTCCTCCAACAGACCACATGGCAGGACAGAATTTCAGGTGCACAGAACACAAAGCAGCAGAGATAGCAGGAACAGAAGAGGGAGAGTTCCTCTCATTGGGAATGACCAGATATAGGGCAATCTCAGTCCCAAATTAGCCCTGGCCAGGGGCCAATTGGAGTAGACATAGGAGTGTCCAATTGTGGGTGGTCATGGCAACGGGTGGGGGAAAGGCTAGGTCTGGAGAACACCCTCTGCAGTCAGGTGATCCCCAAACTCCAGCCCCTCCATCAGCTACGTGCGTTTCTGACATGCTGGCCTAGCTTCCAGCATGGAAGTGTGAAGGAATGTGTTTTTATGGCATGGCAATGGGCTTCTCTCACCAAATGTTCAAGCCCTGTGGCTTCAATAGGAAATCAACACAGCAGGGTATCAGCAAGAGACATTCCAGGGGAAGGCAGGGTTTTTTAGAAATCAATATTTCTATACACCCCCCCCTTCTTCTAACATAGGCTCGTGATACACGCACACAGGACTTTGGATTTCTTTGAGCAATGGATTCCATTGCAAAGGGGATTAGTTTTCTTTCCCTCATCTGTCCCAAGGGGTTCTACACCTATAGGAATCATATTTTGAACTTTTAATAAGTACAGTATTGGTGGTGGAAAGTGATGTCAGGTCACAGCTGACTCCTGGTGGCTCCATGGGGTTTTCAAGATTAGCTTCCGAGATCTGATGAGATTGGGCTAGCCTGGCCTATCAGATCAGGGCAACCACAGTATTATAGTGGGATAATTCCACAAGTGTTCTAAAATAGCCATATGCTGAACTCAGTAATTTCAAATCTAAGAACAGCCTTGCTGTGCAGGCTTGTTTAATTTTCAATGCTGGCTTCACAAAGAGAATTTTTAGCATTAATTCTGGCACTGGAGTGTGCACAATTTGCCAGAGCATTGGGTTTCTTTAGCACTGATGTGCACACATGCATGGGTAACCAGGGCTCTTTTTGTAGAAAAAGCCCAGCAGGAACTCATTAGCATAGCAGGCCACACTCAACAGCAGAAACGTATTAGCATATTAGGCCACATGCCTGACAGCACAGCTCATTAGCATATTAGGCCACACCCCATGCCTTCTGTTGGGTTGCCTGGGCGAGGAGCCCGGGCAAGGCCCCCCCGAAGGGAAAGCACTGCCTTCCCTTGGCTTGCCCTGGTGCCTCGCAGATGCACGGCGTCTGGGCAAGCCGGCCCTTGGACAGGCCAGGGAAGGCACGGAGAGGCATTTTAATGCCTCCCCGATACTTCCAGCCCCCCCCCCCGGGGCCGCTGGGGTTTTTTTTGCTCTCTAGGCCTTCTCTCTGTAGCCATGCATGCAGGGGTTTTGGCTGTAGTGGGCATGGCCAACTCTGAAGCAAGCCGGAACTCTGTTCCTGTGCGTTCCTGCCCCAAAATAGCCATGGGTAAAACACTGTAAGCAAGCCTCCTTGATGAGCAGTACATTGGATTGTATCAAGATTATTTTTTGCATACAGTTTGACTGATGCACACTTGTACTCTGATGTGTTGGTAAAACATACTGATAGAACTGCATGTACATGGGACTAGCTGGTCACTTCAGGATTGAGCTGAAATGTTTGGGTCTCCTATGACTGGCATTCCAGGGGACCATTTGGGGCTGCTTCATATTGTCAAGGTGGGATGGGATAAATGGGCCTTGTCTTTGGATTGGTCAGCCCATAACTAGGAAAGGCCAAAGTAGGGTGAGTTGCTCATGATTGGTAGAATAAATTGGGTTGCTTGTGATGAGTAGGCATCACATGATACAGGGGTGTTCTTGAAATAGCTCGTCATTTGTTGCTAGGGTTGCTGGCACCACCTCTGCAAATGCCAGGAGATTTTGAGGGCAATGCTTGAGGAGGGTCGAGGGATGTCACTTACAGGTGATGCTCTAGGAATTTCCCCTAATCTCTATAGTAAAGACCATAGAGACATTGGGAAATTCCTAGCATGTCGCCATGGAGGCCATTTTCTGTCCATTCCCCCATCCAGCTCCTTAATTTATTGAGGGGGGAGAATGGGGCCAAGGGTGGGGATTTCTTCATTCAGGTGGGCAAATGGCAAACCTATGATGGGGGGGGGAGAATGGGGCTTGGCACCTCTCAACACAGTTAATGTACAGGCAAAACCAGACAAAGCTAGCAATGATTGTTGGCTGAGTTTGGAACCAGGGTGAAGTTGATCACATGACAATAGTGGTGGTCTGCCTAGTAGTGCATCTTGCCCTTTAATATGCTAATATCGTATGATGTACATCAGTCATTTACATCTGCAGGTTAAATCTAAATATGATCCACCTGTCTTTATTTGGGAGAGGTTCTGGGACAATGGAAGAGTTTATGTCAGAAATAAGACTGGGTGATTAAGAAACTCAAAATCTGGGGAGAAATTTGGGGAAGCCTTTTGGAGGAATCCCTGAAATGAAGACAGTTTTGAAGGTTTCAGAGCTAGATCGTTATAAAAACTAACTGCCCTCTTTAGGCAATCCATTTCTGTCATTTGCTTGTGTGACAGAAAGTTCTCATGTTAGCCAAAAGCTTTATTATTCATGTAATCCCTATATAATACATCTATTCAATCAGTTTTTTTTAAAGATATGCCCACATAATGCCAGAGAAGTCTAAATCCTTTTCATGCTGATTATGTGAATGTAAACTGGTTAGAAAGACAATTACCAAGCAAGTGGGACTCTGAGGCTATGGAAACTGAACAGTCGAACTTGAACACTGAAGAGGGAAGGGGGGGGTTTCGCCCACTCACTCTCAAACTGAGAAATAAGGCTGTTGAAAAACTGGAGTGGAGGTTACCCTTTGTTCCACAAACCAGCACGGCATTGTACAGTAATGTCAAGAGTTGGTTGGAGAGATTTTAAGAGTCCTTCCCAATCTACAGAGCTGTTACTGAAAATTTGGGATATAATGGTAAAGTTGAGAGTGGATAAGAAACTTTCTCAGGGTTGAATTAAAAAAAACAAACCATGAGGAACAGCTGGCTAACTTTGATAAATGGTATGAGATGGATTAATTTAATCTCTGAAGATTATCATTGTTTTCTGAACTTGATATAACTGGATTGTAACATGCATTTTTATGAACAGTAATCAGCATATTTCAGACTTTTTTGGGGGTTAAAACCTAGTTTTGATTCACGCCTCTTCGTGACGAAGATTCTCTTCAGCTTCTATAGTAATTATAATGTTGACCACGGGTTGGAGCCAAGAGTTCCCTTCAGTTAACTGAGGTATCTGGAGATTTCATTGAAGGTTTCTTTTGTTAGTGCCTGTTCTCCAATAGGTGTCTTTTCCCATTGGAAGGACATGTTCATCCAATGAAAGGTGCATTCCTTCATTGGAGGGAATCCTTCCTCTAGTGGTAGGTTCTTCATTCTGTGGAAGAGAGACTATAGATCCGACCCTATGTAAATGAGCTCAGTTACTCCTCCTGAAGCAGGTTCCTCATCAAATGCCAAATCTGAGCTATGGAAATATGACAGGCGGATGCTCCTAAATTCCTCACCAATGAACTTTCTCCCTGGAATATGCTGTTATACTGTTATATATGCTGTCATCCATCTTGTGGAACAGAAAAGCACAGAGTTGGACAGAGCCAGTTTTTCTGCTTTTGGGAAAGGGAGAAGGGGATACCTCACGGGCCACCAAAAAAAGCTTTACAGAGAATCATGCAAATGTGGAATGGGGTCTGTAGTAAGCAGGGGAATTAGGTGAGATTGATTGGAAAAAGTTTGCTGGATCCAACCCATATTCTTTTAAGCCATTTTCCATTGATCTTCTCTGGGTTTTTGTGTGTGTGGGGGTAAGCATTTGCATATTTATTTATCAACATAGAAGTACAGATGATAATACACACAAACAGAATGCAAAATGTGTATAAAATACACATCCCATTGTGTGTTGGTGTGCATGTCCACTCAAATGAAATGCACAGAAATGTTCAGTGGATCATTGTGGAATGGAACGATATACCAAAATGACAGGATAAGTATGAGAAAGAATGAATGACACTTGTCCAACCCTAATATAGGATGTGGAGGCATCTCAGCTTCTTTTCTGTGCCTGGTAACAGAAATAATCATTTGTCAGTCATTATTCCCCAAATAATTAGCTGACTTCATTTGATTCCCAGGTAGAGAAAATGAATCACACTTTTCACTCTTTCTTTTGTGCTCTAGAGATTTGTACTTGAACTGACAATTTGTCAGAATCTTACAAAATCTATCACTGCAAAATGCCCCAACTGCACCTCCCCAAAGAGAGTTCTTTTCCAGTTCAGGTTCTTCACAGGAGGCTGATACAGATGTTTGTTAGTATTTTCTTAGATGAATGTATGTGGGAAGTACTTTGTTCAAAGAGCAGTAGGGTAACATCAAGCCCCAAATGGGGAAAGTTTAGAATCATCCCTGATTGGCTAAGATTTCTCCTGAAACCAGTGTAGGAAACATGGAGCTTAGAAACATCCCTGATTGGCTGGGATCCTTCCTGAAGCCAGTCTAGGAAACACAGACCTTGCTGTATTAAGATTCCCTTGCCCTTAGTGAAGTCGACACAGAGTTAAGCCTAATTGTTCACAAAGTATTGTGATGTTAACTTATCCAGTAGGAAATTCCTGACTGGCTACAGGCATTCCAAAAACAACAATCATATAATACCTTCTTATTAAGACCAACCAAATTGTTATGACTCTTCATCGGGCTGTGTGTTCTACACAAAAGTTTAAAAAGAAAACAAAAGAAAGCAACAACAGAAGAAAGAATGAGAATTTTTTTTTTTAGGTCATGGTGAATCCCCTTATGTGTGGAATACTATGTCTAAGGTGGTATTAAAAGAGATATTCCCTCCTGTGTGTGAGAGAAGGGTATAGCCTGTCCTAAAATGGTACTTGGTAGGCCTAGATTTTGTAAGTTCTTGTGTTAAAATAAACATTTGTTCTATTCTTAAAAACAAAATCTGCGGCCTGCTTAAGTAAAACCAAGACTAAATTCAAATTGACCAATCTACCCAATTAATCAACTAAACACTGGAACGCAGTTAAAATGGGTGAATAAAATGATTCTTAAAAAATGAATGGAAGCGTCAGAGTCGAAGCGTTCGCATGCATGCCTACATAGCTCAGCCCTCTTTTGGCTGCGAGCTTCAGCAACGTCTGGAATGTCATCAGCACGGCCCACTGGATTGACGGCCTTGAAAGGGCTACATCCACTCCAGTTGCCGACTCTACCCTCCTGTGCATCCCAGGAAGGCAGCAATCAATGGACCACTTTTGTGTTGTAAACCTTTCCTTTAGTCATGAATAAAACCAATGGCCAGAGGAGGGACGGATGGGCGACTAATTACTGCCAGGTTCTTGGCATGTGTTCAGCTGCGGCAGGTAACTCAGCCAAGCGGGATTTATCAGCTACAAACTCTTTGTGTTTCATTACAAAGCCGAGTCATTTGCACTCAGATTTCGCAGGAAACTAAGACCTCGGTAATAATCCCTGTCAGAGGGGAAATGTACTTTGCAATCCGGAGTGGGTATCATCTCCTTCTGGCATGTCTGAACATTGCCCTGTATTGATCATCTGCCCGTTGCCTGGTTAACTCTTTTTTTACCCCTCCCCCTTTACTAGATTTTCTATCAATCTGACATAGAATCGCTGATCATTCGTAACAAAGAAGAGCCAAGACAATCTTCTTGATAGGTTTTCATTCTCCTGTATCTGCAGAGAAATCCATTCCACCTTCAATTGATTCCTTCCTTTTACGAGGTTTCCATTCGATTACTCATACTGAAGACAGCAACATTTGGTGTTTAGCAAGCCACCTTGAGTTTGCAGGGATATTTCAGGGTTGTGTGTGTTTGTGTGTGTGAAGTGCTGTCAAGTTGGACCCGACATATGGAGATCCCACCAAGGGGCTTTCAAGGCAAGTGAGAAACAGAGGTGGTTGGCTGTTGCCTTCCTCTGCAGGGTCTTCCTTGGTGGTCTAGGGTGGGGTTATAAAATTTTAAAATACAATTGGTTGAATTTCGCTTGATCAAAGTGCTCATTTGCATGCGAGTTCAAGAAGAAGAAGAAGAGATTGGATTTATACCCTGCCCTTCACTACCCAAAGGAGTCTCAGAGTGGCTTACAAACTCCTTTCCCTTCCCCTCCGCACAACAGACACCCTGTGAGGTAGGTGGGGCTGAGAGAGCTCTGACAGAAATGGCTCTTTTTCAAGGACAGCTCTTGTCAGAACTATGGCTTGCCCAAGGTTATCCAGCAGCTGCAAGTGGAGGAGTGGGGAATCAAACCCGGTTCTCCCAGATTAGAGTCTGCACACTTAACCACTACACCAAGGGTGGCACCAGGCATTTTGCTACCTCAAGTAGCCCTTCTGCAGTCTGCCTTGTGAGCTGGGAAGTGCTGACTTTGGCACAGAGCTTGTGGCCCTTGAAGTGACCTCTTGGATGATAAAGTGACTCTGAGCAAGCCACCTTGATGTGGTCCTTTGAAGCTTGACTCGAATGTTGCGTTGAGCAGCTTTGATGTTAAACAGGAGATTCCTGTGCTATTCGGCCGGACCTATCACGGAAGGACCGTGCCTTCGTCATCACATTGGATTTACAACTTGTGTTGCAACTAGAGGCCTATTTTCTGGAAACTCATCCATTCATTTGTATTCAAAACATTTATTATCCGTCTTTCTTCCTTACGGAGCTCGAGGTGGGTCACAGCATAGATAAAAGACATAAAACATGGGAGGGTGATCTGGCCGCGACATCTATCACTCCATTGATCACCAGGGTCGATTGGGCTGATCTGGCTGGCTAGGTGGGTGTGTCCCTTTCCTCCCCCTCTGCTCCTTGTGTGTCCCTCTCAAAGCTGTGCACTTGGTGGAAGAGGACAGCCATCCCGCATAGGAGTGTAGCATTCTTCAATAAGGGACACAAAATGCATCAAAAACATTAAAGCCAAAATTTAGAATCACAGCTCAGAACTACTAGTGAACTTAATCAGATACAGTCCTAAATAAAACTGTCTTCAGCTGCTGCCTAAAGATCGAAAGTGAGCAGGCCAGGTTCATCTCCCTGGGGAGGTTGTTCAAAAGTTGTAGGGCTACCACTGAAAAGGCCCTCTCTTGTGTACTCACCAAACAAGATTCTTTGATTGTTGGGACAACCAGGAGGCCGTCTCCCTGTGACTGTGATTCCTAAACAGTAACATGAAGGGAGAAGATGGTCCTTCAGATACCCCAAACCCAAGCTATGTAGGACTTTAAATGCCAAAATCAACACCTTGAACAGGGCTCAGGAGCAGTGTTCCCTCTAAGCTAAGTTAGTGTGAGCTAGCTCACAGTTTTTTTAGCCTCTGGCTCACACATTTTTATCTTAACTCAGGGAGGATGGCTGCAGAGCTAACTAATTCATGTAGTAGCCAAATCATTTGCTCACAACTTTAACCCTCTTTGATTCTCTTCCTTTGGTGTTCAAAGCATATTTTCTCCTAGCCATGTTTCAGTATGGAAAGTAAGCCTGACTGGGAGAAAAAGAATGGAAGAAATGGAGTGCAGTACAGTGAAAGAACCGGGTGGAGGTTCCCTCATTGACATACTCCTTATTTATTAGACACACACACATATCCCAGATTCCCCCTCCCCACCACTCAAATTTCCCAGGAAAGGAAGGAAGGGAGCAGTTTGGCCCTTTCTGCACCCGTATTTTGCTTCCGTTTCTGAGCGCATCCTGTTCTTCCATTCTGCATTCCCTCCTGCTTTCAGTTCCGGTTCGTGTCGGGGCTTTTTCTTGTTCGTGCATTTGTTATACAGTAATCTGCATTCCTGTAAAACAAATGCAGGAATTCAGTGCTGCCCACTGCCCTTCCCGGTTTCTGCCTCTCTCTCTCTAGGCTGACACTCCCTCCTCATTTCTCCAAAGACAAAGGCGGATGTGTCCACGCATTCAGGCCAACTTTTAAAAAGCCAGAGAGAGCATAAGAAGGGATCAGTAAATATAAAGGGCTATGGGATTCCCTGCTCTCAAATGTGTCAGGGCGATTTCGCACTAGAGCTGCCTCGCGGCGCAGCCGCCATTTGCCCCAACACTATTTGTCAATTTCACACCTGAGGCTGCGGGGCTGCATTTGACCCGCGGCTTCGCCTGATTTCCTCCGCAGTTTCGTGATCCTCAAAAACCAGGATCACGAAACTGCGGAGGAAATCGGGCAAAGCCGCGAGTCAAAATGCAGCCTCGCAGCTTCAGGTGTGAAATTGACATGTTTGTGTTGGGGCAAACGGCGGCTGCGCCGCAAGGCAGCTCTAGTGCGAAATCGCCCTCTGTCTTGCATGTGTGGGCTTGGATTTTCCCCTCCCCTCCCTTTCTCTTTGCAGAGTCACAGAGGAAGAGAGGGAGGGCTTGGGTCTGCAGTTAAAAGCTCTGGAAGATGTTTGCCTTTCTCTTCCTCTTAGTCAAAGCAGCCAGTTAGCTCAGAAATGCTGGTTTTGCTTGTAGAATTATTTATTTATTTTATTTATATCCCGCCCTCCCTGCCAAGGCAGGTTCAGGTGCAGAATGCATACAGAATACACAAATAAATAAATGGGGGGGGGGACAGTGCAGAGGGAATGCATGTGACTGCAAAGTCAACCCTTATGGCTTGACTCCTCAGATTCTCTGGAGCAAGTTGTCAGTGCAGAAAGGGCCTTTGTGATTCCCTGGGCCTCTTGTACAAGAGAGGATTTAATTAAGTAACAGAATGGGAAGTTGTCACGGCTCAGGTGGGGTGTCACCTGACGCTGCCACCACTCTGGATTTAGGATCCCTTGAGAAGGTCCAGAGCACCCTCCCAAGATCTTCAGACCTCCCTTTTGGCCGAATAATAGGCATGAGGACCAGGCAGCGTAAACAATGAAAATAATTGATTTTATAGGAGGTCAAACAAACAAGGTGCAGAATACTAACAGTAAGTGGGTGAAAAGAAAAGAAATCATATGCCCTAATGTGTCTAAATATATACTGTCCCTAGCTCACTATCCCAAGTGGCCTTACACTACTCACCCTTCCCTCAGGATGAGGGTCTCTTCCCACAGCAATCTCTCTGGCCCTGTTCCTTGGGAAAAAGAACAGCTTTCCCTCTTGTACCAGTTCTCTTATTCCCCAGCCCTCTTCTTCCCTATTGGTCAAAATTGGCGCCCAAACATCCCAAGGCCTTCTGGGGTTTTTAGGCCCAGCCTCCCTTACGGCTTGCCAGGCTCCCTAAGCCTAGTAACCTGAAATTTGGGAGGGAAGGGGATCCGGCAGACCTCCTGCCAGTGCTGGCCCTACCCGCCTCTGCTCAGCCAGTCAGTGGGGGAATACTGCAAGGATATATGGGTGTGTGTGTGATAGTTATCACCAGTGAGGCCATGATGTCCCTTCTAGCACAACCTGGAAGGGATGTCATTACATCAGGCGATGCTTTAGCATTCCATCTCAAACTTTATGGTTAAATCATAGTGTTTTGGCTGAATAGTAGAGTGTCACTGTTGAGGTGATGACATCACTTCTGGATCACACTGGAAGTGACATCAGTGCATCACCCACAACCGTCATGACACTGCAGGTGAGGGCTGCCTACATGGGTGACTCTCCCACTGGTTATTGGTCTCAAGATGGTGACCCTAAGGGGGAACAATCAGGGGGTTTAAAATTACTCTTACTCTGCTTGCCCTCTCTGTCCATTTCTCCTCTGTCATCGTTGCTATACATTTAAATAGATCAGTAAAATAAAAAGTTCTGATCCCTGCTGTTATGTGTGTATGTGTGTGTGTGTGTGTGTGTGTGTGTGTAGCCTGCCTGGTTTCATTTTCTATTCTAGTCTTGACCCTTTTGCTTGTTTTTTAAAAAATATAACTGCGAGGCTCTGGTATTGGGATTCCAAATTGATCCTCTGGCAAGGCTAAACTGAAGACAAAGTACAAAGCCGGCCAACATAAATTAATCTGAATATTTATTTGATTTTGCTTTATTGGCCAGCTTGTTTCTACCACTTTTTGGCTCAGCAATTACCATTGGCTCAGTGGGGGAAATAAATGAACGACAACATTTGCATGTGGAACTGCGTGCAAATGTTTGTTTAGGGAACCCAAGAATTGTATTAAAAATATTCTGGTTGGAAAGACTATAACAAGAAGAACATAACAGTTTAAGGTTGCAGTAGCCAGTTTGTTCATTCAATCTCGTCCAATACCTCGCCTTTCTATGGCCTCTATCCCACACAGCTTCATGTACATGCAGGCTCTGTGATCCCCAGCAGATCAAGAGGACCACTGAAGGGAGGTAGCATAATGAAGAACAGAAGAAAAAACCCAGAATAGAAGAAGAGGAGGAGGAGGAGGAGGAGGAGGAGGAGAAGGAGGAGGAGATTGGATTTATACTCCGCCCTTCAC
Source organism: Gekko japonicus (assembly GCF_001447785.1). NCBI lineage: Eukaryota > Metazoa > Chordata > Lepidosauria > Squamata > Gekkonidae > Gekko > Gekko japonicus. The sequence goes on along the minus strand of NW_015172006.1, from coordinate 537,830 downwards.
TCAGAATCTCAGAGCGGTTTACCAACTCCTTTCCCTTCCACTCCCCACAGCAGACACCCTGTGAAGTAGGTGGGGCTGAGAGAGCTTTTTCCAGAACTGCCCTTTCAAGGACAGCTCTTGTCAGAACTATGGCTTCCCCAGGTCATCCAGCAGCTGCATGTGGAGGAGTGGGGAATCAAACTTGGTTCTCCCAGATTAGAGTCTGCATGCTTAACCACTACACAAAACAAGAAGGTTGAATTCAGTTTTAGTGCAGAATCGCTTGGAAGGCAGTGTGGTGAACATAGATTAAAAGGAGAGTGTGGAAAGGGCCATAGTGTCAGACTATGATCTGTAGACTCAGGTTTGAATCCCCACTCTGCCATGAATGGTTGCTGGGGTGACTTTGGGCCACACACAAACAAACAGCCTAACCTGCCTCCCAGGGGGATAAAACAGAGCAGGGGAGAACGCCTTAAGTTGCTTTGGGTCCCCATTTGGGAGAAAAGGGGTGGGTGGGTTTACAAATGAAGTTAAATGGATGAAAGCCAGATCCAACCCCTTTATGTTCCCATGAAAAAGGGACCTCCATTTTTTCTTTTTCTGGTTTAGAATTTTATTCCGCCTGTGGTCTCCTCCTCCTGAATTTCAGTTGAACTAGGGGAATTAATTGTGGAATTGAAGGGCTATGCATTTCACTGCAATGTTCATCCCATCAGTTTTGAACTCCCCCCCTTCTACAACATAACATAGGTACATGTGCATTGCAGCAATGGTGAACCTAAACAGCATGATAAAAAGTAGAGACATCACCCTGCCAACAAAAGTCCGCATGGTCAAAGCAATGGTATTCCCAGTAGTCATGTATGGCTGTGAGAGTTGGACTATAAGGAAGGCCGAGTGCCGAAGAATAGATTCTTTTGAACTATGGTGCTGGAGAAGACTCTGGAGAGTCCCTTGGACTGTAAGAAGATCCAGTCAGTCAATCCTAAAAGAAATCAACCCTGACTGTTCCCTGGAAGGCCAGATAATGAAACTGAAGCTCAAATACTTTGGCCACCCAATGAGAAGGGAGCACTCACTGGAGAAGATCCTGATGCTGGGAAAGATTGAAGGTCAAAGAAGACGGGGACGGCAAAGGATGAGATGGTTAGACAGTGTCATCGATGCAACGAACATGAAATTGAGCAAACTTCAGAGGACAGCGGAAGACCGGAGGGCCTGGCGTGATCTGGTCCATGGGGTCGCGAAGAGTCGGACTCGACTGTGCAACTGAACTACAAAAAAAGCAAACCCCCATTTGGTTCTGGTCACGATTGCACAGAGACCTCTTTTTTGCTAATATGCGTATGCATCAGGCCCCTAGCTACAGTGGGGCAACTCGGGGCTGGGCCCCCAGTCTTACTGGCTAGGCCCCACAACTTCCCATCCAACCCAGGGCCCCTGAGGGGTGGTGAGTGCGAGGAAGGAACCGGCTATTCCTGAGCAGCTGCCTGGTGCAAAGGGCCAGCTATGGTGGCAGTGTGGAGCCAGGCAGCACCTCTCTATTTCCCCCAGAAAGTCTATTTAACTTTAATTAAATTACCGCTAATTGGATTAGCCGGTGCCCCCTAAGAAATTTAAATGCCCCCCCTTGACTAAAAAAATCCTAGGTACAGGCCTGAGATGCATGGCTAAAACAGAAGAAAATACTAGTGTAGGTATAATTGCATTTCAGGGCTCCCCCTGCCAATGTTTTATCAAGGGGAAAAAAGGCAGAGAGAAAGAGATGCAAACGCACTGAAAGAACTAACTGCGCATGTACAGAGTGGTCTGTGCAAAAGCTGAAAATGAAAAAATAATAATGATGAAATAATGGGGGATTCAATGCATTATTGGCCTTGGTAATGTAGGACGGAAGCGTTCATGAACTGAAAGAAAACTGTGCCAAACTGCCCATGTGCAGAGCTCAGTATAAGACTCAGAAGCAAATAATGGAAAATAAAGCATTCCTAATGCACAAGTTCCTATTCAGAACATAGACTGGGTAGTTCAGAACTCTAAAATCCAAGGAGTAATTGGGCTGGGAAGAATTTCATAAGCATCCCTACAAACAGCAAGGTACCCTCGTAAAGGACATTAGTGGATTATTACAGGCAGGAGTGCAATGCCAAGAGAAAAACTGCAGCTGCATATGTATGTGAAGTTGCCCTTGTATATGAGTTAGTTTGATTTTCAAATCCTCTCCCCCCCCCCCCCCCCATATTCCAAAACTTGGCTGCAGCTCCGTGCGCGGCTTGGGTCTAATTGGAATCACAAAAGGAGTCTCATGACAGTATCGTTTTCTTTGCTCAAAGAAAATCCATTCTTCGTACCATGGAGAATGCATTTTTAGAAACGCAGAAAGAGGAGCAAATTAGAAGAGAAAGATACGGGCGAGGATGCCAGGTACAGGCGGCGAAGCAAATAATGGGAGCTAGTTTGAGAGGCAAGCTAATAATATTTTAGAATGGAAAGGGGGACAAAGAAGCAATGCTTGTATGAGAAAGTTAAAAACAGGCCCTTTTGTATTCTCTGATTCTAGGTTCTCGGCATTAATAATAACAACACTTAGCATTTGTGTACGGTTTTTGAGAGTGCTTTGTGGTTCATGTATATTATCTCAGTAATCTGAGCAGCCCCTGCTCTGGTTACAGAAGAACCTAAAGAGTTGCCTTGGTTCTTTAAGCTCAGGAGTCTCTACTCTGATCGCACAGACCCTTCAAGGTCTTAGGTAGGGTTGCCAACTCCAGCTTGGGAAATTCTGGAGATTTGGGAAGAGGGCCTGGGGAAGGGTTTGTGGGGGAAGCTCAACACAGGATGTGAGGTTGGTAACTCTAGCCCTTAGCACCTTTTGTAATGCTTACCGCCCCAACAGCATGCAAAGCATGTGGTCTACCATTGGGGAGGGGCTGTGGCTCAGTGGAAGAGCTTCTGCTCTGCATGCAGAAGGTCCCAGTTTCAATCCCTGGTGTCTTCAGTTGAAAGGATCAGGTAGGAGGTGATGTGAAAGAGTGCACGGTGTAGTGGTTAAGTTGTTGTTGTTGTTCAGTCACACAGTTGAGTCCGACTCTTCGCGACCCCATGGACCAGATCACGCCAGGCCCTCCTGTCTTCCGCCATCCTCTGAAGTTTGCTCAACTTCATGTTTGTTGCATATATGACACTGTCTAACCATCTCATCCTTTGCTGTCCCCGTCTTCTTTGACCTTCAATCTTTCCCAGCATCAGGGTCTTCTCCAGTGAGTGCTCCCTTCTCATTTGGTGGCCAAAGTATTTGAGCTTCAGTTTCATTATCTGGTTAAGTGCACGGACTCTAATCTGGGAGAACCGGGTTTGATTCCCCACTCCTCCACTTGCACTTGGCTGGATGACCTTGGGCAAGCCGTAGGTCTGATAAGAGCTGTTCTTGGAAAAGAGCAGTTTCTGTAAGAGCTCTCTCTGCCCCACCTCCCTCACAGGGTGTCTGTTGTGGGGAGGGGAAGGGAAAGGAGATTGTAAACCACTCTGAGACTCCTTTGGGTAGTGAAGGGCGAGGTATAAATCCAGTCTCCTCCTCCTCCTCCTCCTCCTCCTCCTTCTTCTGCCTGAGACCTTGGAGAGCCACTGCCAGTCTAAGTAGATGATACTGACAATGATGGACTGATGGTCTGATTCCGTATAAGGCAGCTTCATATGTGTTCATGTGTGAGGCATGCTGCTAACCAGTTTGTGAAACTTTTGCGATGTTTCCTGGGTCAGCTCACTCTAGTTGCTTCCCAGTAAATGAATTCACCTGATGATCTTATTCATGGTGACGGTCACAACATCCCTACCCAGCTCTGCAACCGACTGGAATCCTCTGACATGAGATGAGAAATGGATTCTCATGTCAATCATGTCTCCTGCCCTTTAAGCCATGATCCAGTCCGGAATCTTGTCTACTCTTACTAGCAGTTGACCCCCTGACTAGCCCAATCTTGTCAGAACCTGGAAGTGAAGCAGGGTTGTCCCCGGTTAGAAGAAGAGTAGGTTTTTATACTACTCTTTTCACAACCTGAAGGAGTCTCAGGCCCCGTTCACATGGAGCATTTGCCATGCTAAAGATACGGATGATAGGCGGATTTTCCGGGCACGATCACACCGCAACATCTGGGAAGCGTAGTGCTCCCGTGGCTAATCCCTGACCTATGGGGTTGCCATAAACTGTCTGTGACTTGATGGCTTGCAGTGACTCTTCAAACTCCTAACAGTCCAAGACCTTTCAACTGTAGAGGCCAGGGACTGAACCGCGGACCTTCTGCATGTGGTCCAGCACTGAGCCGCATCCCTTCTGATGCGCACACACATAATCTGACCATTTCATTGTAAACATATGAAGCTGCCTTATATCATTAATCAGCTTAGCTCAGTACCATCTACTGTTACTGGTAGCGTGACTCTCCAGTGTGCAAGGCGGAGAAAGATCTTCCCCAACACCTGCAAGCTCAGATGCCTAGCACATGCTCCCCCATGCTCTGATTATCCATGTGCTGACCATGACGAGGTTAGAACGCTGTAATGTGCTGTTCGTAAGGCAGCCTTGAAGACCTATTGGAAACCTTGACTGGCCCAAAATTGAGCACCAAGTTTATTACCACCAGTGAGCATATTAGCCTAGTGTTGCAAGGGGCACCATTTATTTGTTAGTACCATGTAAAAGCTTATTTGGACATGTACACTGTCATTGATGTAAGCCTAAAACATCGGAAGGGTCACCAGCTCCAGGGTTGCCAACTCCAGATTGGGGGAATTCCTGGAGATTTGGGTCTGGAGACTGGGGATGGTGAGGTTTGGGGAAGGGAGGGAGCTAAGCAGGGCATAGTGCCATAGACTCCACCCTCCAAAACAGCCATTTTCTCCAGGGGAACTGATTGCTGGAGTTTGGAGTTCCTTTACAATTGTAGGGGATCTCCAGGTCCCCCCTGGAAGTTAGATAAACACAGAAAACACCATGTTGAAATAATAAACACAATATTCACATGCACTTATAGCTAAATATATTTGCTTTTTATACACAACATCAACTCTAGTGTATTGTAAACACTTTCAAACTACAACATCACATTTCAAACACTTTCAAACTAAGTTATATAAGATGAAGAGTCCAACTGTCTTCTTCCTGATGGAGGATAAATACCAATGTACAGTTATTTGTACCGAACAATGCAGCAACCTATGGTACATTTCCCAAGTGATGATCCATCAGGTGAAGCTAGCAGGCAGCTTGTACTCACTGTGATGATTCAGCTTAGCAAGCAAGCCTAGTAGATGTATTTTCCCATGAGGTGATTCAGCTAGCAAGCAGGCCTAGCAACACGCCTCCCAGGCATAACCTTCGTGTTTTGAACAAATCTTCTTCAGGCATAAATTTTTCTGGAACTGAACAACAATACATATCATAATATAATGTAAATTCAGGGCTATTTTTGGGCAGGCACGCACAGAAACGGAGTTCCGGCTGGCTCCCAAGCTGGCAACGCCCAGCAGGAACTCATTAGCATAACAGGCCACACCCAACAGCAGAAACTCATTAGGATTGGCTACATTATCAGCTTAGCAAGCAAGCCTAGTAGATGTATTTTCCCATGAGGTGATTCAGCTAGCAAGCAGGCCTAGCAACACGCCTCCCGAGCATAACCTGCGTGTTTCGAACAAATCTTCTTCAGGCATAAATTTTTCTGGAACTGAACAACAATACATATCATAATATAATATAAATTCAATATCCTTACATAGTACCAGGATAAACAAGGGGGGGGGGAAGAAGGCTAAATTTCCTGCACTCACCCACAGCTCTTGAATTTACCCACCTGGAAGTTGGCAAGCCTGGCTCCCATTGAAACGTTATCTGTTCTTTAAGATCTGTCAGGGCTCTTCTTCTGGGATCCCTTTGGAGGTAGGAGGTGACCAGAAATAGGGCTTTTTAAGTTGTGGCATGAGTTTTGGAATGTTTTCTCCTCCTTGTGGTTTGCCTGGCCTCTTCACTACTGCCCTCGGTGGCAGGCAAAGACCTAGAGCATGGGAAGCGCATGAAATGTTAGCTCATGCATTGCTTCTTATTTTTTTGGTAGTTTTGCACCGTATGTGCATGTATGCATGTGTATGTGTATGCCCATGCCTGGAAGTCATGGCGACCCCCTGGTGACGCCTACTGGGGCATGGAGGACATTCAGAGAAGTGGCTTGATAGCCTGCTTCTGCTTCCCAACCCTGGTATTCTCTGGAGTTCTCCCATCTAAATGCTTGCCAGGGTTGGCCCTGTTTGGCTTCTGAGATCTGACAAGATCGGGCTTGCCGGGGCTATCCAAGTCAGGGCCTCTGTCGTGGGCCAGTCTGCTTTAACTGAAGAGCACTCAGCTGATGCTGATAACATCCCCATCAGCACCTCTGAGACTCAGCCAGCTGATGCTCCTAACGACCCTGAGATGGCGGAGGCAGGTCCTAGTGCCCCAGTTGCTGAAGACAGCAAGCACTCCAGCCCCACGAGCACTGGGAACACGGAAGAGACAACCCAGAGAGGCAGCGTCTCAACAACCCAAGATCTTGGGGAAACTTCACAGGCTGCCTCACCTCCTCTTTCCCCAAAGCCAGGGGAACGCAGGAGGAGGCAGGCACATTTGGAGCTCCTCGAGAGGAGGCGGAGCACATGCCTTGCTGCCCGGTGACTGCCAGATCAAGAGGAACACCTGGAGTTAATGGACAGCGCTCTCTCTCTCAAGCAACAAGTCCCAGCTGTGAGCTGCTGATAAAGGATGGGGTTTCAGAGGGGGAAGGCATGGGAGCAACTCATCACCTTCCTGGAGATGTGCAACCACCCCTCTTAGACCTGTTTCTGGCTGCTACTCCTGAACCTTTGGCTTTGACCCCGGACCTGCTTGATGATGCCTCTTGGACCTGCTTGAACTCTGTTTCTTGGACCCTCGGCTGGCTTCCCTTGTGTATGACTCTTGGACTGAACTCTTGACTTAAGCTTCTGGTTAGTGATTCTGTCTCCTCTCCTTGGTCTTGGCTGAGTCTGCTCTGACCCAGGACAGCCTAACTCATTGCTTCTTGACATTTATCCCTCTTCCTCCTAAGATGGAAATTCTAGGATTGCCAGCCCCCAGGTCTGAATGAGGGATCCTCTGCTTTGGGGGGCTTTCCCCAGCCACTGGCCAGCTGGCTGGTGGGGGAAACCTTGTCCCAAACAGTGATGTCTCCCTGTGATGTCACCAACATAATGACATCACGTGGAAGTCATGTCATAATGCCAGGGACATTGGAGAAGAAGAGATTGGATTTATTCCCCACCCTTCACTACCCAAAGGAGTAGGAATGTGTATTCGATTCATCTGAACCGAATGCACCCCTGAAAATGGCCCATTCGGGCCCCTTTTGGGCTGCTGCGGGCGGATTTAGATTCTCTGATTTGAATTGGCCCCATTATATCCTATGGGCCATTGAAGTCAATGGCAAAAACATAGGATATATTCTGGGGGCTGGAGGGGAGTGGATTTAAGGGAGAGGCTCCAATCTCACAGGGTAGCTGGTGGAGCCTCTCCCCAAGATACCCACCAGGTTTTAAGAACATTTAACTAGGGGGTCTAATTCTACGGGCTCCCAAACAGGTTGCCCCCATCCCCTCCAGGGTTCTCTATGGTGGGGAAAAATCCCGTTAGCGGCGCGCCGTTGCTCCCCAGCACGATCAGATGCTGGGGAGAAAGAGGCAAGTGGGAGGGGGAGGCTGCCGAACTGCGCATGCTCGAGCATGCACAGTTCGACCGGGGGCCGGGGATGCGGCGGCGGCAAAACGCGCCGCCGATCCCACGGCCAGGAAGATGCGGCCCAAATGCGCATCAACGGGGGAAGGGCCGGATCGGAGGTGGGAGCGCGACGCCAGGCAGATGGTGACGTCGGACCGCTCCCGTTTGCTGCGCTTCCGATCTGGCCCGCTCCCGGCCCAAACTGCCTCGTATGAACGGGGACTTTGTTTCCCACTATAGAGAACAATGGAGGGGATTGGGGAAACCTGTTTGTGGGTCCGTAGAATTGGAACCCCTGGTCCAGTGTTTTTGAAACCTGGTGGGTATCTTGGGGAGAGGTCCCAGCAGCTACCCTGATAGTGTGGCGCCTCTCCCTCAAACCCCCTCTCCTCCAGCCCCCAGAATATACCCTATGTTTTCGCCATTGACTTCAATGGCCCTTAGGATATAATGGGGCCGAAATTGACATTCCGCTGGCTGAAAGACTCCCGAATCTGCTGGTACTGCCGAAATTGACATGCGGGAGTCTTTCTGCCAGCCGAAATTGATTCTGCCCAATTCATCCGAATCCGAGTCAGGACGAATTTTTTTTTTTTGCACACCCCTACAAAGGAGTTTCAGAGTGGTTTACAATCTCCTTTCCCTTCATCTCCCCACAACAGACACCCTGTGAGGTAGGTGGGGTTGAGAGAGCTCTGATAGAAACTACTCTTTTCCAAGAACAGCTGTGCCAGAACTATGGCTTGCCCAAGGTCATCCAGCAGGTGCAAGTGGAGGAGTGGGGAATCAAACTCGGTTCTCCCAGATTAGAGTCCGCGCACTTAACCACTACACCAAACTGGCTCTCTTGCATGGGGACGCTCTGGTTAGAGGCCAAAACTCTATGGTTTCTGGGCAATTTTACCATAGAGTTCTGCCTTCAAACCAGAGCATCCCCCGTGATGTCCCCAGTGTGATGGTATCACTTCTGTGTGACCTCATTGTGTTGGCAACATTGCACAGCAACATTGCTGTTGGGGTGGAGCTTCTCTCCCTTCCCTGAAGGCTCCTTCCTTTCCTCCCACCAGCAAGAGGTAAGCACCTGGCAGCCCTAACTGGAACTGGTTGACTGGAGAGTTAATAAATAAAAATAAATAAATACATTTGCAATAAAAAAATCCAAGCAGATAGAGTGTGCTAAAAACAAAATAATATTTATTTCATTTGCAAATTAATAAATTCACAATAAAAACACACAGTGTGAAGTATCTTAAAAAAATGAAAACCCGGGGCATCTTTTTTTTTTAAGCAAATAAACAAACTGTGGCACATATTTAGCAGGAAATATCAATGAGCACAAAAGGCCACTGCGTGTAAGAGGATGTGATAAAATAAAACTTATATGTCAATGTTAATCTAGCAAGGCTGAATGAAAAGCAGGAATTGTTTTTTTACAAGTTGTTTCCATAATGTAACATGAAAGGATTTATGCAGAGCGGTGGGCATCGAAACCACCCAATTTCCACATGAAATAAATGAGAATTCAGGGGTTGGTGGGCCCGCGGTTGCCATGTTATCCATTGGTCGGTTTGTTTTGAGAATGACGCAGCAACTCTTGCTACCTCTACCCTCGCTTGCTTACCAGCCCTTGGCATTTGGGTCCAGGCCCCACCAACTGAGCTATCCCATCTAGGATTGCCAGCCCCCTAGTGGGGCCTGGAGATCTCCTGGAATTACAATTGATCTCCAGGTGACAGGGATCAGTACCCCTGGTGGACCCTATGGCATTAGACCCTGTTGAGCGCCCTCCCCTCCCCAAACCTCACCCTCCCCGGGCTCGACCCCAAAATCTCCAGGAATTTCCCAACCTGGAGTTAGCAACCCTGGTGTTAGCAACCCATTGTGGGAATTACTCCCAGAGGCAAGGTCAGCGAGCAAGTGAGTAATTTAGCAGCTGTGCCCCATCCTTGTCTGCTACCTGCTCCTCTCATTTTGGGCCCATCTCTATCATTGGCTGGTAACATTGAGATTTGTGTGCCTGATCTCATGTACAAGTTCTCAGCTAGGGCTGCCAGCCCTCTGTGCGCAATCCCTGGGAGCATTTCAGAATCAGGCCCAATGAAGCATTGCAAATGGTGTGACGTTACAACATCAGTGACACTCTGGGACTTCCCCAATCTCTATGGTACGTCCACTCAACCAGAAGTGACATCACAGCATTGTGCTGACACCCTCGTTTCCCCTTCTTTCTGCTGCACAGCACGGGTCTGGTAAGGCTAGGTCACACATGCATGTCCTATCTGGTGTTTTCAGTGACACTCATCAGTGACAACATCAGTGACACTCTAGGACCTCCCCAATCTCTATGGTACGTCCACTCAACCAGAAGTGACATCACAACATTGTGCTGACATCCCCGTTTCCCCTTCTTTCTGCTGCACAGCACGGGTCTGGTAAGGCTAGGTCACACATGCATGTCCTATCTGGTGTTTTCAGGGAAGATGTCAGTGCATAAGGGTGTAGGTCAGAACTACTCCTGTGCTATTTTTTCTGCAAAAGCAGGGGTATCTACTCACCAGATCTACAGAACCACTTTTTTCTCAGCCCGAAGGGTTTTCAACAAACTTAGAAGTGTGCAACTTGTGGAATTTGGTCACAGTTGAAGGGAATCTGTATGTATTGATTTTTTCCCCTATGGCCTTGTATTTAGGGGTCCACTTTGATAAACTTGTTTATCCAGCTCCCTCTTCAAACACCATACTGCTTTCATCCCAGCAGCGGCAGTGGCCGAGGGAGATGGCTCTTTATAGACAGAACATTAAAGATTTCCCAGCAAGCTTGTGCTGTGCAATTTGATCAGGAATTAATTAGATAACTGCAAAATGCTATTACCTATGTGGGCTTGATTCTATTACACTGGACTCAAGAATCAAACTAAAGCTGCATTAAGGCTATGAGTTCAGTTTCTTTTCATTTCTCTCAATTTCCCCCCATTTTAAGTTCCTGTTTGTTGTGTGGGAAGGGCTATTGCTCAGTACTTGTGTACAGTACTTGTGTACATGCTTTGAATGCCGAAGGTCCCAAGGTTGAGTCGCAGTTAGAAAATATCTGATGTAGGGATCTATGCCTTATGGGGCATTCCTAAATAGACATCTGCCCTTATAGGGTTGCCAGCCTCCAGGTAGGGCCTGGAGATCTGCTTTTACAACAGAGATCAACTCCCCTGGAGAAAATGGCTGCTCTGGAGGGTAGACTCTATGAAGGAGGAGGAGGAGGAGGAGGAGGAGGAGATTGGATCTATACCCTGCCCTTCACTATCCAAAGGAGTCTCAGAGCAGCTTACAAACTCCTTTCCCTCCCCCTCCCCACAACAGACACCCTGTGAGCAATGTTCCCTCTAAGTTGTGGAGTCTTGTGAGCAAACATTCTACTCTGTGAGCTACTGGCATTAAAGTTGTGAGTGAACGATTTGGCTGCTGCATAAATTAGTTTGCTCTGGAGCCGTCCTTCCTGAGCTAGGACAAAGATCTATGAGCCGGAGGCTAAAAAATTGTGAGCTAGCTCACACTAAGTCAACTTAGAGGGAACACTGCCTGTGAGGTAGGTGGGGCTGAGAGAGCTCTGACGGAAACTGCTCTTTTTCAAGGACAGCTCTTGTCAGAACTACGGCTTGCCCAAGGTCATCCAGCCAAGTGCAAGTGGAGGAGTGGGGAATCAAACTCGGTTCGCCCAGATTAGAGTCCACGCACTTAACCGCCACACCAGACTGGTATGACATTATTATAATCGTGCTGAGGTCCCTCCCCTCCTCAGACCCTGCCCTCTCCTGTATCTCTCCAGGTATTTTCTTTTCCAACCCAAAGCTGGTAGCCCTATACCCTTCTAAGCCCATTGATTTCCAGTGGGTTTACAGGAGCATAACTGTTGAGGGTTGCATTGTTAAACCTTGAAGAGTTGGAGCCAGCAACAGTAGAAAATACTGGGATAGATGCATCTGTGGAAGTGACTCAGGATAATTCAGGCCCTTATAGGTCCAGGCTGGAAAATACCTAGAGACTTTGGGGGTGGATCCAGGACAGGGCAGGGTTTGGGGAGGGGAGGGGCCTCAGCATGGTACAATGCCATGGAGTCCACCCTTCAGCGCAGCCATTTTCTCCAGGGGAGCTGATCTCCGTTAGCTGGGGATCAGTTGTAAAAGCGGGAGATCTCTAGGCCTCACCTGGAGGCTGGCAACCCTAGGCCCTTAGTAAACCAAGGCATTGCTCTGGAAGAAGGGGCAGCTGCCATTCCAGACTAGGCCTCCCGTATACCTCCGTGGGGCAGGAAGTTACCTGCCCCCAGCTCCAATTTCTCATTCCTGTACTGAGGAGTGGAAGAAAACAATGGCCTCCACACAGTGACACTCTAGGATTTTTTCCTCGTCTCTGTGGTAAAGAACATAGAGGCTAGGGGAGGCAGTTTAGAGCATCACATGCAAGTGATGTCACGACCTCCCCAGGCTCTGCCTTCCTCAGGCACACCAGTGTTCCCTCAAAGATGAGTTAGTGTGAGCTAGCTCACAACTTTTTAGCCTTTTTTGTCTTAGCTCAGGAAGGATGGAGCCAGAGCAGACTAGTGTATGCAGTAGCCAAATTGCTCGCTCACAACTTTAATGCCAGTAGCCCACAAAGTAGAATTTTTGCTCACAAGACTCCACAGCTTAGAGGGAGCATTGGGCACCACCTCCCAAATCCCCCAGCATTTGCTGAGGCAGTGTTGGGAACCCTTCTCCAAACCTTCCAATTTGGTACCTAGACTATAGGGTTCGGGATGCTACTTTGTGCCCATCAGTGTTTCAAATAATGCACAAAACAAATATTGGCTCTCGGAGCAGCCATCTGCTACCTTATGTGGAGCAGCCAATTTCTCATCTAGCAACGTTTGGCTACCATGCAGCGTGTGTATTTATTGACGTCACTTATACCCCCATTTTCTCCCCTATAGGCCGTGGCTTACAAAATTCTCCCCTTCTCCATTTCATCCTCACAACGACTCTGTGAGGTAGATGAGGCTGAGTTGTATGACTGGCCCAAGGGCACCTCACAGGCTTCCATGACAGAGTGGGGATTCAAATGAATTAATCAGCACCAGCACTTTATGAATGGTGAACTATGTATATTGAATTGTTTTTAGATGATTTTATGTGGATTTTAATTGTTATTTATGTTTTGATCAGTGTAAGCTGCCCCTAGTCTGCTTTGTGGGGAGGGCAGGGTATAAATCAAGTGAATGAATAAATAAATAAACCTTGACCTCTCAGGTTTATTTCACTCCAGCGCTCTAACCACTAGACCACACTGGGTCTACAGAATAGACCATACTGGGTTAAATTGGCTTGTTGACTAATAATGAGACATATTGACCAGTCATCTGACAGCATTATACATATTCATCTAAAACAGAGCTGTTCCACCAGGCCTTTGGTTGAGGTGGCGGATGTCCAGTCCCTCTTGGCCTCCCCCGCTCACACTGCTTGCAGTGTGTACTTTGCCCGCTGCGATTTGCCCTGCTCAAAGAGGTCAACAGAACATCATCGGAAAACAGGCTGCTATTGGCCCTGGTCACACTTTAAAATAGGTTAATACATTTTTTATTTTTTAAAAAAATTGGCCCTGGTCACACGGGAGGCTTTGATCCGCAAGAGGGACGGATCGGGGGCACATCAAGCAGGCATGATCACACTGCAACATGTGGAAAGCAGCGCACACCCGTCCTTAATCTGGCTCTTCCGGCTGAAGATGCGGATTAACCCCCCCCCCCAAGAAAACACTAGTACTTACCGAAAAATCCGCGGCAGGGACGGCCGTCTGATCGCCGGCGCACCCATCTCTCCCGCAGCATGCGAGGTCCTGCCGAACTGCGCATGCACACACATGTGCAGCGGGCTTGCCTCGCTCTCTGGTCCGTGGCTTCCTCCCGGCATCTGATCATGCCGGGGAGGACCTGCGTGGCGGCTGGGGGGATCTGTCTGATGCCGCCGCCGCCGCGCTTCTCTTTTGATGCGACTCAAAAAAGCCGCACTTTAGTTGTGCCTTTCCCCCCAGTGTGACCGGGGCCATTAACTACTATCTAATTCAGTATCTTGGCAGGAGGCACTATGAACTGCCTTGAATAGTTGCCATCTTATTCTGATCAGACTGAAATCTGGCTTTATATTTCATTTTAATGTCAGCTTTGCTTAAATTGTTTGTTCTGTTCAGTTTTAATGTTTTAATGCTGCTGTGTCATTTAACAAAATGTTGTGACCCGCCCTGAGCCCACTTGTGGGGGAGGGAACCAGGTAAAAGGTTATTTACCAGGAATTGTTGTTGTTGTTCAGTCGCACAGTCGAGTCCGACTCTTCGCGACCCCATGGACCAGATCCCGCCCGGCCCTCCTGTTTTCCGCCGTCCTCTGAAGTTGGCTCAATTTCATGTTCGTTGCATCGATGACACTGTCTAACCATCTCATCCTTTGCCATCCCTGTCTTCTTTGACCTTCAATCTTTCCCAGCATCAGGGTCTTCTCCAGGGAGTGCTTCCTTCTCATTGGGTGGCCAAAGTATTTGAGCTTCAGTTTCATTATCTGGCCTTCCAGGGAACAGTCAGGGTTGATTTCTTTTAGGACTGACTGATTTGATCTTCTTGCAGTCCAAGGGACTCTCAAGAGTCTTCTCCAGCACCATAGTTCAAAAGAATCTATTATTTGGCGCTTGGCCTTCCTTATAGTCCAACTCTCGCAGCCATACATGACTACTGGGAATGCCATTGCTTTGACCATGCGGACTTTTGTTGGCAGGGTGATGTCTCTACTTTTTATCATGCTGTTTTGGTTCGCCATCGCTTTCCTCCCAAGGAGCAGGCGTCTTTTAATTTCATGGCTGCAGTCACAGTCTGCGGTGATCTGGGATCCCAGGAACGTGAAGTCTGTCACTACCAGGAATAGAGTATCTACCAGGAATAGAGTATACCAGGAATAGAGTATCTAAATAAAATAATATGAATGCCATACTTGCAAAACTGGGCTAAAACTGACTATAGGGGAGCATTTATCCTCCTTAGAATGGATAAGTTACCAACAGCAATTATGGTCGGTAGGGTTAAAAGACAGCCATACAAGGAAAGATTGTGCCTCTGTGGGGATGGGAAGCCGGAAGCCAGGGAATGTGTTTTATTTGAGTGTAAACTTTACCAAAATATCAGAGCAGCCTATATAGCACTGATTTTTAATTATTTCCCTGGGAGGAATATCAGATTTTACCTAGACAAGCTCTTAGCTGACAGAGACCAAAAGATTACCCTAAATGTGGCAGAGTTTGGTAGACAAGCTATAAGACTCTGGAAGCAATTTGTAGAGGGAAGCATCTAAATGGCTTATCGCTAGAACTCAGTCCTGATTTTTATTTTACATGTCCCAGGGCTGTGGTCACACAGTCATTTTGATTGGGTTTCACTGCTGTTCCAGTCCAGTTACCTTTATTGGCATGTAACCCTTGCAAACCCATATACAAAAAAACCAACAACAACCACAGCATAGAATAATACCTGCAAAATACAGAAACAAAGAATTACCAAGTAAGTATATCCATCAATTAAATAAAGGGCGAATAGAAATGGCACCAAAAAGAAATTTAGCAACAGTTTCTGTTATTTCAAGGTTTGGATTATCAAGAAGAATAAGGATCTTTAAGCAATCAGGATATTCTTCTAACTGAGCCAAAATAAAATTTAGAAATTTCAGTCGTAGTGCATGGTAGAAGGGGCACTGCAACAAGACATGGGAAATTGTTTCGATATTATCATTTGTGCATGCTGTTCCTTTCGCATTTAAAACTGCTGATCACATGCCCAAATCCGTCTCCCACACTGAAGCGGGCTCACTTGTGTGATCCTCCTGGTTCCCTAGAGAGTTTCCCGACACCGGGAAAATCAAGTACTTTCTGGGTATCTGCGCTTTGAATCCGTGTTTTCGTTTATCTGGACAGCCATCTCTTGCAATGATTGCGATAAGGTTGTCTGACCGTCCTTCACGCGATGAGGTTTCCCCACCCCCTGCTTCCGCCTTTGTGCGCATGAGCAATCCTGCACTGAATAAATTCAATGTTTAAACGTTCAAGTGCACATATAGACTCCAGTGCTTGGTAGTATGTTGCCGGTTCATTTTGTTCGCTGTCTGGGGAGGGGAACACCTGTAAAAAAAAGGGAGTCCAAATGGGGGCGTTGATTCGGCCATGTGCATATGCGCATGCGCAAAGCAATTTTTTTTAAATCCCACGCTGCGCCGCCCAAGTGGTGGTAAAGCTATCTAGACAGTGCCCAGAGCCTTGTTGTGCAATGCTTGCGATTCGGGGAGGGATGTGTGATCATCCCAACCCGAAAAAAAATATTCCCAATCAAATCTATAGCAGGAACAAATCGCAATAAACTTGCCATGTGACCACGGCCTCAATCTTAATGTATATTTTACTCACATTGTATATTTGATTGGTCTCTGACTGTATTAAACTGTTCTTGTTATTGTTTAGATATAAATCAAATCAATAAAAATAAATACATAAATGGATCTATTTGCCCATTTATTAACAAATGCTGGTTTGTATTTAAGAAGGAAACAATATTTAGCCCTTCCAAAAAGAAAACGCCTAACATCCCTTTATCAGATGTTATGGTACACCTAGAAGTCTTGTTTTAATGGCAGCTTTTCAACAGGGCTGTCGAACAAAGAAGCCGCAAGTTCCACCTCCTGAGACTGTTGGTTAGAAACAGTGCCTGTGTAAAAAGTAAAAGTCTCTATGTCCTTGTTTACTGTAGACGATTCTCTTCTTTTCTTCTACCTCCCAAAAGCCCAAGAGAATTTCAACAGCAAAGTGCAGCCAGAGTGACTATAAAAAAAAATACTCTGCAGAATGGACAGCATCTGGAGGAATCATTTAATTGTGAAAGACATGCTGAGAACTACAATTTCCATAAAAAGAATCCATAAAAAAGAGTGTGGGGAAAATATATCAGCACTAAACTGTTTGATCTGTAAAACAGGAGAGAAGGAGCAAGTGATGGGTGGGGGGATAAACTTGAAGTTCCTGAACAAATGTAATATATTAAAAAAACAAAAACAAAAGAAAGCACTGTGCTTTTTGCCTTTGGGGGATGGTGCTTTGTTTAGCCAGATATTGGCTCAGTTCAGACGTCCTGTGAAACCATGATTTGTTTCAACTATGATTAGTATGTGGAACCAGGAGGTTTGGCTCACAGATTAGC
>NW_015172006.1:519050-520777 GCF_001447785.1 Gekko japonicus | reverse complement strand
CCCCTACTTCTCCCACACAGACCCAACTGGTATCCCAATATCCACTTGGCACTGTAATTGACTTGATACTGGAAACAAGTCAGGATTAAGCCAGGGCATCTGCATTTATACATTATGCAAAACTATAGTTAAGACTAGTGGTGGTTAATGAAGAGTTAATAAAGAGTTCAAACCATGGTTTCGGATTCTGGTTTGGTGGAAGGGTTTCCAGGTCCCTCCTGGCTGGTGGTGGAGGGTAGGGTTGCCAGATCCAGGTTTTGGAACTCCTGTAGATTTGGGGATGGAGCCTGAGGAAGACTTCAGTGGGGTACAGTGCCATGGGGTCCACCCTACAAAGCATCCATTTTCTCCAGGGAACTAATCTCTGTATTCTGGAGATAAACTGTAATTCCAGGTGATCTCCAGGTGTCACCTGGAGGCTGGCATCCCTACTGACTCAAACAACTCCATAGTTTAATTCAGGGCTATTTTTGGGCAGGAACGCACAGGAACGGAGTTCCAGCTGGCTCCCAAGTTGGCCACACCCAGCAGGAACCCATTAGCATAATAAGGCACACCCAATAGCAGAAACTCATTAGGATTGGCTACATAGTGGCCTGACATGCAAAGGAGTTCCTGCTACAAAAAAGCCCTGGGTTTTGACAACAAACAAGGTAAACAGAATAACAAGCAAAAGGTGGGTGTGGCTGGATAACCACACTTCTGGATAGCATGGGGGTGTGGCCTAATGTGCTAATGAGCTGTGCTGTCAGGGGTGTGGCCTAATATGCTAATGAGTTCCTGTTGTTGGGTGTGGCCTATTATGCTAATGAGTTCCTGCTGGGATTTTTCTACAAAAAGAGCCCTGGTTTAATTAAACCATGAGTTCCTGTATGATGTCTGTTAACATCTGAGATATTTCAGATCCTGTGCTCTTACCACTTTTGTTTCTTCGACCTAGACAGGGCCACCCCAAGGGTTCAGGGTGTCTTAGGCCAAGTATGATTTTGGCAACCCTGTTCAATATACAGAAAAGTAAAAGGTCTAGAAAGAATGTTTCACTTAATTGGCATTTAAAATTGGCATATAAATAAAAATTGATAAGCTATTGAAAAAAGGAGGAGGAGGAAGAAGAAGAAGATTTATATCACGCCCTTCACTCAGAATCTCAGAGTGGTTTACAGTC
Source organism: Gekko japonicus (assembly GCF_001447785.1). Taxonomy (NCBI): domain Eukaryota; kingdom Metazoa; phylum Chordata; class Lepidosauria; order Squamata; family Gekkonidae; genus Gekko; species Gekko japonicus. The sequence goes on along the minus strand of NW_015172006.1, from coordinate 519,612 downwards.
TCCTTCCCTTCCTCTCCCCACCACAGACACCGTGTGAGGTAGGCGGGGCTCAGAGAGCTCTGAGGGAACAGCTCTGAGAGAACTGTGACTGACCCAAGGTCACCCAGCAGCTGCAGGTGGAGGAGTGGGGAATCAAACCCAGTTCTCCAGATTAGAGTCTGCCTCTATAGAAGACCAGATTAACAGACAACGGAGATTCTAGAAGGCAATTCATGCCAGGCTTGCCTTCAAGCCAGTAGAGGAGGCTCTTCTCACCTTTTTGGCACCCCTTAAAAGTCTGGGGCTCTAAGAGCCAGTTTGGGAGAACCGGGTTTGATTCCCCACTCCTCCACTTGCACCTGGCTGGATGACCTTGGGCGAGTCGTAGTTCTGACAAGAGCTGTCCTTGAAAAAGAGCAGTTTCTGTCGGAGGTCTCTCAGCTCCACCTACCTCACAGGGTGTCTGTTGTGGGGAGGGGACGGGAAAGGAGTTTGTAAGCCGCTCTGAGACACCTTTGGGTCATGAAGGGCTGGGTATAAATCCAATCTCCTCCTCCTCCTCCTCCTCCTCCTCCTCCTCCTC
>NW_015172006.1:437983-518340 GCF_001447785.1 Gekko japonicus | reverse complement strand
TCCTCCTCCTCTTCTTCTTCTTCTTCTTCTTCTTCTTCTTCTTCTTCTTCTTCTTCTTCTTCTTCTTCTTCTTCTTCTTCTTCTTCTTCTTCTTCTTCTTCTTCTTCTTCTTCATTTGCCTAGTGGTCGTCCCAGCCATGGACCTGGCCAAATAGGCCAGGAAATACTATTGTGCATGCCCAACTTTGTACTACTGTATGCTGTATGACTACATTCTTGCATGTTCTCTCCCCTGCAGTAACGATCACAATACTTTGGTTTGCAAACAATGGGGAAAGTTCCCAGTGCCTGGGGAGGGAGCAGGGAGGACAGTGAACCAGGAGTCCATCACAGCGAGGGATGCTTTTGAAACGCTTTGCCTCCTGCTGTTTCAGCCTCAAATCCCTTTGATTACATTTCACCCTTGTCCAACCTGTGGTCCTTTCATTTTTTTGTGCTGCACAGAGAATTTCCCCTTAAAAATTCCCCATTTTCCCCAGCGTTATCTGTGCATCAACCCGTCAGCATCGTGTGTGCACTGAATGTATAATGACCATCTAAATGGCATGTATAAATGACAAATATTTTGTTCAAAACTACACAGCCAGCTGTGGAAAGAGGAAAACCAAGTCCATGGAATAACACAGAGATGCCCCCCCCCAAACCGAAATTGGAAACATTTGCTCACTGTTGCTACATCTAATCTCTGAGCTGATGCTTTATGGCAGGAGCTAGCCAGCAGAGAATTGGGGGGGGGGGTTAGCAGTTTTTAAGTATGTTAGTTTATGTATGTCTTATCCACGGATTGGATGCTGGCTCTTTTAAGTGTGCTTAATATACTCTTGCTTGTCCAGACTCTATAGTACTGGGTAAGAACATAAGGCGAGCCCTCCTGGATCAGACCAATAGTCAATCTAGGCCCCGGTCACACTGGGGGAAAAGGCGCGGCTAAAGTGCGGCTTTTTTGAGACGCATCAAAAGAGAAGTGCGGCGGGGGGATCAGACAGATCCCCCAAGCCACCGCACAGTTGCTCCCCGGCATGATCAGATGCCGGGAGGAAGCCATGGAATGAAGAGTGAGGCAAGCCCACTGCACATGCGTGTGCATGCGCAGTTCGGCAGGACCTTGCATGCGGCGGGAGAGATGGGCGCGCCAGTGATCACACGGCCGCCCCTGCAGCGGATTTTCCGATAAGTACTAGTGTTTTCTAGGGGTTTTTTTTGATCCGTATCTTCAGCCAGAAGAGACAGATCGGGGATGGGTGTGCGCCGCATCCCAGATGTTGCAGTGTGATTGCGCCCGCTTGATGCACCCCCGATCCGTCCCTCTTGCGGATCAAAGCCTCCAGTGTGACCGGGGCCCTAGTCCAGCTTCCTGTCTCACACAGTAGCCAACCAATTCTACTGGAGGGCCAACTACAGGACATAGAGGCTGAGATCTTCCCCTGATGTGAATGCCTGATGGATCTAAAGGGAGTGATCAGACAGCAACATCTGGGAAGCGTCCCGCAGTCATTGGCAACCCGTGCTGCTCCGCCACAGGAGCGGAGTTAAAAGACAGTGGGGAAAGTCTAGTAGTAAATGGGTTCTGACGGGCCACGGATGGACTTTCCCCTGTCTGATGACGCAAGCATGCTCTCAAGCCATCGGGGTGGTCTGATCAGGCCATCCCAGCTTGGTGCCCTTCCCCCCTCCCCTCTTCGCAGTATGTACATCATTGCATACTCCATCGTGGGCCCTCAGTGCGTAGGTGCAATTCCTCATTTATGCACATAGGAAACAAATGGCCAACCCCCTCCCCGACTCACCCGCGGTTGTGTCTGATCACACAGTGACGGGCGGCACCCACAGCTACAAAGGGAGGTGTGATCTCGCAACCGCTTGTCAAATTCCTCCGGAGGGAAGAGACTCGTTTCCCCCTCCTCTTCAACTGGTGCATGTGACCACAGCCTAGAAGTACTTTCTCACACATGAAGCCACCTTATACTGAATGAGACCCTTGGTCCATCGAGGTCAGTGTTGTCTACTCGGACTGAATGTGGATCTCCAGGCAGAGGCCTTTCACATCATCTGCTGCCTGGTCCTTTTAACTGGTGTTGCCGGGGACTGAACCTGGGACCTTCTCCAAGCAAAACAGGCTTTTCCACTGACCCACAGCTCCACCCTGTGCTCCAGGTCCAGAACGACTTACATTTATGCCTAGTTCAATTCAAAAGGATTGGAACACAGCACAGAGCAAGTCCATGGAACGTTTTTTTTTTAAAAAAAATCAAATGTGTAAAACATGTCTTTTTTTTTTTTGCTGTCAAGCTCACAGGTGACTTATAGCCAGCCACCCCCCTAGGCTTTTCAAGGCCAGAGACATTCAGAGGTCGTTTGCCATTGTCTGGCCCTGCACAGCAAACCCTGGACTTCCTTGGTGATCTCTCATCCAAGTACTAACCAGAGCTTCCAAGGTGTGATGATACCAGGCTCACTTGAGCTACCCGAGCCAGGACACATTTATCCAGAGTACATTGAACCATGTCTCCCACTGAAGTTTCCAGGAAAGCACTTTGGCCCCGGTCACACGGCAAAGTTGCCACGGGAGAGGCACGGGAGTCCCGCGGATTTTCTGGGCACGATCTCACCCCAACATCTGGGAAGCGCAGTGCTCCCGTGGCGAACCTGTGGCTCCCCACCAAAGGTGCGGAGTTAAAAACTAGTACCTACGAGCAGTGTTCCCTCTAAGCTGTTGAGTCTTGTGAGCAAAAATTCTGCTTTGTGAGCTACTGGCACAAAAGTTGTGAGCAAGTGATTTGGCTCCTGCATAAACCAGTTTGCTCTGGAGCCATCCTCCCTGAGCTGAGACAAAAATCTGTGTGCTAACTCACACTAACTCAGCTTAGAGGGAACACTGCCTACGAGGTACTAGTTTCCTGAAACCGTGGGCCAAGGGTGGGCGTCTGATCACGTTCCCGGTGGACTTACGTGGCATCCGCCGCCCAATGCTGTTCATCTCCGCATGTTGCGCAACAGCGCCCAACAGCGCATGCGCACAAAGAGTGATTGCCAGTGCGATTGCGCAGTGCGGCTTCTGTGCCACGCTGCAGGATACTTGTCTGATCGGCATTTCCCCCAACCACGGGACCTCAAGATCGGGACGTGTGCTCGGGCAGCCACAGGTTAGTTTCCTCCGGGGCCTTTAGCCACGCCTCCCCCCACGATATCTGGCCCGTGTGACCGGGGCCTTTATTGAGTTGTATAGTTAAATGGTTTTAGAATTGTTTTAATTCAAATTAGTCACGTTTTATTGTAAATTATGCATTGATTTTATGTAAGCTGCCCTGAGCTGGATTTGGCTGGGAGGGCGGAGTAAAAATCCAACAAACAAACAAACAAATAATGAGCTGAGAGCATCAACCCAACTGTGTTTTCTCCTGGAAAACTGTGGCGAGCCATGTCTGCCTGGGTTCAGACCAAGTCCACCACCTGCCCTTTCCTCCTCCTTTGGAATCCTATCTTCCATTACCTTCTCCTTGCTCAGCCTGTGCTACGGCCATCTCCTTCAGAGGCTCACTGTTTTGCTTTGTTTGAGCAAGCCACTGAACCTCATGCTGGACACTCCGATTAAGATGAATCTCCTCCCCAATCCATGGCCATGAAAAACAATGAACGTTGGAGAGATTTCATATCTCTGATCACCCCGGTAAATCAGGGCAATCCTACACATTCGGATATGCATTAACCAGAGGTGAGCACATTCCCAGACACTGAGAATTACAATTGAACATGAGGCAAACTGCAAAAATAACCCTATTTTCCTGTGGATTCCTATTGAAAATATGTCTGTCTACTGGATTTCAGATGGTTTTGATTGATTTAATGGCTCCCTATTACTGTCAATTGTTCTTCACTAAAAGGCTTCAGGATGCTACATTCATTGATTGATTTTAGAGATTTATACCCTGGTGTTTTGGTTTGTTTTTTAAATCAAAGGGCTTCCGATGCAGCATCCAATAGATTAAACAAATCTTGGCTTCAGATGGAACTAGGAATGTACAAACATGTCTCTTTTAGTTTAGTTTTGTTTTTTGCATGTCCTTGTCATGCATCGACACAGAATGATGACAAAGTTCTTGGGAGAGGTCTATCCATGGCTGTCAAAGTATCAGGGTTCCTAAAACTCCCCAGGAAAATGTCGGGAAATTTGGGGTGCGTGAGTGTGTGTGTGTGTGCCTGGGTACGGTGGAGTTGGGGAGGATGTGATGTCACTTCCAGGCAACATGCTAGGAATTTCCCCTGATCTCTATGGTAGGGTTGCCAGGGCACAGCTGGCAACCCCGGAAGTATTTAGGGGATGGGGCCTGGCACACTGGCATCACCCTGGGAAGCTGATGTCACTTCCAGTAAAAAAACTGGAAGTGATGTCGTGGGACATGCTAGGATTTACAAAACTCTATGGTTAAACCAAATAGCAAGAGACCTGGCAACCATACTCTACAGTAAATACTCAGGAAATTCCTAGAGCATCATGATGGAGGCCATTTCTCTCCTGCTCCTCAGTTCCTTGGGGGTGGGAACTTGGGGCCAAAGGTGGGGAATTCCCTGCTGGGCCAAGGCACTTAGAAAGCCTCCAGAGAAGAGAATTCCAAACATTTTGTCTGCTGGAAAGGACTGTGAAACAGATTTTGGAAGGGAGCATGCCATTCCCTGTCCTCTGTGACCTCAAATTTTAGGTCAGGGAGTCACAGCTGCCACAAGGGGTTCCTGTTGGCATTGTGCAAAATGATCTTATAGTGGCTGGTTTGAGAAAGACCCACTTCAGCAGCTAATTGATTCCTCAGGGTGCCCACTAACTGCTTCCAGCCCATAGGTTTTACCCGCACTCCAATTGCCAGCCGTGTCTAGTAAAGGTTTATTTAAGGCACCCATTAGCTTCCCTCTTTCACTTCTTTACAGATGCCCAGAAAGCCAGTTTGTTGTAGTGGTTAAGTGTGTGAGCTCTAATCGGAGAGAACTGGGTTTGATTCCCAGCTCCTCCACTTGCAGCTGCTGGATGACCTTGGGCAAGCCATATTTCTGTCAGAGCTGTTGTCTCAAGGACAATTCTGGAAAGAGCTCTCTCAGCCCCACCTACCTCACAGGGTGTCTGTTGTGGGGAGGGGAAGGGAAAGGATTTTGTAAGCCACTCTGAGACTCGGAGTGAAGGGCGGGGTATAAATCCAATCTCCCCCTCCTCCTCCTCCTCCTCTCCTCCTCATCCTCCTTCTTCTCAGATTAGGTGAGAAATCTCCCCATGCCAATGTGAGTTGGTGAGTGCAAAAATTCTACTTATCCCCTAAGATCAATGAGCACAAGGCCCAGGCCTGTGGAATGAGGAGAGAGTGTGTTTACTGTGTCTGGGTCCAGTGGAACCAGGCCCGTAGCCAGGATTTTGTGGCTTGTGGGGTAATTTTTTTTCCTGATGTGGCTGAAGTTCTCAGTGCAGAAAGAAAAGCCATTTAGCCAATAGAAAGCTGTTACCAGGATAGAGCTTTAAATTGCAAGCTGTCGACCACTTGAGATGACAGTTCTTAGCTGCTGCAAGTTAATCACTTCCGCCAGCCTAAGCAACCATTCTGATAACAAGCCAGCAGGTGGGGGTGATGACTTCTATGGTCAAGAAAGCTAACACTTAGGCAGGAAAACTCTCGTCAAGGAGACCAGTTTCTTGACACAGAGTTAGAAGGGATCCTAGAGGTCACCTACTCCAACCCTCTTGCTCAGTGCGGGAATTAGTCAACTACAGCACCCTGCTCTGCTTAAAGGAGCGCACACCTTTACCAAATGTTTACAAATGATTGAAAAAAGGCATTTACAGGAGAAATCTTTGTGGGGCTGTGCCTTTAAGAAAGGGGAGGAGCCCCCAAAAGCCTCACCATAGTTATAGGCCTGAGTGGAACCATCTGGTCCTTAAGAAGCCCAGGCAGTTGTCTCCCTGACTGCCTAGTACAATGGCAGTAGCTCCATGGCCTATACAGAAAAGCCATCCTATCCCCACCCCTGTTTAGGGTTCCCAGACCCCCCATTGGAGGCAGGGGATCCCGCTGTCTGGGGCCCCTCCCCTGGCACCAATTGGCTGTCCAGTGGGGAGGACTTACCAGCAGCAAACTGAGACCTAGGAATTTGTCACCAGTGACTTGATGATATCACTTCCAGTGTGTGCGGGAAACGACATCACTGCATTGTCATTGACAAAAGTTTTAAAAGTCTCTGAATATGGGCTTAAACGCTCAAGCTCGCCTTGGTAAGTCTCTCTCAACAGTTATAACTGCTTTCTCTTCCGCTCCCCCCCTCCGATTCGCTTAAATGTTTATGTGCATGGGAGGTGTCCCTCCCCTGCTCACCTCACTTTCTGTTCCGCGTGGGTGGGGAGATTTCTTTTCACTTTAACCGATCGCTTCAGTTGAACTCACGTTCATAATTGGTCCATAGACCCCATTTTAGCTCAATTTCTTTCGCTCGACCCCTGTGCTTGCCCCGGTCGGCGTCACTTAGTTCCATTTGGTCTCGCAGCATGAAGAACCGTCGGGACGGAGAAGCGCCTCAATTCCCCAGTATCGCGCTGGCGAAGAGGCGACCTCTTAAGAGTCCCATGGCCAGAGCCCCTTCAACCGGGTCCCTGGGGGGGGGTGACGGTCCTGCGCACCCCCTCCTTCTGCTAGAGTGCAGCTTCACCCCCGGGAGGTCCGGGAGGTGAGTCTGCTAGCGCGCCGCCATCAACCGGAAGATGGTCTTACTATAACATTACCATTGAGCCCGTGTGTTTCGCTTGCAAAGCCAAACCAAGAAATCTACCAACTTCCAATCTATCTCAGTGAACAAATTCAGACTCTCATATCTGAGAATGAAACTGAATGAATGTCAATTGTCTGCCAGGACATCAGATTTCAAGCACCCAGTTTGCAGTTCCTTTTCAGCATTGCTCTGCAGTAGTATCTCAGAACAATAAGAGGCGTTTGCCATCCAGCTTTCTGTGTGCTGGAATACCTAGTCACAACGGAGCAATTAAAGGCAATTACAGTGCGTTTTATGCAACAGGACAAATGGATTGCAGCATTAAAGTCTTTGAAAATCTCCTATGAAAGCTGTAATAACGTATTAATGTATTAATCCCCTTAATCCTGTCAAACTTCCGAAGTATAGCTGTTTTTTAAAAAAAGAAAAGAAAAGAAAACAGGCTGACAGGAAACCTCAGTGCTAACTGGAGCCATGACAGCTAAGTTCTTTATTTGTTGAAAAAAGTTACTTGTCAGTGTTAGATCTTGATGTTTATCTTGGTTCGGTGGGACTTTTGGCTGCCTCAAAGGGAACGGAAGAGAGCCCTCTGGAAAACAATTAATGTCTTCTGAAGACTCTTGCTGCCCTCCCCCTTCCCTGCACTCATCTTTTCACTTTATTTTCCCCCTGCCATTTGGCTTGTTACATATGATGATTCCTCCCTGTCCCCTTTTTTCTAATTGGAAAGATAAACATTATTTTCTACTTGTAGGTGAAGGTTACAGGAAAGGTCATCTCCTTACCAGAATCCAGACTCATGTCTTAGGGCTGGTCTAAATTAGCATTTCATCCTGGGATATATATATATATATATGTGTGTGTGTTTTGATTAGGTGATGCAGTGAATAGTATCGACGTGGTTTATAAGCCTTTAGCATCCCTTTGCTTGGCAAAAACCATTTCCCCCAATGTCTGCTTCTTCAGTGGAATTGTCCAAGAAAAGGGGTTACCCAAAGCCTATTTGGCTGTGGCAGACCTGTGTGTTTCAATCTGGGTTTGCACAAATCACATACCAGTTGTGGTCAGACGTGTCATTTGGCACAGTTGGGAAGTGCTCCTATTTGATCTGTTTGTTTTTGAAAAGGAGTTGCACGATCAGCCATCCCAGTATATCCCGTTTCACTGCAGGATCAGCCCGTCACTGTGCAATCAGACGGTGCGGATGGGTGAGGGTTTTATATTTTTTTTGCCTGCTTTTGTGCATGCACCTAAACAAGGGTGCAGTTTTTTGAACATGCATATTCCAGCTTCCGGGAGTCGATTCTCCACTTTGACTGCTCACTGATCCTTCAATGGAGCACTGGGATCCCCTTGGTTCACAGTGAGCCGTGGTCACCTGACAAGGATCACTCCCTTTCCTGCTCACTTTCAAAGCTGGCCTAGAGGTGGGGACAATTATGCGGTTATGCGCATATTGCTAAGCAAGCAAAAAAAAAATGGCACCCAGTCAGGATGGAATGAGCAAACCATCCTGACGGCCTGAGAATGCACTTGAGTGATCAGAGTAGGGAAACTCTGCCTGTGGTCCATCGGCAAGCGATAGGATCAGAGTTCCCCAGGTGTCTTTTTACTCCATTTCAGGGGCAGACCAGGATGGGGTGCCGATGACTGCGGAACCTTTCACAGGCTTGACCTAAAAAGAGCTGTCTGATCATGCACTGTAGATCTGTCAGGCATTGGCTTTGAAGTTGGATCTAAAGGCACGTCTAACTGCAGCCTGACAATGTGTTCGTTTGGGGTGGGAGTATCAAGAGTATTGTGGTGCCACACTTGTATATTTAATTCTCAACACGGCCCAATCTGTGGATACTTAAATCCAGAGACTGGAGCCATGAAGAGGCAAGACAAATTATTTCTGCAAACCTGAGAAAAGCTCCAGGTTTGCAGAAAAATCTGAAATCTAAAAATGAGAAGAACATCGGGGGGAGGTTAACCCCCCCAAAAAATAATAGAATTAGCACCTGGACCTTACTCAGGCCAGGCTCAGCAACTACCACCAGGCAATTTGTTACCATGCAATTTACACAACTCACCCAGGTGCAGCAGTGGCTAATGGACAGCTCTATGCCATACAACTTGCCTGGGTCTAGTGGAAGTCTCCACGCAACTTGTGTAACTTGGCCAGGCCCAGCAGTGGCCACCTCAAAACTCACCTGAGCGACTTGCTATGAAAGGAATTTTGTAACTGGCAGAGATTTTTCTAGTGAGAGCCTGCCAGAGGGAGGCACGGAAGTCTTCGGGGGGGGGGGGGGGGAGTAAAGGTAGATCAGCAGGAGAAATGGAAGGAGAGAAGGAAACAGAAAAAGGGTGAGGCTATGGAGGCTGCTGAGGTAAGGAAAGAAAAAATGTGGGTACGGGAGTACAGAGGAAAATATGATGCCCCCCCACCCTTGTGGGTCCTCTGCTTATGCCTTACTACATTCTGCGTTTAAGCGAGTAAAGTTAGCTTTCCCCCTTCTTTTCTTTCCCAGTTTGGTGTTGTGGTTAAGAGTGGTGGATCTGGAGAACCACGTTTAATTCCTGACTCCTCCACATACAGCTGCTGGGTGACCTTGGGTCAGTCAAAGTTCTCTCAGAGCTGTTCTCTCAAGAGCAGTTCTCTCAGAGCTCTCTCAGCCTCACCTACCTCACGGGGTGTCTGTTGTGGGGAGAGGAAGGGAAGGAGATTGTAAGGCACTCTGAGATGCCAAGTAAAGGGTGGGGTATAACTCCTCCTCTTTTTCCTCTTCCTCCTCCTCCTCCCTTGCTGTAAATATCTTTCTGGCAACTGAATGACTTTTGTATGCATCAGACTGAAAGAGCCCCCTCTCCTTCCCCAGCATGAGCAAAGAACTAAAATATCTCCTCCTCACCCACTACATGGCCCATAACTGTTAATTCTAATGGTGGAATCTGTTGACAATAAAAAAAGTAAGATCATTGATTGTTACGATTCTCTTCAATTGGCCTATTAATGCTCCTTTTTTGTATTACAGGACAAATAGATCAGAATGTGGTGACTTTGAAAATCCCCTTGTGAAAGCAGTAATAATACTTTAATGTATTAATCCCCCTTAATCCTGTCAGACTTCCAAAGAATTTCTATGCGAGTTGACAGGAAATCTCAGTCGTAGCCACTGAAGCTTTCAAGGGGAGGGCCCTTTTATTTGTAAGTTTCTAGTTACTCTTCACGGTTTCTAAAATATATGTTAGAATATTGACAGGAAGAAGAATGATGGAGCTTGAGGCTGTGGGGGCAGAGTGGTGGGGGTGGGCGGGGGGGGGGGGGGGGGGGGGGGGGGGAAATGTTTTCATCTTCTCAGGTTTCTTAGCCAGCTAGAGCAAAAGGCAACCTCATCTGTCCCATTTTTATCCCGCCCTTCCTCTATGCAATTCAAGGCGACAATGCAGCCATTTCCTTCCAGTTTGTATCTGTGCAACAACCCTGTTAAGGTATGTTAGGCTGAGGGGGAGAGGGAGAGAAAGAGAAAGAGAGGGAAAGAGAGAGAAAGAAAGGGGGGAGGGAGGGAGGGTTGTAAGCTTCCCCCAGCCACTGGCAGGGGATAGGGGGGTAGGGTTGCCAGATCCAGGTTGGAAAACTCCTGGAGATTTGGGGATGGAGATTTGAAGAAGAAGAAGGAGATTGGATTTATACCTTGCCCTTCACTACCCAAAGGAGTCTCAGAGCAGTTTACCATCTCCTTTTCCTTCACCTCCCCACAACAGACACCCTGTGAGGTAGGCGGGGCTGAGAGAGCTCTCTCGAGAACTGCTCTTGAGAGAACAGCTCTGAAAGAAGTTGTAACTGACCCAAGGTCACACCAGCAGCTGCATGTGGAGGGGTGGGGAATCAAACCCGGTTCTCCCAGATTAGAGTCTGTGCTTCTAACCACTACACCAAACTGGCTCTCACACCAGAATTAGGGAAGACAGGGACCTCAGTGGAGTACAGTACCATAGACTCCACCCTCCAAAGCAGCCATTTTCTCCAGAGGAACTGATCTCTGTAGTCTGGAGATGACCTGTATATCTGGGGGACCCCCAGGTCCCTACTGGAGGCTGGCATTCAGATAGAGACAGAGAGAGAGAATGGCCCGAGGTAGCCGTGAGCATCATGGCTAAGTGGGAATATAATCAAGGATTTGTGAGATCTAATATGATTCTTAGACTGCTTTATCTCATTGGCTGTCATCGGGACCTGGCCTGATTTAAGGGCTGGCTCAGGGTTAGAATGGGACAACTTTTCAAAGCATATCAGCATTAAGTCATTGATATACCTGGCAGTACTGCTTGAACACCAAACTCAGAGTGGGGCCGTGTTTAAGGGCAGGCAACCCTGGCAACCCGTTGAGGCACCAGTCTTGAGGGTGCTAAATCTGTGGATTTCAGTGGATTTGGGGGTGTGGCTCTGCTTAGAACTGGACTGTGATTGATCCATTGAAAAACTTGGTATTTTATAGGGGAGGGATGGTGTAAAGCAACAGAAAATAACAAGAAAACAAGGACACCTGAGTGCAATTTGCCCAATGGAGAAGTGAAACTGAAATGGTGATTTGGGAGTTGAAACAGCAAGGGTGAATAACTCAAAATAATCCTTACCAAAGATGGTCTTGGCCTAGAGCACCATTTGGTCAAGAGCCAGCTATAGTCCAGGTTTTTGTCCCCTGAGGACACCCGCACCAGCCAATCAGCACTATGCATGGCTGGTTTTACTTAATAGAAAAATCATTATTTCGACAGAGTGCAGATAGTCCACTTCCAGAATGACTTCTCCCCCCATTCATGCATTGTTTCATTTGTTTTTAGGCTAGGTTTTATTTGTTTTCAGGTGAAGAGCCAGTTTGGTGTAGTGGTTAGGAGTGTGGACTCTAATCTGGGAGAACCAGGTTTGATGCTCCACTCCTCCACATGCTGGTGTGACCTTGGGTCAGTCAAAGTTTTCTCAGAGCTGTTCTGGAAAGAGCAGTTCTTGAAAGAGGTCTCTCAGGCCCACCTACCTCACAGGGTGTCTCTTCTGGGGAGGGGAAGGGAAATGGATTGTAAGCTGCTGTGAGACTACTTCGGGTAGTGAAGGGCAACATATAAATCCAATCTCTCCTCCTCCTCCTCTTCTTCTTCTTCCTCCTCCTCCTCCCGTATTCCCATTTCCCTCACTTATGTGTTCCTATTGCTTTATTTTTTTTCTTTTCTGCTTTGTTTTGCTCCCTCTAATGGTCAGTTTGATATTACATCTATGTATGTCCGGCATAAAAACCTGCAGTTTAGATCTGCAATAGGGACACAGAAGTGGTGAAAATGAGAATGCAGGAGTGCTGTAAGTCATCAATGTATAACAGAGGAGGTGATAGTTAAAGAGGAGCAGTTTTCAAATTATGTCAGGACCTCAGAAACACACCGGCGCCGATCACTGTCTCTCTTCTAGGCTTGACCTAAAAAAAAGCCTTTCTTCTTGTTGCTGTTGCAAGAATCACTTGCCTTCCTGATTTTTTCTTGGGGTGCTCCCCGATTGTTCTCTCCCGCACCACATGTGCCAATTGGATCCACACCTGCGCCTGTTTGTAAAGAGCGAGCCCTGTGCCAGCTGAACCAATTAAGCACTCCAAATGATATTACAGCACAGAGAAAGAAAGAAAAAATTAAAATTAAAAAATCCTGTTACTCTGCCAAAATATCTTACCTTTTGTGAAATCCAATGTGTCTAAATTATCCAGCGTTTGGGGGGAAAAAATCCCACTCTGTAACTTTTGATGAGTCTTCTAATATAGGGTTGGATCCAGCCAGCTTTTTCACACAGTGTTGGCCAATCCTCCTTCTTCCTGTGAGCCCCTGTCCCACATGGCCTTTGAATATGCAGGTCCCAAGAGCCCCAGCATAGCCTTTGGGATAGTGGTCAGCAGGGGTCATTTCGTAGAAAAAGAGGTGCAGGAGCTAATTAGCATAACTCATTAGCATAACTTGTTTGCATATGCCACACCCCCTGACATCACTGGAAGTGTGTCAGAAGGCAACACTCACTTGGACTGCTAGCTATTGGGGGGACGGGACGTGTAGATCTGTCCTCACAGAGGAGGGAGAGCTTGTACCTGAATAAAACTTGTTCTTAAAGGTGCCACTGGACTGTTTTGGAATGCTAGCTGTGGGGGGGAGGGGAACGCGCAGATCTGCCCTCACAGAGGAGGGAGAGCTTGTACCTGAAGGTGGGCCAGGGGGGCTCTGCAACTTAGCTGGCTGCTTCTTGCTCCTCATGGCCCGACTGAGGGCTGCTGGGAGCAGGGCTTGTTGCATGTGCCCGCCCCCTGGGCTCCTTACTGCCGGAGCTCCGCTCCTGTGCACTCCCGCAGGAAATTACCCCTGGTGGTCAGAGAGGACCCAACCTTTTTCCCCCTCCCCAGCAGAAAATCTGCTTGGATCCGACACATATACCAAGTAGGAGGGGGAGGCTGCCACCACAACCAAACAGCATTGCCTGGAGGCAGAGCTACATTAAAGAAGTAGGACCGCACTTGCCTCAACGAGAGAGTCAGTGTGCAGCTTGCTCTCTCACCCTATCTTGCTGATGCCCATAATGCACAGAGAGCAGGCGGCGATCATTCCCCCACCCCCCATGCCCGAATGTAGGCTTGGAAATGCCACTGAGTAATTCTCAGTGGGGACACAGAGCGGCATGGTATACAGCCCGATCTTATCAGATCTTGGGAGCTAAGCAGAGTTGGTACTTGGAAGGGAGACCAGTGCCAGGGCTCTTTTTGTAGAAAAAGCCCCGCATGAACTCATTAGCATAATAGGCCACACCCAACAGCAGGAACTCATTAGCATATTGGGCCACACCCCTGACAGCACAGCTCATTAGCACATTAGGCCGCACCTCCATGTTACCAGAAGTGTGGTCATCCAGCCACACCCACCTTTTGCTTGTTATTCTGTTTACCTAGTTTGTTGTCAAAACCCAGGGCTTTTTTGTAGCAGGAACTCCTTTGCATGTTAGGCCACACACCCCTAATGTAGCCAATCTTAATGAGTTTCTGCTGTTGGGTGTGGCCTATTATGCTAAAGAGTTCCTGCTGGGTGTGGCCATCTTGGAAGCCAGCCGGAACTCCGTTCCTGTGCGTTCCTGCCCAAAAATAGCCCTGGAGACCACTATGGAAGTCTCTGCAGAGGAAGGCAATGGCAGACCTCCACGGCTTCTCATTTGCCTTAGAAGGCCATTGCTGGGGTCGCCATAAGCAAGGCTCCCTCTTAGCTGTGGAGTCTTGTGAGTAAAAAATCCACTTTGTGAGCGACCGGCATTAAAGTTGTGAGCAAGCGATTTTGGCTACTGCATAAATTAGTTTGCTCTAGAGCTGTCCTTCCTGAGCGAAGACAAAAATCTGTGAGCTGCGGGCTAAAAAACAGTAAGCTAGCTCACGCTCACTCAGCTTAGAGGGAACCCTGGACATAAGTCAGCTGCAGCTTGAGGGCACTTTCCACACACAACTCTGGGTGGGGTCCTGAGCCACTAAGAGGCACAGCTAGGGTTGCCACTCCAGGTTGGGAAACACCTGGAGATTTTGTAGGTGGAACCTGAGGAGGGTGGGCTTTGGGGAGGGGAGGAACTTCAATGGGGTACGATGCCATAGCATCCACCTTCCAAGCAGGGCTCTTTTTGTAGCAGGTACTCATTTGCATATTAAGCGACACACCCCTAATGTAGCCAATCCTCCAAGAGTTTACAGTAGCTCCTGTAAGAAGAGCTCTGTAAGTTCTTGGAGGATTGGCTACATTAGGGGTGTGTGGCCTAATATGCAAATGAGTTCCTGCTACAGAAAGAGCCCAGCAGCCATTTTCCCCAGGGGAACTGATCTCTATCGCCCGGAGACGGAGTTTTAATCCCAGAAGATCTCCAGCCAGCACCTGGAGATTGGCAACCCCGGGAACAGCACTCTTCTGCACGCCGTATCCCACAGACGTTTCTGGCACAGGAGTTTGCACTCTTCTTTTGATGAAACGGGGACCTAGCTGGGATGCATGACTTCCCATCACCTAGTATTTTAGACATGATCTATTGTGCCCATTTTTTTTCTTAGCTGCTTTCACACAAAAAAACAGGATACTTTATTCTCTGGCTTAAATCCTTGGCAACAGCAGGGTTTTTTTTCCCCCCTCAAATTTTTTTTTAGCATAGGTCGCCATGGCAAGAAAAAAAAAAAGGCTAATGCTCATCATGAAAGGCTTAACTAGATATCGTAGCAATATCCTTCCATTTAGCCACCGAAGAATGGAAATAATTCCCTATTGTGTGAGGTAGTTTAGAGAGTATCTCACCTTAAACTTTTCCCTCTTTTATGCTTACGCTGTGGGGGAAATCGATAATAATTCATGCACGCACGACTCCCCACCGGCTTGCCCAGGACGCGAGGTTTTTGTATTAACAAACCCGAAAATGGGAAAGTTCCTTTTTTCAGCACAGGAGAGGGAGCTACTGTGAATGTGCTTTTGCACATATTGTGCGACACTTCTGCAGATCCGTGTAGACTTGAAATAGCAGTCTGATGGGTGCAATTTGTTTTCCAGGTGGGCTGGAAACAGAAAAAGTTTTCCGAGACATGTTCTGGCTTCAAAGTTCTTTGTTATCCTTGGTCCTCAATCCAACTGTATAAAGGAGTCCCTGCGACGGGAGGGTTGAGGTGATTCGGTAATCCTCATCCCTGCTGTATCAGACTTAAAAAAAATAGATCCCCATTTCAGTTTTGCTTCTCTTTTCCAAACTGATGCTTTTTTAAAAGCATCATTTCCTACCTCCTTGTACCCAACCTCCCCCTTCGGAAAATGTATACCTTTTTAGCAGAATGTGAAGAAGAAGAGGAGGAGGAGGAGGAGGAGGAGGAGGACATTAGATTTATATCCTGCCCTACACTATCCTTCTGAAAATGTATACATTTTTAACAGAATTTGAAGAAGAAGAAGAGGAGGAGGAGGAGGAGGACGGCATTGGATTTATACCCTTCCCTACACTACCCTTCTGAAAATGTATACATTTTTAACAGAATTTGGAGGAGGAGGAGGAGGAGGAGGAGGAAGAGGAGGAAACTGAATTTATATCCCGCCCTTCACTACCCGAAGGAGTCTCAGAGTGGCTTACAATCTCCTTCCCCTTCCCCTCCCTTCCACAGACACCCAGTGAGATAGGTGGGGCTGAGAGAGAGCTCTTTCAAGGACTGCTCTTGAGAGAACAGCTCTGAGAGAATGTTGACTGACCCAAGGTCACCCAGCTGGCCGCATGTGGAGGAGTGGGGAATCAAACTCGGTTCTCCCAGATTAGGGTCTGCACTCCTACCCACCACACCAATCTATATCCATAGATCAGCACGATGAGTAAATGACAGGGCCCATGGCCAACACCAAGTGCTTCAGACAGTGGGCGGGGCCAGGCGGTGCTTTTGCCCAGTAAGACGTCTGACTGGGAACTGGTGATTTGATTGGCTGTGCAGATTTTTAGAAATGTTGCTCTGGCAGCAGCTGCCACCACACCGCACGGATCTTCACTGTGTGACTGAAGGTAAGCTGCGGTAGCCATTTTGTGACTGGCTCCACCTGCTGCAGCAGCTATTTTGTGGCAACCAATTTGTGGCCGCGCCTACCACCCTGTGTCAGAATTCCAAAGTTGCCCACAGGCTCTAAATGATTCGAAACTGCTGATATATGACTTGTATAAATGGCACATCGGATACATATAAACTGAACAACAAAAACATTTTTTTTGGACAACAAAAACATATGACATGTACAGAAGACAGGCAAGCTGGCAAAATCCGCAACTCCCGCCAAACGTTCTACGGACTAAACAATAAACAGCTATAAGAAAGAAAATGAAATAGGGAAGAGCTCATCTTCACTATGCACTGGAGACAGACTGAGCCAGCACCAAGCGGGAATCCTGCCCTTCAATCCTGCCTCAGCCATGAAACTATCAGGTAGGGCTGCCAACTCCAGGCTGGGAAATTCCGGGAGATTTTGAGGTGGAGCCCAGGGAGGGCAGGGGAGGGATCTCAGGGTGCGTTCAGATGGGGCATTTTACCCGGCATAAACTGCTCCGGTTGGAACAGTTTGATCCAGAAGAAACGCGATCACACTTACCTCCTGACTGCGCAGCACATCGCGATATGCCCGTCCACACTTCAAGCGCTCAGCAGAGTGTGTCGGCGGTTTAAATTTTTTTTACACAGTTTGCTCATGCGCATAGGCAGGCTTCCTTATAATGAAGATCTTCATGCAGGCACAGAACAACCCAACCCGGAAAGCATGCCTTGAAGCGAAGACGTCCCTTTAAATTTTTACTCTGAAACTGGCCGCCATGAGGTCCCGGACTCGTCTAAAGCCTTACACTAGGCCCTTTTTAAAATTTATTAATGAAGGGGCGAAGCTTTGCCCAAGCGCACATTGCACATTGGGCTTCCGAGCGGAAGTGGCTCTACACCGGTGGAGAGTGATCAGACGGGGATACTGCAGTTGGAACCGGTGCACTCAGGATACCACCACTTGAGGACCTAGTAGCAGAATACAATGGTTAAAGGCTGTTTGCAACGGTTAGGTACGGACAGGGGTCATTTCCTGCAGGAGCGCACAGGAGCGGAGCTCCAGCAGTAAAGAGCCCAGGGGGTGGGCACATGCAACAAGCCCCACCAACTGCTCCCAGCAGCCCTCAGTCAGAGCAAGAAGCAGCCAGGTAAATTGCAGAGCTCCCCCTGCCCCCCCGGTCCAAAACAGTCCAGTGGCACCTTTAAGATCAAGTTTTATTCAGGTACAAGCTCTCCCTCCTCTGCAAGGACAGATCTGCACGTCCCCCCCCCCAACAGCTAGCAATCCAAAACAGTCCAGTGGAGCCTGAGTGGTGGGTGTTGCCTCCTGACACACTTTCGGTGATGTCAGGGGGTGTGGCATATGCAAATAAGTTATGCTAATGAGTTATGCTAATGAGCTCCTGCACCTCTTTTTCTATGAAAGGACCCATGGGGACAGAAGGCAGATGTTCGCCGTGTAATCGCCTGTAAGTACACCGATTCCAACCGGCATCTATACCGGCATAAATTCCCCGTCTGAACGCACCCTCAGTGAGGTATGACACCATAGGGTCCATCCTCCAAAGCAACAATTTCCTTCAGAGGAATGAATCTCTGTAGTCTAGAGATGAAATTCCGAGAGATCTCCAGGCCCAACCTGGAGGCTGGCAAGCGTACCAACATATAGCTTGGGATTTTATCGCTTTTAGCTGATTTATGGTCTGCTTCTGTCCTGAAGACTCTTTGATCAGTATCGTTTTAGGCCGTCTGATTTTTTTTAATGCTGTTTGTCCTGGTTTTTTTTTTAAATGTTTCATTATAGTGTCTTTGTTTTGTTTTGACTCTCTGTGGCCCCGGTCACATGGGAGGTTTAGGGCCGGAAGAGGGACGGATAGGGGGTGCAGCAAACGGGCGTGATCCCAACGCAACATCTGGGAAGTGTTGCGCACCCATCCCCGATCCAGCCCTTCAGGCCGAAAATCCCTAGTTAAAAGAAACCACCTACAGAGGCGGACTTACCAGAAAGGCCGCATCAAGCGCGGCCGTGGGATCGCTGGCGCGTCCTTCTGCCGGCGCATCCGAGGCTCCTGGCCAAACTGCGCATGCGCACACATGTGCAGCCGGCTGTCTTGGTCTCCGGTCGGTGGCTTCCTCCCCGGCATCTGATCATGCCGGGGAGCAATGGCGCGGCGGCTCAGGGGATCTATTTGATCCTGCCGCCGCGTGTTTCTTTTGATGCGGCTCCGAATAGCCGCACTTTGCCCGTCTTTTTTTCCTGCCGTGTGGCAGGGACCTGTGTTTTAATGGTGCTTCATTGTTTTAGATGTGAGCTTCCTCAGATAGGCCTGAGGAGAGGCAGGGCACGCATTTTCCAAACAAGCAATCAAAGGAGTCCTGTTGTTTTCTTACTCCCCAGTCTGCATAACCCATCTGCAATATGGTGATAATGTTGATGATTGACCTGGCAGGGTGGTTGTATGGATTATTACAAGCTTCAAGAGGGGATTGGGTAAACATATGGAGCAGAGGTCCATGAGTGGCTATTGGCCACAAGGTATAAATGGAACACTATGGGGCAGTGATGCTCTGTATTCTTGGTGCTTGGGGGGGCCACAGTGGGAGGGCTTCGGAGGTTCTGGCCCCACTGGTGGACCTCCTGATGGCACCTGGGTTTTGGCCACTGTGTGACACAGAGTGTTGGACTGGATGGGCCACTGGCCTGATCCAACATGGCTTCTCTTTTGTTGTTATGTTCTTTAGATGATGTATGTGAAATGCTTTGAATTCTTGAAAGGAGCCTACCACTGCTGATTACTTTTTAGAACACTGGTGAAGAAGAAGAAGAGGAGAAGAGATTGTATTTATACCCCGCCCTTCACTACCCAAAGATGTCTCAGAGCACCTTACAATCTCCTTTCCCTTCCCCTCCCCACAACACACACCCTGTGAGGCAGGTGGGGCTGAGAGAGCTCTGGCAGAAGCTGCTCTTTTTCAAGAACAGCTCTTATCAAAGCTACGGCTTGCCCAAGGCCATCCAGCCAGGTGCAAGTGGAGGAGTGGGGAATCAAACCCAGTTCTCCCAGATTAGAGTCCGCGCACTTAACCACTACACCAAACTGGCCTGATATCTGTGAAGATGTCTCCACTGTGAGTCTCATCTCATATTCCATGAAGAACAGAGCAGGCAATCCAGGAAACTGAAACAGAGAGTACTCCATCTTTCTGTGTTATACCTCTGAGGATGCCAGTCCCAGCTGCTGACGAAACGTCAGGTACTACAATGCCAAGACCATGGCCATACAGCCTGGAAAATCTACAACAACTAATGCACTCCTGCCGTGAAAGCCTTCGACAACCTCATCCAGGAAATGCTGCTACCTGTGTGACAGTGATGGGTGCCAACAATGAGCAAAAGATCCATGCTTATTTCCCTTAACCTTTTAACCAGTGTAATGTAGTAGTTAGGGCCTTAGAGACTTTGGGAGTCTCTGGGACACTTTGCTTTGGACCCCCACTACCATGGAAGCCTGCTGGGTGACTGTGAGCCAGTCACCAACTCTCAGTTAATCTACTTTACAAGGTTGTTGTGAGAGATATTGCGGGAGGGGAGAATGGTGTTGTAAGCCACTTTGAGTCCCTGTGGGGGAGAAAGGAAGGGTATAAATAGCTAAACAAGTAAATAGATCTTCACTGATATTTTTGGTAATGCTTTGAATCTCTGCCTTTTCTGGTTTGGTAATTTAATTTACATTGTATAAGCATAACATACTGATCTATGGATACACAAATAATATTAAATACATATATTTTAAAGTCTTATTTTGCACCATTTTATGTTACCCCATGCTGAAAGTCTCCCATCAAACGTATGCGTTTTTCAGTATTATGTCTCAGTAAATCAGGACTAGACGTCTAGCGTACATATAAATGACATATATCGTGCATGCACAGAATGTGTTGAAATTTTTAAAAATGCATCAAAGGAAGAAACGACTCAGCAGTGGTGTCAATAAACCAAAGCCATTCAGCTACGACAGCGTACGGAAACAAACAGGAAGACACGTGGGACTTCTTGTCCATTCCTAACCTTTCAATTGGGTTTTCTCCAAAACTGGGTCCTTGAATTTCATTCCAAATCTTACTGTCTCCCACCCTGCATGCTGAAATGGTTTTACTGGCACTTGTTCACATATGCGGAAGGAGTCCATGAACAATGTAAGAACCAGTATGGTGTACTCTTGACAGGGCCATCCTAGGGAGACTTACTAATAGTTCATCGGTGGCTATTAGCCAGAAGGTATAGTTAGGGATTCTCAGTCTGGGGCAACGGATGCTATGTATTCTTGGTGCTTGGGGGGGGGGCAACAGTGGGAGGGCTCCTAGTGTCTTGGCCCCACTGCTGGACCTCCTGATGGCACCTGGTATTTTTGGCCACTGTGTGACACAGAGTGATGGACTGCATGGGCCATTGGCCTGATCCAGCACTGACTTCTCTTGTGTTCTTATTATGGAGCAGAAGTCCATCAGTGGCTATTAGCCACAAGGTCTAGATAGGAACTCTCGGTCTGGGGCAAGTGATGCTCTGTATTCTTGGTGCTGGGTGGGGCAACAGTGGGAGGGCTCCTTGTGTCCTGGCTCCACTGCTGGACCTCCTGATGGCACCTGGTATTTTTGGCCACTGTGTGACACAGAGTGTTGGACTGGATGGGCCACTGACCTGATCCAACATTGGCTTCTCTTGTGTTCTTATGTGATGGCGGCTACAAGCATGGACAGCTTCAAGAGGGAATTAGATAAGCATATGGAGCAGAGGTCCATCAGTGGCTATTAGCCACAAGGTATAGATAGGGACTTCGGGGCAAGTGATGCTCTGTATTCTTGGTGATGGGGGGGGGGGCAACAGTGGGAGGGCTTCTAGTGTCCTGGCCCCACTGGTGGACCTCCTGATGGCACCTGGTATTTTTGGCCCCTGTGTGACACAGAGTGTTGGACTGGATGGGCTATTGGCCTGATCCAACACTGGCTTCTCTTATGTTCTTATTATGGAGCAGAGGTCCATCCGTGGCTATTAGCCACAAGGTATAGATAGGAACTCTCGGTCTGGGGCAAGTGATGCTCTGTATTCTTGGTGCTTGGGGGGGCAACAGTGGGAGGGCTTCTAGTGTCCTGGCCCATCTGCTGGACCTCCTGATGGCCCCTGGTATTTTTGGCCACTGTGTGACACAGAGTATTGGACTGGATGGGCCATTGGCCTGATCCAACACTGGCTTTTCTAATGTCCTTATGTTAGTCCATTGTAATCCATGGGCTCAAAGGATGCAGTTCTCCTTAGGATGGCACTATGAAGAGTCTTGGACTGGGGCGGCACTTGTGGAAATTCTCACTCCTCCCTGATGTTCTCCCTGAGTAGGGGAGGGACCATGGCTCAATGGTAGAGCATCTGCTTGACATGCGGAAGATCTCAGGTTAACTGGCATCTCCAGTTTAAGGAGCAGGTAGTAAGTGATGGGAAAGACCTCACCCTGAGAACCCGGAGAGCTGCTGCCAGTCTGAACAGGCAATACTGACTTTGATGGACCGATGGTCGGGTTCAGTGTAAAGCAGCTACATGGTTTAAGTGTTCGTGTGTTCACTGAGTGACCTTGGGCTTTCTCTCTGCCCAACCTACTTTGCAAGATAGTTGTGACTAACAAGTAAAGGTGGAAAGAGCCATGCACAACTATTCTGAGCTCCTGAGAGAAAAGAGGGGAGGAAAATATGATAGAGCTGCAAACTTCTCTCATGTCAAGGTTATTCCTGGGGGTGTTCCACTTCCTACTATCTTCAGATATTGTCCCAGTAGAAAAAGTAATTATATTCTGGGTTTTTTTTCCTCTCTCTCTCCACTGCCTCCCCAGATATAAGCTGGCTGCATCCGCATCTCTGCAATAACGGGGAAATTGTTATTTCCCTTCCAAATCTGTTTTTCAAAATGCGCCACTTTCTCTCACCCCGAGACTTGATTTTTTTGGCAGTAATAAAATCTAATCTAATTCCTAATGTATTTAACTGAACTCTCATTTCCATTTTTTTGTTACCCTGCAAAGAATGATGGGCCCTGGGGACCCCGGAAAGAGCCGAGGCGAGAGGCGCCTCTTCCGTATTCTGAGCGCGGCTAATCAATTCGCAGCCCGAAATTTACACTAATATCAGCGTCAACCGAAGCTCTCATATAACGAAGACAAATTCCGCATTGGCTAAAGATCGATAATTCAAGGGAGGTTAAAGGGGGGGGGGAGAGGAGAGTGAGGGTCGGAGAGTTTTCAAAACATCTGTCTGCCTTACCAACAACAATGAACCCCGAAGGAGTGCTTAGAACTTGCAATGAGAATTATACAATCAGCCAGAGTAAAAAAAACACGAGCATGCCAAACCAAAGGGCACACTAATAATTTCTGCAGGTGCAAGGACTTCTGCCTGCATGATGTGATTCCCCCTGCTCCTGTGGAGGCCCCAAATGGAGAGGAGGAAGAGGAGGAGGAGGAGGAGGAGACTGGATTTATAACCCGTCCTTCACTCGGAGTCTCAGAGCAGCTTACAAACTCCTTTCCCTTCCCCTCCCCACAACAGACAACCTGTGAGGTAGGTGGGGCTGAGAGAGCTCTGAGAGAACTGTCCTTTCAAGGGCAGCTCTGACAGAACTACGGCTTGCCCAAGGTCATCCAGCAGGTGCAAGTGGAGGAGGGGGGAAATCAAACCCGGTTCTCCCAGATTAGAGTCCACGCACTTAACCACTACACCAAACTGGCTCTCTCATGCCCCCTGATCTTCTTCTAGGGGAGGGGAGATCCATGGAACTGGATTTCAAGGTGCATTCGGGGTTGCCGTAGGAGTGGGTAGGAAAGAAAACTGGGCATCACAAGCAGAAGTCCATGGTCCCCTGGACTCTGGGTCCAAGCTAAAGCCTCCACATCCCCTTCCTCAGTGATACCCCTCCTCCAAATCCCATTCGTGTCAGGTCACAATGCTCTTTACAGTAGCAGAGGGCGGAACTACGAAGGTCATCCGTAGGATAGACAGATGCACTCTTTTGCAGAGGACAAGTCCTGCTTCTGAGACCTGTGCTCTGCCATGTTTCGGTTCTGCTCCTGTTTGAAAACCATCCGAAATGCACAAATAGGCTGAAGGTTGTACTTGCTGCACAGCTGTGGGGGAAAGACCTTTCTCCAGGGCTTTTTTTGTAGAAAAAGCCCAGCAGGAACTCAATAGCATAACAGGCCACACCCAACAGCAGAAATTCATTAGCATATTAGGCCACCCCCCCAACAGCACAGCTCATTTGTATATTAGACCACACTCCATGCCTTCCCTTTGCTTGCCCGGGCAAGCCCCCCCCCCCTTGAAGGGAAGGCAGTTTAAACTTCCAGCCCCCCCCCGGCCCCCTCACCTTGGAGTCGCGGAGGAGCTGTCACTCTCCAGGCCTTCCCCTCTTTAGCCAGGCATGCAGCGGTTTTGGCTGTAGTGGGCATGGCCAACTCTGAAGCCAGCCGGAACTCCATTCCTGTGCGTTCCTGCCCAAAAATAGCCCTGCCTTTCTCTTTCTGAGGCTCCAAAAGAGTTACTGCTGGTTAGTGTAGAGGATACTCACCTAGGTCCAATACAGGAGGAGGAGGAGGAGGAGATGGGATTTATACCCCGCCCTTCACTCAGAGTCTCAGAGCAGTTTACCGTCTCCTTAGTGAGTTAGTGTGAGTTAGCTCACAGGTTTTTAGCCTCCGGTGCAGACATTTTTGTCTTAGCTCAGGAAGGAGGGCTCCAGAGCAAACTAGTTTATGGAGTAGCCAAATCGCTCGCTCACAACTTTAGTGCCAGCAGCTTGCAAAGTAGAGTTTTTGCTCAACAAGGCTCCGCAGCTTAGAGGGAACATTGCTTGTGACTTACCCAAGGTCTCACCAGCAGCTGCACGTGGAGGCGTGGGGAATCAAACCCAGTTCTCCCCGATCAGAGTCCACGCTCCTAACCACTGCACCAAGCTGGCTCTCAGTGTAAGAGGCAGCTTCATACATTCCCCCCAATGGATAGGTGTCTGTTTGAGATGCTTTAGATGCCACATCTGTGCTCAAGGATGAAAGAAAACAAGCTGCTAGTTCTTTTCAAACCCTAATGTGTCTCTGTGGGCTAGGTCAAAGATACCCATGATCAGATGCAATCCATAGCAGAAGAGAATCCCCCACTGAAACGTATTCATGGCCGCTCTATTAGGAGAAGAAAGACGGCTGTACAAAAATCTTTACCCAGCTTCATCACTCCTGCTTCTTGGGTTCTCAGCAGGCCTTAATTTTTAACCATACATGCCTCATTTTTTAAAATATTTATCAGACAGCCTTGCAGATTCTTGTCCTGAATCAAATCTGATATGAGAAGCTAACGGGCAGGATGAGGAGAGGGAGGAATGGCTTCGGTCTTTTGCTGGGCCTTTTCCAGTTGGAGGGCAAGACCCTGAAAGGGTTGTGAGATTTCCCCCGAACTCTCCCTTCCTTCCCGTTTTGCTGAGGTGTGAGAATAGAAGAGTGCATTGATTTGAATGCAGCACGCTTGGTGTTCTGCTTATGCCTGGGAAAAAATATGATTATATATTCCCCATATTTGTGCTCTTTACAACTTAGCTGTTCAAGCAAATCCTTCTACCACCTGCTCCTGGGGACGGGGGCCTGCAGTGAAAACGGGTTGCAAAGGACCAGCCCCAGGTGAAAGGAAAAGAAGAAGAAAAAAACAGTAGCTATTTTGCTTTTAGTCATGGGAAGATTGGGAAGGGAAGAGGCGGATGTGTGAGAGTGCTGATGTTCGTAACAAAATGGAGCCTGAACAAACTTCAGACTACAGAGAAGGGTTTCCAGCCTATTTGCTGGCAACTTCTGAGAGAAGAGAAGAAGAAAAGAGATTGGATTTATACCCTGCCCTTCGTTACCTGAAGAAGTCTCAGAGCAGTTTAGTATCTCCTTTCCCTTCCCCTCCTCACAACAGACACCCTGTGAGGTGGGTGGGGCTGAGAGAGCTCTTTCGAGAACTGCTCTTGACAGAACAGCTCTGAGACAACTTGTGACTGATCCAAGGTCACATCAGCAGCTGCATGTGGAGGAGTGGGAATCAAACCTGGTTCTCCCAGATTAGAGACCGTGCTCCTAACCACTAGACCAAACTGAGAGCTTGGGAGCAGGGCAGAGGTGATGTCATGGCACACAATGCTTTGGTGTCAATTCTGGTTACGTGACATCATGGTGCCAAAGTGACATTCTAGGAATTTCCCAAATTTCTATGGTAAAACATAGTGATTTGGGAAATTCCTAGAGCAGTGCTGTGATGCCATGATGGCACTTCCCGGTACATAATGCCTTTCTTTTTTTGCTCCCACTGTTCCACCAGGAAGCAGTGGGAACGTGAAGGAGCAAGAGTCAGGCACTGGGCGTACTACACTGATCAGCTCCTCTGAAGGAAATGGCACCTTCGGAGGGTGGGTTCCATGGCTTCACATCCCTGCTGAAAACTTCCTCCCCTTCCCAAATTTCCCCCTCCCCAGGCATGGCCCCCAAATATCCAGGAACTTCCAAAACTGGAGTCTGCAGCTCTAACAGTATCACAGTGTTTTCATTATTTTCAGTAGCAATCTCATGCTTGAATATAAGACAGCTTGCTCAGAATGGCTGTAATAATAAGGGTGCGGTCACACGCGCAAGATAAACTGGGGGGGAAGCGAGGCTATTTCCCCCAGAGGAATTTGACCCACAGTTACGAGATCACACTGTCTTTGGAAGCCATGGGGCAGCCCACCACTGCATGATCAGATGCAATCACGTGTGAGTTGGGGGTTCCCCCCCCCCATTTGTTTGAATCACATCTCAGCACTGAGGGCTCCCTATGGAGTGTGCGATGATGCACATACTGAGAAGGGGGGGGGGAAACAATGGCACGGAGTCGGGATGGCCCGATCAGACCACCCCGATGCCATGAGAGCGCACTGGAGCGATCAGACAGGGGAAAGTCTGTCCGTGGCCCATAGCAACCCATTTGCTACTGGACTTTCCCCAGTGTCTTTTTACTATGCTTCTGCAGTGGAGCGAAACAGGTTGCCAACGGGTGCAGGGCGCTTCCCAGATGTTCGCATCTGATTGCACCCTTTGAATCCACCTGGCATTCGTGCCTATGGCATGGCTAATTGTGCGTGTGATCGCACCCTAAGAATGCTTTCCAGGGAGTAAGCCCTGTTTGGAGGAAAGGGGACTTACTTCCAAGTAGACCTGCTCAGGATTGCTCCTCATGCCTGGTTTTTCTTCTTCTTCTGCATCACATGTTCTTTCTTCCCAATCTAAAATAAGGAGCATTTTGAGTGTTTTTGGATTAATGTGGCTTGCCAGTGAGCCTCTGTTGGTACATGCTCACATTCTACTGGACTGATAGGCCATCTTGGTATGGTGGTTAGGAGTGTGGACTCTAATCTGGGAGAACCGGGGTTGGTTCCCCTTTTCTCCACATGCAGCTGCTGGTGTGACCTTGGGTCAGTCATAAATTCTTTCAGAGCTGTTCTCTCAAGGACAGTTCTGTCAAGAGCTCTCTCAGCCCCACCTACCTCACAGGGTGTCTGTTGTTGGGAGGGGAAGGGAAAGGAGATTGTAAACCGCTCTAAGACTGCTTTGGGTAGTGAAGGGTGGGGTATAAATCCAATCTCCTCCTCCTCCTCCTTCCACATTCCTTTCCCCCAACATCCATTGTTCAAAATGGCTACATTTCAAGCCTGTAAGTCCTGGTTTTGCTCCACAGCACTTGGCACCATTCATATGCTTAGAACTTAAATGGGTCAAACAACAGTTTCTAAGAGGCAGTGTGAGAATAGAACAAAGTATTTGCGATCCAGTTTAGGGCACTCAGTAAATGACTTGAATTGTCAGGATTCAGGAATGCAAAAGGAGCATACCTGGAATATTACAGACGGGAAACTTTCTTACCCCATTCCAGCAGAATTGAGGCACTGAACGACAGCAACCAACCCCCCTCCCCTTAGTTAATATTCTTTTCTGTCAGGTGGGTTTAAAGGATGGGGGAGGGGAACAGGGAGAGTCATGGGAAAACTGTGCAAAAATATGCACATGTAATTGCAATGTAATTTAAAATAATTTTGAGTGCTCAATAGAAAGTGGACATTTTTTCAATTGTTCAAGGATGCTGAAAGATTTAAACTGAAAGTACATTATGTGCATGTGCCTGAGTTTATTTCCCATTATGATTGTATTTACTGCTCTTTGGGGGGAAAACAAGATTTACTCAAGCATTTTACCACGATTCTTGCAAAGGCTAAACTAATTCTAAATCAAGCTGTGGGGAATTTGTCCATCACCCCAAGATGTTATTTTATTTACAGAAGCACTCCAAGCCAGTGTGGTGCAATGGTTAAGAGTGCTGGAACAGTACCAGGAAAACCTGGGTTCAAATCCCGACGTGCCATAGAAGCTTGCTGGGTGATCCTGAGCCAGTCATACACTCTCAGCCTAATCTACCTCACAGAATTGTTGCAAGGATACAATGGAGGAAAGGAGAATTAGGTGAGCCACCTGGGGTCCCCATTGGAGAGAAAATGGGGGTATAAATGAAGTAAATAATAAATAAATAATAAATTGCTTAATACCATTATTATTATTATTATTATTATTAGGGCTGCCTACCGGCACCCAGGTGGTGGGCCTGTTGTTTGTTCTCCAGCTCGGCTCCGTTTTTCCCCGGCGGTCTTTGGTCGGGATGTTCGTCCTGGCGTTCAGGGTGGCTTCCTTTTCGGCGGGACTGTTCAGGTACACGGTCCATGTCCGTTCCGGCCTCAGCTTGTGTCCATTAGCCTCCGCCGTGCCCACATTCCACATCATCGCGTGCCTTCTGGTTTCCGCCTCCGCCGCCATCAGCTGCACAATGTTATACTGGCCGCCAGGGATTGCTCCAACGACCTCGCCGCTGCTGCCGCTGCTGCATCACCACACCGCCTCCACCGCCAATGCTCTGCTGCCGCCAATGTTTTTGCCGCCGCTGATATCTCCACCACACACTTTGCCCGAGGAGGGTGCCCCTACCCATCTAAGGGTAGGTACCCATTTGTATACTCGCATTATATATTTAACCGCTTTCGAGCCGCTGGGTGGGCGGGAGCTGGGACAAGGGCTGGGAGCTCACCCCGGCCGCGGTGGTTCTCGAACAGCCAAAGTGGCTGTTCAAAGTTGTTAAGGCAGGCGTTTTACCGCCTGCGCCACCGCTCCCTTTACAATGGAACATATGCTTCATGGAAACAAGTTTAAAAATTGTTTGAAGGAAACAAGGCAGTTCAGACGTTCCTCCTAACAAGAGAACTCTGACTAGGACTGAGATACTCCCAGGGCCGTTTTGAGGGGGAATTTTTTTTTCTTGTGGGGCACCCATTATGCTCATATTTTAAAATAATAAGTAACTGGAGATTTGGGGAGTGGAGCCTGAGGAACACTGGAGCTGTGGTCACACAAGATGAATAATCCACTTTCAATCCACTGTCAGTGCACTTTCCAACTGGATTTTTACTGTGTGAACTGGCAAAATCCCGTTGGAAAGTGAATTGAAAGTGGATTATTTAGTGTGTGTGACCACAGCCTGGGTTTGGGGAGGGGAGGGACTTCAATGGGATATAACGTCATAGAGTCCACCTGGAGAGCAGGTGTAATGCCAGGGGATCTCCAGCCACCAGGTTGGTAAATTTTAAAATGTTCTCTTTATTTTGATTTTTTTTTGTATGTGTTATCATTGGAGAATTGTGAAATACATATTGTGCTTGTCTGCTTTTTTCTAGAATCTAAGCGCGGTAGCGTACATAAAAAAATTGTATAAGAACTAGCATTTTGAAATATGGGTGAGTTTATAAAATGTAAAATGCTCCTCTATATATCAGAGTAATTTTTATGTTTTTGGTTATTAAGCATGTTACACTCCATTGCAGCTTGCAGCACTTCATTCTAATGAAGAAATAATTACAGAATGACAAACCTGATGAAGGACACGCAAACGGATAGTGTACTAGAACTCCGTCATTTGTCTGTAACTAGTACTGTATTACTTTGTATGTACTGCTAAGCTTTATATCGCATATTGCAGTGTTATTGTTGTAATCTTGTTAATAATTGAATTCTAAACATTGCATATAAAAACCAACAAATATTGTTTAATTGTACACAGTGATTTTCTGTTTTACTGGCTATTATACACCGTGGTCCTGTTTGTTGTAATACCACCTGGAGATTAGCAACCCCAGGAGAGAGAGTGGCTTTCCCCCACCATCACCAAACCCCCACACCCCCATCCATGGAAAGTGATGGGAAAGAGATATTGGCTTCCCCACCACCATCACCATGCCTTCTGTCTCCAGCCCCCTCCCCCCAGCAGCAGAGAGGCTGGGGATTGAAAGGAAATCTGCCCTGCTGCTTCTGGTCAGTTTCACACCTCTCCCTGCAGCTGTTAAACCTAACAGGATCCCAGGAGTGAAACTGACCAGAAGCTGCAGGATGGCTTCCCTTTCTTTCCCCAGCCTCGGCCTGGCTGTGGGGCTAGGTGCACTGGGGGTGGGGGTGTCTGGCATCATCAGGTGGTGGGGCAGTGCTTGTGAGTGGTGGGGCTCTGCCCTCAAATGCCCTACTGTGGCTATGGGCCTGGGTACACCCTTAGTTGGAGGAACTACTTAGGAACATATACTATTTCAGAAAAGAAACTTCCTGGAAGTCTTTGAGGGGATTTCTGCATTTCTTTGGAAGCTACTGATATCCCTCCAGTGATGTCAGCATATCATGACAAGACAGCTTACCATTTGCCAAGCTGTTCAGAGGCATCCAAACTAATTTGGTTGTATCTATTTGAATGAAATGACTGTTTTCTCACAGGATTAGATTCCATGCAGCTGCCACCCCCCACCCATCTGCCACCATCACCTCCAATTATCAAAAGGCATGTAGTTAAGAAAAAGAATCATATGTTTGAGTTGAGATTTGCTACTTAGATGTCTCTGTGTACCTTCAGTAGACCCATATACCTAGCTGCTATTACAATAAATTCTTGCAATCATTTTGTAAATGGGAGTTGCTGGCTGCTCAGGTGAAGAAAAAAAACAGGCCATTCTGTGTGTCCAATGCCAGTCATTGTATAGGATGCAGTTTTGTGCAAGTACAAAGAAGAGATGAACTGCAAGTGATTCTGTGCTTGAAAAGTAGGTCATTAACCTACCATAACCACAAGGATATGTGCCTCTTCTCCAGTAATTGAGAAAATTTAATCAAGTTTTCGATTTGTTACCTATTACAAAGGTAAGACCCGCTCCCGTTGTACCAGTGGCCATTGTGAAGGCAAAGTGGCTCAGCACGGTGCTCAAACTGAGAAAAAGCATCAAGGTGAAGCAGACAGGCACTCTCCTTGCATGTAACCGAAGAAGTCTGATCAAGGTAAGGTCGCCTGTGACTGAGTTTGTAATGAAGTTATCAGCAAGCCTAATTACATGTAGTAAGACATTCAGCGTTGCACTGGAATGGGAATTGGTAAGTGTGGATTTTGTTCCCTTCAGATTAGAGAATAACCTAGTTCTGTTCTCCTTTTGTTTGGTTTAGGAAGATGGCTGTGTGCCTTGTCCCACTTCTTAATTCTGCATTAAATGGAGGAACCATAGATGTACACCATCAACTGCCAGAGAACAGAACAGACTGCAGCGCAGACTCCCGTATATCTCTACTATTTTACATTGTATCTTTGTGATGGATCTTAATTGCAGTAAGCTACTTGGGGTAGTCTTTCTTGGTTTAAAAGCAAAGTATGAATATACCATACAAAGGGCTTTCTCATTTTCCACACTTGCAAATTCCTGTTTCTTTAGAGGGTTTTTTCCCCTCCTGCCCCACATGTGTTTTGCTCCCGTTGGTGGTCAATTCAATATTACTTCCATTTATGTCTGTCATAAAACCCCGCAGTTTAAAACTGCAGGGAGATATGCTGGACATAAACAGGTGTAATATTGAATCGGCCACTAGTGGGAGCAAAACATGTACGGAACAGACCACCCTCTGAACAAACAGGAACTTACAAGCGAGGAACCTGAGAATGCAGAAAAGCCCTAATACAATAATTCATCAATTTAAGCAATGGATTCAAGTTGAAACGGGCAACAGCCCTTTGAAAAATAACAGCCAATGGCTTGGATCCCATGGAGGATTTCCACAGATGGACAGGGGAATTTTTTGGGTAATTACACGTACTGTTGCTGGTTTGAAAAATAACAGCCAATGGCTTGGATCGCATGGAGGACTTCCACAGATGGATAGGGGATTTTTTTTGGTAATTAACCCTTCTGTTGCTGATCTATGGCAGAGTTCAGACTGGCAGTTTGCCCCGATATACGTGCGTTTCAGAAATGTTCCACAACCAGATTAAATGGACTGTTTACACAGGCACATCTGACAGGCATTCCCCACCTGTACTCAACCCATCTTGTAACACTTCGCTCCCGAGTTTAAAAGATACCAGGTGAAAGTGGTAGCAAACCCTGGAAAGCGCGATTATCCTGCGTCCATCCTGCACCAACAAAGTGTGAACGCCAAAAGCTGCATTTTTCTTATGTGCTTATGAGCTCATGTGCTCATGCGCATAAGTGCTCATGTGCATAAGTGCATATCTCCAGCACATATCCAGGAGGGGAGGCTAACTCTTTTCTATTCAACATCAGAGAATAATCTTAGGAATGGGGGGCAGAGAGGAGGTATAATTTGTTTGTTTTATTGTAAAGCACTTTGAGCAATGAGGAAAAGTGATATGAGAATATTGTAAATAAATACCCTCCTTTTTGTGTACCACTTTGGGGGTATTTGGGGCTGCAGTGAGAGGGAGAGTGCAGGAATGTCTTCCTCCATGAATGGACAGCTCTTCCCTCCGAGGAAATCTCCAGTGGATCCAAACCAATATTTAAGAGAAATAGATTTGAATATAGTGACACCCCTCCCATCACAAAGGATAAATCTACTTATTTTACATGGTATTTCCAACACTTTAAACTAAAGTTTTTATTTAACCTGGTCTGGGTTCAGTACTGGTGATAAGCGGCTTATATTATACTTCCCGAGAGGACAAACATAATGAGAAATGTTTAATCGAATCATAGATTTTTACCTGTGTCTTATCTGTATCCGTTCCAATTTATACTATTTTTTAAATGTCAGAACAAAATCATGTCTTATTATGCTTCTTTTCTAGCTTCAATTTATTGGTTCATTTCGAATTACTTGCCTATTTGTCAACTAGAACATCAGGTTGAGCAGAATTTAATAACGTGTATTTCAACCACCACATTCTCCTGTCAAATTCTTGTCCTTTCGGCATAAAAAAACCCCTTTCAGCACATTCTGTGATTTGCATAGGATGTATGCTGAGTGCCATTAGGAGCCCTGATGTAGATAAAACTATTTGGTTGTTAGTAATGTAACTTGATGGTGGTCTGCAAATAATCACAGGGAAGAGAAATACTTGATAAACCCCTCCTAAACACTGTCTCCTAACCGCCAACCAAAATTTTGCTCTTGTGCGAATCAGCAAAACACCAGATAAAGTGAGGCATGCTGGGAACTTTGCCATGGCCATGATTGGCGGGTGAACTTACCTTGTCCAAATTCCATTGATTACATGCAAGGAGAGCTCCTCATGTTTCCTAGTGAAGTTCATTTGGAGCACAGCAATGGACTGAGAAGTACCTGCCAAGTAGCTATGTGGTTGTACCTTGAAGCTATTTTCCCAGTAGTAAATCATCTCATTTAATGAAGAAGAGGCAGTGTGAGTGTTGTTATGGGGGAATGGAATTTCTTTTCTCCACCCACCCCCCTTTCGATATACCATTGATTCGTCTCATTCCTTTTTCTTCTTCCAAAATAATTTCTCCATCATTTCTTATTTTCTTACTGTGTAATATTTTTGCTATACATCCTTTTGTTGTTTCAGCTCTTGCAGGGTGGTTTTTTGGGGGGGTGTTACACAGCACAGGTTACTTTGTCAGGAGGGTGGTTAGTGTGGGAAGACATTGCCTTCCTCTGAGCATCTGCAGAATGAAAGTCTGAAATGTCGCAAAACTTCCATTCTCGACCCTTCTCTCCTCAACGTTCCCTTTTAATCAAAACAGAATTGATTCAAAACAGACTCCAAACTCCTAAAAAGCGGGAAAGAAATGGATTGTTGGATTTCAAGGATGAACTGGGTGAAGAGGAATGAAGAGAATCCCTCTTTACAGTGCTAAAGGTAAAAGGTAAAGGTTTCCATTGCTCGAAAGCCAGTCGAATCCGACTCTAGGGGGCAGTGCTCATCTCTGTTTCCAAGCCAAAGAGCCAGCGCTGTCTGAAGACATTTCCATGGTCATGTGGCTGGCATGACTAAACTCTAATTCACACGGAACGCGGTTACCTTCCCACCGAAGCAGTACCTATTTATCTACTTGCAATTTCTTGCTTTCGAACTGCTAGGTCGGCAGGAGCTGGGACCAGAGACAGGAGCTCACTCCATCACACGGCACTCGGGTCTCGAACTGCCGAACTACAGACCTTCCAGTCTGCAGCACAGTGTCTTAACCTCTGAGCCACTGCGGTCCCTCTTTACAGTGCTAGGCAGTATTAGTTGGTTGCTCTTGCCATTCAGTGCAATCCTAAGCAGAGCTACACACTTCTAAATCCATCAGTCAACAGGGTTAGAAGGATGTAATTCTGTTTAGGACTAGTCAATTGACCAGCTTTTAGAAAGCATGGAATCACCTGCACTTCATTACCTCTCTGCACTGGGTTGTGTCCTGCGCATGACTGGCATTAGAAGCATTGCACTGCCTGCTTCTTGCACCTGTGCAGTCAGCAGCAACAGAGAATTGATCTCATTAACCAATTGCAAGATCACCTGGGCTTACGGGTTGACCCTGCTTACACAGAGAGACACCAAAGAGTGATTAACACATGGAATTCACTGCCACAGGAGGTGGCGGTGGCGGTTACAAGCCTGGACGGCTTCTAGAGGGAATTGGATAAACATATGGAGCAGAGGTCCATCAGTGCTTTTGGCCACAAGGTATAGATAGGAACTCTCAGGCTGGGGCAAGTGATGCTATGTATTCTTGGTGCTGGGGGGGGGGCAACAGTAGGAGGGCTTCTAGTGTCCTGGCCCCACTGCTGGACCTCCTGATGGCACCTGGTATTTTTCGCCACTGTGTGACAGAGTGTTGGACTGGATGGGCCATTGGCCTGATCCAACATTGGCTTCTCGTATGTTCCTAAATTTCAACTCCAAAATCCCAAATAGATTTTTTTGTTGGCTCTATTGAGGGGGGGGGCATGATCGCTCTCTTTAAATATTTGAAAGGATGTCGTTTGGAGGAGGGCAAGGAGCTGTTCCAGTTGGCAGCAGAGGATCATAGGACCCGAAGCAACAGGTTTAAATTACATGCAGAAAGGTATCGGCTGGATATTAGGAAAACCTTTTTCACAGTCAGAGTGGTTCAAAAGTGGAACCAGCTGCCTAGGGAGGTGGTGAGCTCCCCTTCACTGGCAGCTTTCAAGAAGAGGCTGGACGAATATTTGTCAGAGATTCTTTAGACTGGTCCTGCATTGGGCAGGGGGTTGGACATGAGGGTCTGTATGGCCCTTTTCAACTCTGTGATTCTATGATTCTTTTGAAATTGGGGGCTATAGTAAACAAGTGACCAGGGGTGGAGCAACTGCAAGAAAGCTGTTGAACTGTGTGAGAAAACAAAATAATAGGGCAAATCAGATGCATGTAAGTTTACACAATGCAGCTGCACAGCTTGAAAGACGGGCTTCTGTCTTACTAATAATTAATTAATTAATTAATCGTATGGCAATGTGTGTACTGTAGCCAGGAGATCCTAACATTGTCTGGCAGCCTTGAGTTTTAGCCTTTCAGTGTTATGCACCACTAAAGTGGTGAGCTAGACTTATTTTGGGGGCTGAGAGAGCCCTGGAAGAGCTGTGACTGACCCAAGGCCACTCAGCTGGCTTCATGTGGAGAAGCACGGAATCGAACCCAGTTCTCCAGATTAGAGTCAGTCGCTCTTAACCACTGCACTGCACTGGCTCCCCTTCCCGACTTACAACCAGGAGCAGACATGAACCAAATGGGCCAATATTCAAGTATACCTAATATAGCATATGCATGTCCAAATATTCCTTTTTTGTTTTCATACATTATCACTGTAAAGAATTTGAGCCTGGATATTATTGCTAGTCCTCCTGGCTCGTTTGCTTATTTTATAGCATTTATGCACACACAGTATTGAACCACATGTTATGCCATGTATATGTATCAATATAAATTCAATTAATTTAGGAAAAATGAACACGGGACAGAGTGAATTGATATCAAACCAGTATACAAATCATGGGTAAAAATCCGCTCATCTGTAGCTACTGACCAAAGTAAGTGCAAAATCTGCCTTCATGATCATGGACCACATAAAGGAACATGACAGCACATGAGTGCAAGACGGGTCATCTACAAAGGCAAGCGTAAGTGAGCCACGCATCTGGGGACAGCTGTTTCCATGTAGGGCTTTGCCAAAGCCAAACGGCTGCCTGTATTTTGGGCTGATGAACTGTTAGCATCAGCAACATCAAAGCTGAATAGGAACAGCTATTTTTAAGTTCAGACACTTTTACTCATTTATAATGGAGAGTTTTCTTAAATCATTAAGAACTTTCTAAAGTTACTTTTGATTTTAGTTAAGAACCTGGCTACACTCTCGCTCACATTAACAAAAGTGGGATATTTCCAGATTGCATAAAATCTGTTCTGTTTTATGCCTTGTACCCTTCCTCCAATGAAATCAAAGTTATGGTATATGGTTCTGCTCTCTCCTTACTTTTTCTCTCCACAACCTTGTGAGAGATGTGAGGCTTGAGTATCTAACTAGAAATTACATTTTCTAACTGTAAACTTAGTAATGTATGGCTTCGAGAGTTGGACCATAAGGAAGGTCGAGCGCCGAAGAATAGATGCTTTTGAATTATGGTGCTGGAGAAGACTCTTGAGAGTCCCTTGGACTGCAAGGAGATCAAATCAGTCAATCCTAAAAGAAATCAACCCTGACTATTCCCTGGAAGGCCAGGTACTGAAGCTGAAGCTCAAATACCTTGGCCACCAAATGAGAAGGGAGCCCTCACTGGAGAAGACCCTGATGCTGGGAAATACTGAAGGTCAAAGAAGAAGGGGACGGCCAAGGATGAGATGGTTAGACAGTGTTATCGAGGCAACAGACGTAAAACTGATCAAATTCCGGAGGACAGCAGAAGACAGGAGGGCCTGGTGTGATGTGGTCCATGGGGTCGCAAAGAGTCGGACTCGACTGTGCGACTGAACATCATCAACAACAACTGTAAACTAAAAGGCCTGTCTAAGGGTTATGTACAGCTGGTTAGATCTACTCTGATTAAAGTTGAACACCCCGATTAGGAGCTGAGTAGGAAAGCTGCCATTGCCTTCATTGGACTAGTTCTCTTTCCTTTCCCACCCCTGTTGAGTTACCCAAACCACTACATCATGCTAGGATTTGTAGGGCAGGCCAATGAGAGGAGGGGCTGGAAGGGGAGGGGCCATGGGTCAGTGGAAGAACCTCTGTTTTGTTGGAAATGTATGTGTTTACAAGGTCTGATTCAGTCATTATAGGGTTAACTTGTATTCCTAGTTTGCTATTGTTTAGACTGACCTGGAAGGGATACCTGGCACTGAGCCAATGGGGGATTAGCCCGGGAAAAGTAACTTCTACTTTGATGCAGATTGGTCATTTGTTTCAGGTGACTTCCTTTCTAGGGTCAAGAAGAAGGAGACAAATCTCCATTACGTGTGTGCTTGTCTTGTCTGTAGGAAGCTTAGAAATGTAGCTCTTAGTATCATGTTAATTTGTAGAAATCCCGTGAACCCTTTACCCTTAGTAATAAAGGTTTTTTAAAGGCAAAGAACTCTCTTCTTTCCAATAGAGCAAGATCCATCAAATAGTCTGAGTATTAAACAATTTTTGACTATTTACAACATGTTTTACATGTGCCATGGGTCAGTGGAAGAACCTCTGTTTTACATGCAGAAGCCCCACGTCCAGTTGAAAGGACCAGGTAGCAGGTGATAGGAAAGATCTCTGCCTGAGACCCAGGAGCATGGCTTCTAGTCTGAGTAGACAGTACTGATCTTGATGGACCTATAGTCTGATTGAGTAGAAGGTAGGTTCATGTGTGAGAGAGGAAGGAGGCAGAGCTACCGGGATGGGGGGACTAGGGGGACAAAATGACATGGACCCTTGTCAAGGTGGGGATTCATGGAGCTGAGGGACTCCTGTTATTCACTTCCATTGGGTGTTGGAGCTGGGTTGAGGCAATGTAATGGTTAGGGCTGGCAGCCCTTTGGTGGCAACTAACAAGAGGTTGGGAGGGTGGAGACTGTCAAAAAAGTGTCACATGACATCACTTCCAGGCAAGTACCCAGAAGGGATAGAACCTTGCTGGCACACCATGCTCTAGGGATTCCCCCAATCCCAGACTGGGGAACTTGCAGCATTGCAGGATATGGGGTCCTGACTCATCTCTTTTCGCATCTGTTGCCAGAGGGTGGCCCTGGGACATTGTCCGCCAAAGTGGCAACCTGGAAAGCCTAGTGGGCCCAGAGAGAAACTCGTCTAGGGGCCCTGTTGGTTCTCAGAAATCTTACGAAGAAGAAGGGAAGGATGGACAGCATGCAAGACTTCCCTGTTCTCCCTCTGTTCTCTCTCCAGTGTTCTCTGTTTGTGTGAAGGTTCTATCCATCTGTTTAGCTTCTGGCTTTCCCTGCTCACAGTATCCATTTTGTCTCAGGTCAAGCAACCTCGACTCGCGAATTGCTGGCTTGCTTACAATTTGGTGTAGTGTTTAGATTGTTGGGAGCTGTGGTGTCTCAAGTGGTTAAGACGCTGAACTGCAGGCTGTGGAAGGTCAGTAGTTCAGAAGTTCGAGACCCGGGTGCCGCATGACGGAGTGAGCTCCCGTCTCTGGCTCCAGCTCCTGCCAACCTAGCAGTTCAAAAGCAAGAAATTGCAAGTAGATAAATAGGTACCACTTCGGTGGGAAGGTAACAGCGTTCCGTGTGCCTTGGTGTTTAGTCATGCCGGCCCCATGACCACGGAAACGTCTTCGGACAGCGCTGGCTCTTCGGCTTTGAAACGGAGATGAGCACCGCAACCCTAGAGTCGGATTCGACTGGCTTTCGAACCTTTACCTTTACCTTTAGATTGTTGGACTAGGAGCCGGGAGGCCCCGTTATGAATCCCTCATTCTGCCGTGGAAGCTCCCTTGGTGACCTTGGCCCAGTTGCACTCTCTTAGCCTGACCTTCCTCTCCTGGTTGTTGTTGTGAGAATAAAACGGAGGACCGAAGAATTATTCAAGCTGCTTTGGTTTCACATGAGGGAGGAAAGTGGGGTATACATAAATAAAAAATAAATAAAACCCAAAATGAGCAGTGTTAAAAGGACATTTGCTTTTGCACTGTTAACAGCATCTGTCATTGTCACAGAGTCTGGCGGCTTCAGTTTGTGAATCCTCTGAACTAAGAAAGGATCAAAATAAAATAAACTCACAGAATTGCTTTGGCTAATGGGAATGCTGTTTATCTCAGCCTTCCGATTTGGTGTAGTGGTGTGGTGGTCAAGCCAGTTTGGTGTAGTGTTTAAGAGTGCGGACTCTAATCTGGGAGACCCCCCACTCCTCCACATGCAGCTGCTGGAGTGACCTTGGGCAAGCCACAGTTCTCTCAGAGCTGTTTTATCAAAAGCAGGCTGTGATCACACACACTAAATCATCCACTTTCAATCCACTTCCAAACTGGATTTTGTCAGTTCACACAGTAAAAATCCAGTTGGAAAGTGCATTGAAAGTGGATTATTGAGTGTGTGTGATCACCGCCTCAGCCTCACCTACCTCACAAGGTGTCTGCTGTGGGAAGGGGAAGGAAACAGAGATTGTAAGCCGCTCTGAGGCTCCGAGTCTGTCTCTGTGTGTGGGGTATAAATCCAATCTCCTCTTCTTCTTCATTGGGGAATCTGCAATACCTTCAATTGCCATCAATCCCAAGAAAAAGTATATTCTGGAGAAGACTGGGAAGAGTAACTTTCAGGAAAGAGAGGCTTTTCATCTTTTTCAAGAGCCTGCAGATGGTCACTTTCTCCCTTTCGAAAGGAAGGAGAAGAAAGGACTGGGGGTGGGGGCCAGGTTGGGAGATGGGGTGGGCACCTGTGTGTGCATGAGTGCAGGCATCCTGCTGGACACTCACAGATGCCTGTCAAGCATTTGAGGGCTGGCCAGCAATGCTCATAGAATGCAACCTGTTTCGGTTGAGCCTAGGGTTGCCAACTCCAGCTTGGGAAATCCCTGGATATCTGGGGGGAGGGGGGCCCTGTAGTGGGCCCTGACCCGGATGGCCCAGGCTAGCCCAATCTTAACAGATCTTGGAAGCTAAGCAGGGTCAACCCTGGTTAGTACTTGGGTGAGAGACCGCCGAGGACGTCCAGGGTTGCTACGCAGAGGCAGGCAACGGCAAACCCCCTCTAATCGTCTCTTGCCTTGGAAACCCAACAGGGTTGCCATTAGTTGGCTGCAACTTGACGGCACTTCCCATCATCACCGCCACCACCACTCTGCAGAGGGAGGTGTGCTCCCTGGGCATGTGAAGGCATCGAGTCCTCCCTCTGAATCGGCCATTTTCTCCAGGGGAACTGATCTCGGTAGTCGGGAGATCAGTTGAAATTCCAAGAGAACTCCGGGCTAGGAGTGCGTAAATAAAATAGAATAAAATCAATCATCTTCTTCCCGATTTGGGTCTATTGGACCAGAAAAATATTGGTATTCTGAGTCTTCCCAAATACCAATATTAGGTTTTGTATTGGAATTTGGGTAGATATTTGTCAGACCCCACAGCAGGCAATGAAGTACACACTTGCAGGAAGGTTTTACTTTATTGAAGCCATGAAGCACTTAGAACAGATCAGAATAACGAGATGAGCGTTTGACAGATAGGTTAAAGCAAGTTCATAATTACACTAGCCAATAGATATGGTTCCCGCGCCCGCTTAGAAGGCGCACCGCGCGCCCAAACCCTGAGAAGCAACGGTTCTATACAGTTAAACAATTAGACTATTCCCACACTACATATTCATTACAGACTAAGCAAAAGCCTCTTGCCGCACACCACCTGTGGCCTTGGGTTGATAACGTTCCATCAAAGCAAGACTAGCGTACATAGAAAGGAATGCAGTGGAGGAGAAGATGAGCACATGGGGGTGAGGGTGGACATGCGCACAGGAGCAGATTACCGTTACCATGGCAATAGGGAGGGGTTTTGACAATAGGGGTTGGAGGGGGGTTTAGGCATGCCTAATACATATAGCAAAGGCACATTGGCAGCTTGCTGACAATATTCAGGAAACCTGAATTTATTTCGGTCTAAGTTGCGCTAGCAGCCAACTCATGCCGGCAGCGGCTTTTATATCGGGCGTGGCTATTTTGGCTGAATAAGTACCTGAAAAATATTGCTAAGGTATTTGGGGGGGGGGTTATTTATTTGGCTTGGTATATACCGAGCTCATGCAGCTAGCTGGGTGACCTTGGGTCAGTCACAAGTTCTTTCAGAGCTGTTCTCTCAAGAGCAGTTCTTGAAAGAGCTCTCTCAGCCCCACCTACCTCACAGGGTGTCTGTTGTGGGGAAGGGAAGGGAAAGGAGATTGTAAGCCACTCTGAGACTCCGAGTGAAGAGCGGCATATAAATCCAATCTCCTCCTCCTCCTCCTCCCCCTCCTCCAGGCCCCATATGGCATTTGGGAACCCTAGCATGGGGGACATTTTCCCATCACTAGCAAATGTTTGGGGTGTGCTCCCTTTCTTCTGAGTGTTTTTAGGGCGCATGGCATACAGTGTACGAAGCCAGTGCCGCAAAGTCCAGCAGCCAATCATATACCTACTTATCTGTGCTGGCTGTACCAATCACCAACCTGCTTATCTAGCAGCCAATGACATACCTGCTTATCAGTGCTGGCTGTACCGTCCAAAGGCTCTCTGCAGAACCAAGCCAGCTGCTTGCACGATAGAGCCTTTCAATGCCCCCGTCGATTTTTCTGCCCTTCTCCACCATTCTTCCCGGCATTTAATTTGGTCCCTTTTCATCAGGACTAAATTTGCTCAAATGGTAATTTGGGTAGAGTCAGATGGGACACATTTTCAGCGCCTGAAGCATCGAGGAAGCCGTAGGAATCTCTGAAAAGCAAACCGGCGCAGGTGATTGCTGCCAAGTCATTCCGAAAGCATGCTGGGGAGAAAGAGCGCATTAATTCTCTAATGCTGCTTGGCTGCAGAAGGAAAACATGTAACATTTATGAACGAGGTTCCATCTTTTCCCTCTTTTTTAGTGTGGCAGTCTCACACCCCCCCTCCCAATTTTACC
This sequence comes from Gekko japonicus, assembly GCF_001447785.1. Lineage (NCBI taxonomy): Eukaryota > Metazoa > Chordata > Lepidosauria > Squamata > Gekkonidae > Gekko > Gekko japonicus. The sequence continues at coordinate 476,540 of NW_015172006.1, read as the reverse complement.
GATCGAAGCAGGAACGAGAGGCCAGCATCCCATCTGCTCCCACTGAACATTAAGCTGATGTACGCAAAATGGGAGATCACTCGAAACCCAGTGGACGTGCATGAGAATAGGGAGAAGCACCGCAAAAGCACATATGCCACAAGTTCTGACTGTTTTTTTACTGCTCTATGTAAAACACCATCTGCAGTTCTGTGTCCTCTGCGATGGCAGACCCAGGAAACTGTCACCTGTTGGGCCATAAAGCTTCACGTTACTATCTTCATTACTTTTTTCATTGGAGAGGGGGAGAAAGAAAACACCCTCCCACCTAAATGGCAAAGAACCGTGAAGGATTGAACACGGTTGATGGAGCTGGGTGTGTCTGGCTGGTAAAATCTCATCCAGAGAGGCTTTGAACGATTTGTGCTTCCGCTTTTTGCACCTCTGGTATCCCTTACGAAAAGCAGGCCACAAGCACATTTTCACCTGTGGCAAGATGCACTTGTAAAGAGGGAACTAGCATGTCTTCATCTGTGGGGAGGTGTGCTTGCAAAAGAGGAACTAGCATATCTCCATCTGTGGAAAGGTGAAGCGGCACAGGGGGAACGAGCATATTTCCATCTATGGCAAAATGTATTTGCAAAGAGGGAGCTATCGCATCTTTACGTGTGGTGAGATGTGTTTGCAAAAGAGGGACTCGCACATCTTCACCTGTGGCAAGATGCATTTGCACAGAGGGAACGAGCACATCTTCATCTATGGTGAGATGTGCCTGCAAAAGAGGGTCTCACATATCTTCACCTGTGGCAAGGTGCATTTGCACAGGGGGAACGAGCAAATCTTCACCTGTGTCAATATACTGCAGGGAGAATGTACAAGTTTCCACTGTGAATGTTATACTGTAGCTGGAAACATTAAAACTGTGATTGTGGTTTCTTTTGTACATCTAATCCTTGCCTCATTAGTTGTACTGTAATCTCCTCAGGACAAGCGAGTGTACTTATCTCTGTGTCTTTTGCAGCATGGATGATTCCATCAGAGCTTAACCAATGCTCGCAAAATATGGGCAAACTGTAAACAGGATCAATTTGTTCCTTTACAAGACATGGTTGTGTCAGGCCCAGAGGGTAACAAGCTGAAAATTGCTCGACAGAATTCAGTTTGCAAAAAAAACCCCACCCCTACACAGAGGCGGTGCTGGATATTTTAACCACATTCCTGTGATTTGCATTTCTGCAGTCACTAAAGGCCCTGAAACTGACAAACTGTGGACCAGAATTAGTGGAAGGCTGGAAAGGAACACTGAACCCAGAGCTGGCAGTATAATTGATAAAAGTCAGCTCAGAGAAGAGAGTGAGTGTACTGCATCTACTAAGATCCACCCATATACCACCACCATCCCAGAAGGTATCAAGAGAAAACTCAGTTGAGTCATCCACAGTTTGGTGTAGTGGTTAAGAGCGGTGAACTCTAATCTGGAGAACTGGGCACTCCTTCTCATGCAGCCAACTGCCAGCCAACTGTCAGTCACAAGTTCTTTCAGAGCTGTTCTCTCAAGGGCATTTCTTTCAGAGCTCTCTCAGCCCCACCTACCTCCCAGGGCTGTTGAGGGGAGAGGAAGGGAAGGAGATTGTAAACTACTCCGAGACTCTGAGTGAAGGGTGGGATATATTTATTTTATTTATTTTATTTTTAAAATTTAATTTTAGACTTGCTATACCACCCTAACTGTAATCCCTAACTTAGGCCACATTTAGTATTCGGGGTGGGGACTGCCTACCGGCACCCTTGGTGGTGGGCTCTTGATGGTCTCTGGCTGCTGGCTCGGCTTGGCATCTTCTAGGTCTCTACTGGCAGTTGGATCGGCAGGCCTCCGATGTCTCCAAGGCGACCACCGGCGGGACCGCGCAGGCGCACGGCTCATGCATGCTTCCGGCCTCGGCTCCGTCCATCAGGCACTGCCGTGCCTGTGTCACACACCGTCGTGCACCTCCAGCCTCCGCCGTCGTCTGATGTTTCCACTCCGGCCACCAGGGATCGCTTCGCCTCTGCCAGCACTCGCGGCTGCCGCTGGTGCCCCGCTGCTGTCCACGCCGTCCAAGCCACCACCACACACTCTCGTCAGAGGTGGGTGCCCCTTACCCTAAATCTAACTCCTCCTCCTCCTTCTCCTCTTCTCCTTCTCCTCCTCTTTCTCCTCCAAGCAAATTCGTAGTTACCCCTTAATAGTGTTTATAAACCATGAACACCCCTCTTCCAGTGGTCACATCATGATAAGTTTCAATTAGCTGCCAGCCAGGCCTCCCTCTCCTTTTCTGTTCTCATGGTATTTCCAAATACCCCATCCATAGAATGGAGGACAGGGGAATCATGTACCCCACCCTGAGCTCTTTGGAGGAAGGATGGGGGAAATGTGTTAGATAGGGGGATGGAGGAAAAATCATATTCATGGAATGGAAGTTGCAGCTCAGTGGGAATAGGGTATCCATCACTGCCTTGGCAAATGCTGGGATACTTTGAGGGTGCTACCTGGTGAAGGTAGAATTTGGGGAGGTTGTAATGCCACTTTGAGGCGATGCTCTAGGGACTTCCCTGAACTCTTTGGTAAAGACCATAGAGACATGGATAAATTCCTAGAGTGTCACCATGAAGGCCATTTTCTGGCCATTTTCTCTCTCTCCTGCTCCTCAGTTTTTCAGAAGTGGAAAAGATGTTTGGCTTCTAAGCTAGGATTTGGCACTTTGCTGCTGCTGCCACCATGTAAATGCTGCTGCCACCATGTAAAGGGAATGTAAGGAAGTGAGGGATCACCAAATGGGAGAAGGGTTGCTTGGCTGGCTAGCCCCCCCCCCCCATCCTCACAATGCATGCTAGGATTGCTAACTTCCAGCTGGGGCCTGGAGTTCTCCTAGAATTACAGCTAATCACTTGACATAAGTCAGTTTCCTTGGAGGAAATGGCAGCTTTGAAGGGTAGACTCTATGGTATCACATCCCTGCTGAATTCCCTCCCCTCCCTAAACCCCACCCTTCCCAGGCTCTGTCCCCAAATCTCAAGGAATTTTGCAACCCAGAGGTGGTAGCAACCTTAACATCAGGCTGGAATTCGAAATGTCTGGCTAGATTGGAACCAAGGTCAGCATTTCTGATTTAAGGTTTCAGCATTTCGTGAACCTTGACAGTATGTTAGAGTCTTGAGTGACTCCACCCACTCAAGTCACTCATTATCTGTCTCTGATATGCAGAGACTGTAACAGCTTCAAAGCCGAGCTGGGACTTTACTGGGGTAACACCAACAGTATCTTTGGCCCATTCCAAAATATACAAATGGTATCAGATGAAACTACTATCACTAAACTGGATAAGGGCACTCATCTTCTTCCATCCATGGTATTCATACTTTCCCATCCATTGTTTTCCTGCATCAAGTGTTCCCTTTCACTGATGATCTCCTGCCATTTTCTGTGGGCATTATTTGCATGGCTATGCACATGATGTACATTTCTTTATGTATTTTATGTATGTGGCATGCATCCTTTTATTGCATTTTGTACTTCTATAATAATTTGATAAAGGTAATATGCTCCCCTGTATATCCAAATGCAACCCTTTCCCGGTCTGGAACACACAAATGTAAAAAGGGCAAAAAGAGAATAGCCAGAAAGTTCCGTTCTGCAAAAAGGTCATCTCAAAATGGCATGTTTGTGGGAGAATTCCTGAAAGGGATAACTTCAACAGTGCCTTCGATTCCGATGTCATGGGAAACCATGGCTCGTTTACATCAACTAAGTTAGTATAATTGTCTGAATTTGAGATACTCCACTAATTAGGATCGAAAACCATGGCTTGAAGTTGCACAGTTACAGTGCAATATTATGTAGAGTTACTCCAATTTTAAGGCCATTGATTTAAATAGGTTTAGCCTAGAGTAACCCTGGAAAGGATGGCATTGTTGGTCTTAAGTATGGTTTCAATGATAACACAAATACTGCAATGTTAACACAAATACTGCAGTTCAGCCCGTTGTATTATGCTTTGAAGAGTAAGGAGAAGGAACAGTTCCCTTCTGTGAATACCATTGAATCCGTATGGAATGTCTATGAACTGAGGAAGACAACTTATCGTTGATTGATGTAGAGGAAGTCTCACGAAACGGAAGATATTCTGGAGAGTTTCATCCATCTTCATCTGTAACGACATAAATTATTGTTATATTTGAGACAAGATTGTATTTTTGCATGCTGATAAGATTGAAGACGATGCACACTTGCAGTATTTGTGTTATCATTGAATTTTTATACTGCAACCCCTTTATTATTACTTAAGTATGGTTTGGCATAACATATGAATGTGGAAAGCCCACCTTGACCCTGGCTTCTTCCCTGGTGCTGTCTCAGCCACAATGCAGGCAGGGATACCATCCAGGTCCATGTACATTTTTTTTTTGGGGGGGGGTGTCAGTGGGTGGTAGGGTTGCTAGGTCCCCCCTGGCCACCAGCAGGGGAGGGGGGGGGCTAGGGTTGCCAGATCCAGGTTGAGGAACTCTTTGGGATTTGGGGAGGGCAGGCACCTCAGTGGGGTACAATGTCATAGAGTCCAGGTCCTGAAACATCCATTTTCTCCAGTGGAACTGATCTCTGTAGTCTGGAGATGAGCTGTAATTCTGGGGGATCCCCAGGTCCCAACTGAAGGCTGGCATCCCTAGTGAGTGGGTAAGGGGGGGTGAGCTTTCCAACCTTCAGGTGGTACCTGGAAATCTCCTGCTATAACAATTGATTTGCAGGCCATAGAGATCAGCTCCCCTGAAGAAAATGGCTGCTTTGCAGGGTGGACTCTATGGCCTTGTACCTCGCTGAAGTTCTTCCCCTCCCCAAAACCCACCCTCTCCAGGCTCCACCCCCCCCAAATCTCCAGGTATTTCCCCACCCAGAGCTGGTGATCCTGAGAAGGGGGAGGGGCTAAAAGCAATGAAACCACCATTTGTTGAGTCAGACCAGGATTTGAATTATTGCCTGTGACTCAGATCAGGTTTCACAAACTAAGCACTGTTCAGATAAGCCATGGTTCTGCATTAGTTCTGAACTGAGCATATAACTCAACATGTTAAATCCCTCACATTCTGTGGCATTGACCTTCTGCTCTTGGGAAAGAGAGATCAATTTAACAATGAATTAAAAAAAAATAGCCCTCCTGGCAAATGTCACCTGTCAGCCTATAGTTTGCCCACACACACTTTCCTGCTCATTCTCTGCAAATTGGGGAGTGTGACCTCCCCAGAAACCTAATCTTGTGTCCCTGAATATTTTTTCCCCCTCAAGATTCCTTGATGTGTTGTCTGAGCGAGGCCTACTTCAAATTCCTCTCAATTTTTGCTCCAGGCAAAATTCAGTCGTGAGAAACCTTGAGAAATGGGGCTAATCGCATCGAAAACATTCTTAGCTTCCTTTTAAATTCCTCCTGATGTTTCCTCTGAGCAATGGCTTCCCGGTGTGCTTTTGAGTCTTGGTTTAGTCAAAATGTGGGTACCTGTTGGGCCACTGGGACAGAATGAGTTCTGCTTTCTTGTATTTTCAACAGTTGCTTTATGGCAGGGTTGCAGAAGCTTACGAGTCAGCCGAGACAGACCGCTGTCCCTTCCAGCCCATTTGCTACAATCCTGGCTGCGCTCAGGAGTGTGCTACATCCAAGATCAATGTGGATATCGATGCCTTTATTTTGCTTTACGTATCTGCCTGGATATTGTCGGTAGGATTTGCTTTTTTATTAAGAAATTTTCTAGTGAAATACAGAAGGATTCGTCGTCATGCTGGTCTCTCGCTGCAAATTTCAGGCATGATTCGCTTTTTGCAAATAAGGCCAAGAACAAACTTTACCTTGTTTGCGAATCCCTGTTTTTCTCTTGAGCTGAACACATCGTCTGCTCCCATTGATCATTTGTTCACAGTTTTAATGAGCTGTGGTTCAAGCAGTTTTGCTTCTGCCCGAGGGTGGCACTCAGCGGAGCAGCTGGCTCGGTATTGGCACAATCTAGTGTCGTCATCCCCAGCGTGGCACCCGTTGATGGGCTTCTTGGTGCCTACTACCTCCCTCCCCAAAGCACCTCTTCCTCAAAGCAAAGATCCAGCCCCGGATTTTCTCTACCTCATTGGAAGAGAAAGGACTTCAGAAAAGCCCAGGAGGCAGCATCTTTTCCTCTCCACGGAGCATCCATGAGCAAACAAAGGCTCGCATCAAAAGAGGATGCTGGGCTTGGAACCTCCTCAGATTTGTCTGGCCCCAGCACTAGGGTCACCAGTTCTGGCTTGGGAAATTCCTGGAGATATGGAGATGGTGCTTGGGGAGGGTGGAGTCTGGTGAGGAAAGGAAGCTAATGGGAATATAGAATCAGAAAGCTGGATGACCAGGGTCATCTAGTCCAATCCCCTGCACGCTGCAGGAAATTCACCTCCCCCCCACACACCCCCGGTGACTCCGGCCCAGAAGATGACAAAAAACCTCCAGGATCCCCAGCCAAACTGGCTTGAAGAAAAAAATTACTTCTTGACCCCAAAGTAGTAGAAGAAGAAGAGATTGGATTTATACCCCACCCTTCACTCGGAGTCTCAGAACGGCTTCCCTCCCCCTCTCCCTCCCCAAAACAGACACCCTGTGAGGTAGGTGGGCTGAGAGAGCTCTAAGAGAACTGCTCTTTCCAACAGCCCTGACAGAACCATATGTACCCCAGCCAGCACTGCGTTCAGGGGCCCAAAACCGACTGTCCCTCCCAGGCCTGAAAGAAGTTAGGCTAGGGCCAGGGCTTTCTTGGTGGTGGATTCATACTGGTAGAATGAGCTCCCAGAGGAGATCAGGGCCCTGTGGGACTTGATGCAGTTCCGCAGGGCCTGCAAGGTGGAGCTCTTCTGCCAGGCCTTTGAGTCTCAGCGAAGAAAGGGTCCTCTAAATAAATGAATAAATAAATGAAAAGAAGAAGAAAAAGAAGAGGAGGAGGAGGAGGAGGAGATTGGATTTATACCCTGCCCTTCACTTGGAGTCTCAGAGTGCCTTACAAGCTCCTTTCCCTTCCCCTCCCCACAACGGACACCCTGTGAGTAAGTGGGGCTGAGAGCTGTTTCGAGAACAGCTCTGAAAGAACTTGTGACTGACCCAAGGCCACACCAGCAGCTGCATGTGGAGGAGTGGGGAATCCAACCCGGTTCTCGCAGATTAGAGTCCGCTCTGTTAACCACTATACCAAACTACACCAAAAATTAGTCTACTTTAAAATAGTCCAAAAAAGAAAAAAGAAACTTGTTGGAGGATTTGAGGGTGCTGCTCGCAACTTCTGATAAGCCTGGGATTCAGACAGAGGGCGATTTATTCTATTACCAAAAATGATACAATGAATACCCTCAAGTAGACCTCTAACAAAGCTGGACTCTCAGAGAAATCCCTTCCAAGGTAGCCAGGTTGCATCCCTTGGTAGAGTTATTCAGTTGCAGGCATGCAACTTTAATCCTTCATCTGACAGCTGTTTGTACTGAGAGAATGCAAATTCCTCTTGCAATTCTCCTCCTGGTGCACAAAGACTTGGACAGCTGTTGCTCGGCTTTCTAAGACAGAAGGAAAATGTGCAGGAAGTGGTGCCAGCGCAGGTCTTATTTACACGGACAATCCCCTTCCGTTTACTTCCCTCATAGTCAATACATTCGTGTCCTTTGGGGGGGAAAGCCTCGTTTTCTACACTTGTCAGTTTCTCAAGCCTTTCCGCAATGTTCCCAAGACAAGGAGAAGACTCCACACACTGCAGGTGCCCCTGCTTACTAGGCACCTGGAACAGTTTCCTAGGAGCTGACCAGGATTCATCACTGTCCTTAGGTTATCCCCGTTTTTACCTTGTTATGTACTGGACTATGAACTACATACTAAGCTTCAGCCCTTGCTCCATAGACGCCCAGTATCCTGGTCTGACAGTTCTCATTGGCTGCTCCTGGCAGCAGGCTAATCAAAGCACAGCCCTGTACTTGGAGGCAAGGTATTCTATTGGTCTTTATCGTGTAAATATGATTGGTTCTTACCGTTCTACTGGGCGTGGTTTCCACAGCCCGGGATGTTTAAAAGGAGCTCTGGCTCCTGTGGTTTTCTGGTGTTGAATCGTTCTTGTTAATAAAGTTGAAATCACTTGGTTAAGAGCTGCCTGAGTCTGATTCACTTCACACCTTATTAAAATTTGGTTAGCACAGCTTGCTTGAGTTGTCATTCTTTAGGTGTCAGCTGACCTTTCCCTGGCCTGTCACAGCAAAATGGCCAAGAGGGGGATGCATTGCATCTTGACTGCAGGGCATATGTGCATAAATGCACATAGGTGAACGTAGTGACCTTAAGTAGCACACTGCTTGCCGTTTTGCATTGTTAGAGTGATTAATTTAGTCAAAAAATGCCCTCATGGAAGATCAGTAGTAATGCACAGGCTTTGCAGGCAGACGGACCCCTGGGTTTATTCCTTGCAACGTGTGTTGAAAAGGCTTCTGGACATGGTCATTCTATGCAGCCATCATACCTAACAGCGACCGATGGATCTTTGTCCTATGAATTTGTCTAATCCCCTGCAAAGCCTTCTAAACCAGTGGCTATTACTGTATCCCGCCGTGGCAGTGCATTTTGTGAAGAAGTATCTGCCCTGAAGGAGCTGCGGTGGCTCAAGTGGTTAAGACGCTGAACTGCAGGCTGTGGAAGGTCGGTCGTTCAGCAGTTCGAGACCCAGGGTGCCGCATGACGGAGTGAGCTCCCGTCTCTAGTTCCAGCTTCTGCCAACCTAGCAGTTCGAAAGCAAGAAATTGCAAGTAGATAAATAGGGTCCACTTCAATAAGAAGGTAACAGCATTCTGTGCACCTTGGTGTTTAGTCATGCCGGCCACATGACCACGGAAATGTCTTCGGACAGCGCTGGCTCTTCGGCTTTGAAACGGAGATGAGCACCGCAACCCTAGAGTCGGATTCGACTGGCTTTCGAGCAAGGGAACCTTTATCTGCCATGAATCTACCACTTATCAAATTGGTAATCAAGTTCTAATATTATCAGAGAGTGAACAAGATTGCCTGCACTGAAGTTACTTAAGCCACGAAAAGCTGTGGCTTCAATGTATTCTGAATTGCACACCCTGGTTCCGTCACATGTCTTCATTTGAACTCAGAAGGCACCATGGGATGTGTAGTTTTAAAGCAGCTCATCACTTATTCTCCTGCATGCACGTTTTGCTCCATTTTGCCATGTGTCACAGGCATTGGAGTATTAAAAGCACGTAAGCAATTAGTTCCCAATCGGAAACACTTTTTTTGCCTGGAAGTGTGTCCTGTTCATTTCAGGGGAACGTAATCATGAGTAAGCTGCACACTGTATTGGGGTGTCAGCCATTCTCATGCTTCGGGCAAAGAGCACAGGTGGTGCTATCAGGGCTAAAGTTCTATTTATTGTACTTATGAAAACCTGTCTACTCCCCCCCTTCCCTGGCCAAAGGAGACCCAATGTGGTTTACAAAAATATCACAGGATAAAACAATGGTGAATCAGTTTACAATCCTTAAAAAGTGGAAATATGAGAGCAAAGGATGAAGGGATAACTGAGGCAATCAGACGGGAAGGAGGCAGAAGGCAGGCAGGGGGTATGAGCTTTTGCTATAGAAAGCAATATAGAGGAAGGCTCAGGCCTGTGTTTAAGGATTTACAGGACCCAGAAAAACCTTAGTGTTAGGTTCCCTGAGGGCACTCAAGGGCTCTTTTTGTAGCAGGAACTCCTTTGCATATTAGGCAACACACCCCTAATGCAGCCAATCCTCCAAGAGCGTACATAGCTCTTCTTACAGGGTCTACTGTAAGCTCTTGGAGGATTGGCTACATTAGGGGTGTGTGGCCTAATAGGCAAAGGAGTTCCTGCTACAATAAGAGCCCTTCAACTGAGCTGGGGGAGGCGAAAGGGGTATTCTCTTTCCACCTGCCTGTAGGCTGGCCTGGCCCTCTACTTGGCTCCTTGATGGCCTGGCTGGTGGGTGTTGGAAGCAGCCACTACAAAAGCTCCCCCCCCACACACACCTGAAACTCACTAAGCACTCGCTGCTTGCATCTCTTGTAAATGGAAGAAACATGCCTTTTCCTGCCTGCTTTTGTGTCCATTTGGGAATGAGCCCAAGCACCTGTGGTTGTCTGTTTACCAGAATCCCTCGCCTGAAGACCACCCCTGATACCTTACAGTTTCCTTGCCCTGGTGGTAAAATCAATACGGTGGTTTGCAATGCTCCCTCTAAGCTGTGGAGTCTTGTGAGCAAAAATTCTACTTTGGCCCCGGTCACACAGAAGATTTTGGCCTGGGAGAGGGATGGATCAGGGGCGTGGCAAACAGGTGCGATCTCACCGCAACATCTGGGAAGCGGCGCGCACCCGTCTCTGATCCGTCCCTAAACCTGGAAAAGCCACTGCAAAAAAGAACCTCCTAGAGGACTTACCTGAAGCACCGCAGCAAGCGTGGCCGTGGGATCGCCACCGCGCCCGTCGTCCAGAGCAATCCAGGCTCCTGGCCGAACTGCGCACGCACACACATGCGCAGTTCGGCAGCCTCGGTCTCCCTTCAGTAGCTTCAGGGGATCTATGTGATCCCGCCGCCGTATGTTTATTTTGGTGTGGCTTTAAAAAGCCGCACTTTGGCCGTACTCCCCGCCCAGGGGCCTTTGTGAGGTACTGGCATTAAAGTTGTGAGTGAGTGATTTGGCTACTGCATAAATTAGTCTGCTCTGGAGCCATCCTTCCTGAGCCAAGACACAAATGTGTGAGCCGGAGGCTAAAAAACTGTGAGCTAGCTCACACTAACTCAGCTTAGAGGGAACACTGGTGGTTTGACAAAAGCATGAAACGATTTTTGACATGTATAAGAGTTGGCAAAAAGCAGTGCGGGCTTCTCTGAGCCTGCCTGCAATACTGAGGGGGGGGGAATGATCTGCTTTCGTGATCAGCTCCAATTCCCTAGCTGTTTCTATTCCTTTTATTTGCTGCGTTTACGAAAAGACAAAAACAAAGGAGGGATATTAAAAATGTTAAAATATGGGTTTCAAAAGTTAAAAGCAAGAAAGCTTGAATGTATAGATTCATGAAAGTACACACAACAGCAGCTGAGGCAGTGTGGCCAAGTGGTTATAATTTCTGAGGAGGGCTGGGGAGATCTGAATTCCACTCAGTCATAGAGCTTGCTGGGTAGGGTTGCCAGTAGGAATCCCAAGTCCCCCCGGGGAGCGGGGAAACCCCCGCCCCAGAGGCCCGTTCCCTGGCGCCGCCGGATTGGGCCCCAAGGGGAACTCCACCCCGACGTGCGCATCACCTGGGCACGCTGGGGGCGGGGCCATACAAGGGAAAACTCTATGGTTTTCCCTTGTATGACCTGGCCCCGCCCCCAGCGTGCCTGGCGTCCTCCCGTCACTTCCGGGTGATGTGCGTGCAGCGTGCGCTCAAGACGCCGGCCGGGAGCCCCCCACTCCCGGCGAAGATAGACTTGACAACCCTAGTTGCCAGCCTCCAGGTGAGGCCTGGAAAACTCCCAGAATTTCAACTGATCTCCAGATAACGGTGATCAGTTCCCCTGGAGGAGATGGCAGCTTTGGAGGGTGGACTCTCTGGCATTCTACCTCGCTGAGGTCCCCTCCTTCCCCAAACCCCACCTTTCCTAGGCTCTGCCCCGAAATCTCCAGGAATATCCCAACCCAAGACTGACAATGCCTAACCTACCTTGCGAGGTTGTTATTAAGGATAACACGAGGGAGGAAACAGGTCCACCCCCGTTAGCGGAACAATAGGATAGAAATGTGATAGATAGCCAGGGGTCATTTCGTAGAAAAAGTGGTGCAGGGGCTCATTAGCATAACTCATTCGCATAACTTATTTGCATATGCCACACCCCCTGACATCACCAGAAGTGTGTCAGAAGGCAACATCCACCGCTCAGGCTCCACTGGACTGTTTTGGATTGCTACTATTGGGGGGGGGGCGTGCAGATCTGTCCTCGCAGAGGAGGGAGAGCTTGTACCTGAATAAAACCTGGTCTTAAAGGTTCCACTGGACTGTTTTGGGCCAGGGGGCCGGGGGGTGGGCTCTGCAGCTTACCTGGCTGCTTCTTGCTCTGACTGAGGGCTGCTGGGAGCAGGGGTGGGGCTTGTTGCATGTGCCCGCCCCCTGGGCTCTTTACTGCCGGAGCACCGCTCCTGTGCGTTCCTGCAGGAAATGACCCCTGTAGATAGCTATGCTTACTTTTTCTAATGAACCAAACCTGATGGGAAATGAACATACTCATTGATCACAGTCTTTCTAAAGAGCCAGTTTGGTGTAGTGGTTAAGTGCGTGGACTCTAATCCGGGAGAACCAGGTTTGATTCCCCACTCCTCCGCTTGCAGCTGCTGGATGACCTTGGGCAAGCCATAGTTCTGTCAGAGCTGTTCTCTCAAGAGCAGTCCTTGAAAGAGCTCTCTCAGCCCCACCTACCTCACAGGGTGTCTGTTGTGGGGAGGGGAAGGGAAAGGAGTTCGTAAGCCGCTCTGAGTGAAGGGCGGGGTATAAATTCAGTCTCCTTCTCCTTCTAAAGCTGCTTTACCTGTCTCCTTTGACAGGGCTTCTCCATAGCTTCTGTGTTTTCATTTCATAAAGATAATTTGTTTGTGACCACTCCTCTCAGGCCAGGCCTCTGCCCCCCGGCTTGGCTCCTGCTGGGTCCTTTCATTTCATGCTTAAAAATGGCAGTGTTTCTTTTCTTTTCTTTTCTTTTCTTGAGCCATTGACGTGTCAGTGCAGAGTTTATTATCGCCTGCAGATCCAGCATCTGGAAAAGCATGCTGAGGTTTTTGTAAATAATGTGACACAGGTAGGAAGGAACTCATGTGCCGCACTGAAAGGTGGCTTTTTGGCACAATCAAAAAAACATTTTGTCTTGGGCACAAAATTCATTTTAGCCCCAGTTTGGAACCTTGCGCTCACAGCAAAATAAAAAAAATCTCAGACTGCACTTTGGGCACATGGCACATGCCTCTTCTGTCACGTACGAGATTTTCTTCTTCATGTTCCTTTATTGTGTCTGAATGCCACTCTCCTAATTTTTCACCGACTGATTTCCCATCTCATGGAGAGAATTTCTAAAACTAATTCAGAATTGAGACAAGGACAGTTTACTGCAGGTCTCAGTTCCTTCTGTTCTTCTGTCTACCCCCCAACGATTATTGTTTGCTTGTTTATTTGTTTGTTTATTTTATTTATATCTCGCCCTCCCTGCCAATATTTGATGTATTTCCTGCGGGAGCACACAGGAGCAGAGCTCCAGCAGTAAGGAGCCCAGGGGGTGGGCACATGCAACAAGCCCCGCCCCCTGCTCCCAGCAGCCCTCAGTCGGGCCACGAGGAGCAAGAAGAAGCCAGGTAAGTTGCAGAGCCCCCCACCAGCTCGCCTTCAGGTACAAGCTCTCCCTCCTCTGTGAGGGCAGATCTGCCGCTTTCCCCCCCCCCCAGTAGCTAGCAATCCAAAACAGTCTAGTGGACCCTGAGTGGTGGGTGTTGCCTTCTGACACACTTCCGGTGATGTCAGGAGGTGTGGCATATGCAAATAAGTTATGAAAATAAGTTATGCTAATGAGCTCCTGCACCTCTTTTTCTATGAAATGACCCCTGTTTATATCCAACTTTTTGGCCAGATTGGGCCAAAAAGTGGTTCACAATTAAAACCTGTCCCACGTTTTAATAATTAAAAGTTGTTGAGACGCACCATTTTGTTTCGATTTTTCTCTCCATGGTATATTTACGACATCCTGCAGCCTCCAATAGGTCCTGGCCATAGGTAGATATGACGGAGGGGGCAACACTCCAGTTGCTCGTCCGTTACTTTCACCCCCACCTTCCAGCTATTGGTGGCTTTGATAGCTGGGCCCTGTTATGTCCCTGTCCTGACCAGGATGACCCTTGTTGTTGTTCAGTCGCACAGTCAAGTCCGACTCTTCACGACCCCATGGACCACATCACGCCAGGCCCTCCTGTCTTCCGCCGTCCTCTGAAGTTGACTCAATTTCATGTTCATTGCATCTATGACACTGTCTAACCATCTCATCCTTTGTTGTTCCCTTCTTCTTTGACCTTCAATCTTTCCCAGCATCAGGGTCTTCTCCAGTGAGGGCTCCCTTCTCATTTGGTGGACAAAGCATTTGAGCTTCAGCTTCAGGATCGGGCCCTTCCAGGGAACAGTCAGGGTTGATTTCTTTTAGGATCGACTGATTCGATCTCCTTGCAGTCCAGGGGACTCTCAAGAGTCTTCTCCAGCACCATAATCCAAAAGAATCTATTCCTTGGCGCTTGGCCTTCCTTATAGGCCAACTCTCGCAGCCATAGATTACTGCTGGGAATACCATTGCTTTGACCATATGGACTTTTGTTGACAGGGTGACTACTCTACTTTTTATTATCCTGTCTAGGTTTGCCATCGCTTTCCTCCCGAGGAGCAGGCGTCTTTTAATTTCATGGCTTCAGTCACCGTCTGCAGTGATCTTGGATCCCAGGAACGTGGCAGAATGGCCCAGGCTGGCCTAGTTTTGTCAGATCTCAGAAGCCTTGGTTAGTACTTGGATGGGAAACCTCCAAGGAAGGCCAGGTTTGCTATGTAGCAACAAGCAATGGCAAACCATTCTCTGTTTGTCTCTTCCCTTGAAAGCAAATGGCAAGGTTTGTTGCACAGGCGATAATGACCTTGTCAAAAACAGCCCCTGTTAAGGCGGCCAATGGATCAACCCTCACATTATCTTGTCTGATTGAATTCTTGAATGCTTGTTGATTTTAACTTAAATTGTCACTGTCATGATTTTAAAACTGTTTACAGATCTGTAATGGATATTAAGAGTTTAATTGTTATTGTGATTGCTGTGTTATGGTTTTGATGTTGTTTTTGGCATCTCAGTGTTATTTGCTGAGGCTTTGAGCTGGTGCAATAAAGTTTAGGAAGGGTTCCCTTTCACTCACTTCTCTTGAAAACCCTATGGGGTGTGTGTCAAAATAAGTCAGCTGTGACTAAACAGCATTTCCCACTTCCATGTTGTCCAGTGTTCCCTCTAAGCTGAGTTATCCTTTGGCTCACACCTTTTTGTCTTGGCTCAGAAAGGATGGCTCCAGAGCAGACTAATTCATGCAGCAGGCCAAATCACTCGCTCGCAACTTTAATGCCAGTAGCTCACACAGTAGAATTTTTGCTCACCAGACTCCACAGCTTAGAGGGAACATTGGCTGTGCTGTGCTTCATCTATGGAGCCATTGACTTCAGTGGAGGGATCTGCTTCTTTTGTCCTATTGGAATTGTGTGGAGCCAACCTTAGCACCTCTTCTCCAACCCCACCCCCATCCCTGACTGGCCAACAGCTTAGTTGATAATGTAGCCAGAGATCAGGGTGATGGAGCCATCACTCCAGTGAACAGCAGCAAGGAAAACCTAACTGGCACAGCAGGGGTTTCTGGTAGTCGAAGAAATAGTTCTAGGGCTCCCCTTGCAGAAGCTGGCAGAAGCAAAAATGAGTCAAGCGACAAAGATGACCTTCCTCTCAGGAGACTCAGTCGCTCATAAGTCCTGGCAGAACACTTGATGCATGCATGTGCTGGGAGGAAAAAACAATCCATGCAATTATATACATGATTCTTTGGTGTTTTACCAATGGGCTGGATCCAGCAATCCTACCATGCAAGGACTTCAGATCT
Organism: Gekko japonicus; assembly: GCF_001447785.1. Classification (NCBI taxonomy): domain Eukaryota; kingdom Metazoa; phylum Chordata; class Lepidosauria; order Squamata; family Gekkonidae; genus Gekko; species Gekko japonicus. The sequence continues at coordinate 460,834 of NW_015172006.1, read as the reverse complement.
CCCTGACTTCCCCTTCTGATCTCAGGAAAGTTGATTCCTAGAGCCATGGGGTCTGTGTAGAGTAATATCCCTGTGGCTTGGTGGGCTGCAATGAGGAGAGGGAAGATGAAATTGTTTCCTCCTCCCTCTTCTGCCAGTGCAGATCCTTTAATTGCAAGAAGGGTGATTTCCCCAGCCTCACTTCAATCCACATGGATCCCATCTGTGCGACCATCAATTCCCCCAGCATTAGAATGGATTACTGGGGGGAGGGTATGAGGGATCCATTTGCTGGATCCAACCCAGTGGGCACAGCAGAAATGTATGAACAAACCCCATTTCCCTTTCTTTGCTTACTTGCTTCATTCATCATCCGCATTTCTCACTGAGATGCCAGGCAGGTTACAAAATTAAAAACGATATAATCAGGGCAGTATAATACATACATTTTTAAAAATGGGTTTCCAAAAATAAAATAGCACACTCGACAGTACATTCCATACACTAAAATGATATCATATGTAATATAGACTATAAAACAAAAATGGATCACCAAATTAGAGAAAATGTGCAACAGTAATGTGTATGCAATGAACAGAGCAATAAAAGCTATCCAAACTTTTACAAACACTAACTGTGACCCTAATCTTCTTATGAAAAGGCCCTCCTGGACAATCAGAGAAACAGCCTAGCAATACCATATATACTATTAACCATTATTGAAAACTAACTAAAATTTCACGGACGTTTATGACCCAATTCATGACAAAAAAAGACTGATGCAGTCTTGGGGTGTATCAACAGAAGCATAACATCCAAATCACAAGATGTCATAGTCCTGCTGTACACTGCATTGGTCAGGCTGCACCTGGAGGCCTCACTTCAAAAAGGATGTGCAGTTCTGGAGGCCTCACTTCAAAAAGGATGTGGATAGAACGGAGCGGGTGCAGAGGAGAGCGAGGAGGATGATTGGGGGCTTGGAGACCAAGCCCTATGAGGAAAGGCTGAAGGACTTGGGAATGTTCCCTCTGGAGAAGAGGAGGTTGAAGGGGGAGACCTGATTGCTCTCTTTAAGGATTTGATGGGCTGTCACTTAGAGGAGGGCAGGGAGCAGTTCCTGTTGGCAGCACAGGAGAGGACGCGCAAGAACGGGTTTAAATTATGGGCGGGAAGATACCGGCTGTATATTAGGAAAACCTTTTTTCAGAAAGAGTTGTTCAACAGTGGAATCAGCTGCCTAGGGAGGTGGTGAGCTCCCTCTCACTGGCAGTCTCTAAGCAGCGTCTGGATAAACACTTGTCAGCAGGGCTCTAGTCGGGGGGGAGCTCTCAGGTACGGAGCTCCGGAAGAGAACCTCTAGGGGGCGGGGCGGTCATGTGGTGAAGCCCCGCCCCCTTCTTTACCCCGCCCTCTGCTTCGATCCTCATTCCGTTTGGGCAATTTTATATTACAAGAAAGAGTAGTTCAACAGTGGAATCAGCTGCCTAGGGAGGTGGTGAGCTCCCTCTCACTGGCAGTCTCTAAGCAGTGCCTGGATAAACACTTGTCAGGGATACTGTAGGCCAATCCTTCATTGAGCAGGAGATTGGAGTCGATGGCCTGTATGGCCCCTTGTGACTCTCAGGGATACTGTAGGCCAATCCTTCATTGAGCAGGAGATTGGAGTCGATGGCCTGTATGGCCCCTTGTGACTGTGATTCTAGGATTCCATTCCTTTTATTCAACAGGCCCTCTTTCCATTTGATGCATTCTGTGGAATCATAAAGCATGGGAGCCTCTGACCTCATGAGGTGGGATCCATGACAGAGAGAACTCAGGTATTGGCAAGTGTGGATCTTACCCATTTGCAGGCTGACACTTTCAGATAACCCTGACCTGGAATGGCCCAGGCTAACCTGATCTTGTCAGTGCTTGGGAGCTAAGCAGGGTTGGCTCTGATTAGAACTTGGATGGGAAACCATCCAGGAAGGCCAGGAATGTCAGAACCCACAGCTTACAACGAAGTACACGCATTCAGGAACTGTTATACTTTTATTGCAAAGCTATAGATGCAGTAACACAGGCACTGTTAAGAATGGCCACAGCCAGTAGAGCATAATAGGATATAGGGCATTCGTATGCACACACACACACACCCCATGGCATGGGCCAATTAGCTACCCTCCCGCGCACGGGACCAGCTAGGAAACCGTTAGGTGGCGAAGCTGGGAAGCAGTAGTCTCTCACGGTACATAGGAGACTTCCAGACAATACAACCTCCAACACAACCACCTCCTGCACATCTGTAGAGATATGCATTTCAGCACAGGCAGAACAGCAGAGATAAGAATGCAATAGCAATTACCAAGACACAGAATGAACTCCCCAACCCCTATGGCAGCATAGCTGACAGATTGCAGGTGATCACAAACCACTTGTGTTACTCTCTTGCCTTGAAAGTCTTACAGGGTCTCCATAAGTTGTCTGACTTGACAGCTCTTTCCATCACCATGCCTTCAGATGTCACAATGGAGCATATTGGGAGGGGCAGTTCTGCAGATAGGCAGGTTCCAGGCTTGATAGGTTATAAGAACCGGCACCTTGAACTCAACTGAACCTGGTGGCGGATAGGTAGCCACTGGATGGACTGCAGAGTGGGTGAAATAGAATCTGCGTACTCCACCAACTCCCGATAGTAATCAAGTGTTCTGTATCAGCTGGAGTTTGTGACTTGACTTCAAGGGCAGAGCCACACAAAGTGTGTTCCATCAGTTGAGCCCAGAGGTTCCTGTTGTGTGTATCCATGTGGCCAGATTGGCCGGGTCATGGTAGGGAGTCATCTTCCTGCCTAAATGAAGATGGCCCATGTTTCTCCATTTTATACCTCCATTATTATATACTGCTCTAAGTCCCATCATTATATACTGCTCTAAGTCCCATTATTATATACTGCTCTAAGTCTCGCAGGGACCTGATCTCGGGTGGGAGCATGTTCCACCAGGTTGGCGTAAAAGAAACCCCTGCCCTTGCCCATGAGGCTAAGCAGATGAACCCCCTCTAGATATTTGTGTCTACTTTTGTCAGCAGTTTCAGTTCTCTGTTTTTCACGTGTTGGTTTTTGTAGATACTTTTGTATTACAAATGCATTTTTTTGGTTTTGATATACCTTTTATGCCATACTTATGCACACAATGGCCCCGGTCACATGGGAGCTTTGATCCGCAAGAGGGACAAATCGGGGGCGCATCAAGCGGGCGTGATCACACTGCAACATCTGGGAAGCGGCGCGCACCCATCCCCGATCCGTCTCTTCCGGCCAAAGATACGGATCAGAAAAAAAACTACGAAACACTAGTACTTACCGAAAAATCCGCTGCAGGGGCGGACGTGTGATTGCCAGTGCACCCGTCTCTCCCGCAGCATGTGAGGTCCTGCCGAACTGCGCATGCACATGCATGCACAGCGGGCTCGCCTCGCTCTGCGGTCCATGGCTTCCTCCCGGCATCTGATCATGCCGGGGAGGACCTGCGCGGCGGCTGGGGGGATCTGTCTGATCCTGCCACCGCACTTCTCTTTTGATGCGGCTTAAAAAAGCTGCACTTTGGCCGCGCCTATTTTCCCCAGTGTGACCGGGGCCAATGTACATCACTGACCTTATACTACATAAATGATGCTTCTCTACTAATGTGCAAATACTGTTGAAGAATGCAGGGAGCATTTGGTGTGTGGAAGCCAAAAAGAAGGGCCACACACACACTTGATTTACAGAAGTGAGGAGCAAACCGAAATAGGGATTGTGGTATTAAAGCCGCAGGGAGGACCAATGCAAAAAACCCATCCATAATGCACTGTGATCTTCTGCATTGGTAAAACATCACCCCAAATGAATTATGTTACTTGTAACGTCAAGATTTTTCTGCACTGTTTTATCAATATTCACATGATTTCTTATAATAACTGGGCAGGAGAGACTCTTGCTGCAGTCAGACCTGCCATTTGGTACAGAGGGGAAGCGAGCCTATTTCCACCGGTGGAAAGTGACACGGTGTTGTGTGATCACACATCCTTTGTAGCTGCAGGCTCAGCCCATCACTGCCTGATCAGACAGCATGTTTGGGTGAGTAGGGGTTTTTTTGCCTTTTGTTTCCCATGCACATAAACGAGGAATTGCACCTCCTCACTGAGAGTTCTCCACGGAGTATGTGGTTATGCGCATACTGCAAAGCAAGGGGAAAAAACGGCACCAAGTTGTGATGGGATGAGCAGACCATTCCAACCACATGAGTGCATAGTTGAGCTATCAGACAGGGGAAGTCCGTCTGTAGTCTGTCGGCAAGCATTAGGGCTGGACTTTCCCCAGTGTCTTTTGAGTCCACTGCCGTGGTGGGGCAGCACAGGGGGCTGATGGCTGCAGGACCTTTTTCAGATGTTGCTTTCTGATCATGCCCTTGAGATACTTCAGGCATTAACAGCTGAGTTGGACTTAAAGGCACATCTGACCGCAGCCTGTAACAGGTACATATTTTGAAAGCTGAAGGTCCCTGGTTCAAATTCAGCTAGCAGGGCTAGGAAAGTTCTCAGCCTGATGCCTTGGAGAGCTGTGCAGTGCAGTGCAGTCCTCAGCAGAGTTATACCTGTCTATGTCTATTGACTTCAATGGATTTAGAATGGTTGCAGTGTAAATGGGCCAAGGCACCATTTTGTGTGTGTGTGTGATCTTTTTGTACATATGTGGTTTTCTGGGGATAGTGTTGGAGTGAGCGACTCAGCATGCCTTGACATTGGAGGCACTACATCACTCCAAGTGTGTAGAGGTGTTATCTCCTTGAATGAGATGCCTCTCTTTGTCTTAACCTGGGAACTGCCCTCTGACCCCTCCTTTTTCTCTTTGTCCTTTCACTCATTTCACATGGCCTTCCATGGAGACACACATCTCTTCTGGTCTCTCCTGTAGAGACAATGCCCTCATACTCCCACACACGTGATGCTGGACAAGTTGGCCATTTGTGATAGGGAAAGTACTCTTTAATCCTTCTCTTCTTTTGACTGCAACCTGATGTTTGTTTTGTACCAGTCGCACATCAATTCCATCAAGTTGCGGCTGACATATGGCGATCCTGTGGGGTTTTCAAGGCAAGAGATATTCAGAAGTGGTTTACCATTGCCTTCCCCTGGACTTTGGTGGTCTCCGATCCAAATACTAACTATGGCCAACCTGCTTAGCTTCTGAGATCTGACAAGACCATGGTATCCCGGGCTATTAGGTCAGGGCACATCAATGGTGCATACTATAAAAAGCCATCAAAGAAGCAAGCAGAAGTGAGAAATTCACCACAGATAATAGATGATTGAAAATGGTCTTCCTATCCATGCATGAAAATTAAAAGAGGTGAAAAGAAATTGACTGGAATGAAATTTGTTAATCTCTCTGGGACAAAATTCAAATTCACAGCTGAAGTCAGTCTGCATAACCAACTCCCCACCCCCAATATTGTTTTTATTGTCAAGTTTTTCAAATAACAATAAACTATCAAAAAATTAAGCAGTGCAATACAACACTGTCCATTAAGGCCATCCACTGGAAAACCATGCAAAAGCTGACATAATATCTATATGTGAAGGGAAGGTCAAATTCCCCTGAAAGACCTGAGAAAGAACAACCATTGCCGGCATGCAAACTGAACCTTAGTAAGAACTCTTAACTCAGATTAGAAGTATATAAGATCATGATAAAATTGGTTTTATCTCACTATGGCCAGGAGAAAAGCAATTCTTTCTACAGTTGTTTTGTTAGACAGGGTGTCTGGCCACCATCCTAACAATAATATTTCTGGGTAAAAGGGAATTAATTCTCCAGTGGCCTCCTTGATCTCTTTACTGATAAGAACCCAACATTTATTAATTCTTGGACAGGACCACCACATGTGTATGAAATCACCAACTAGAACTGTAATGATTCCTTGTTTTTGTGTTTATGTGTGTGTCTTTAAATGTTTGATTGGAGTGCAGTGCTAGAAGAGTAGAGTGATAGAAAGAGACAAGAGGGCTGTGATTGGAGGATGAGTGAGAGTGTGGGAGGAGTTGTTTGAAGTGACTATGTGTGTGTGTCTTGAAGTCAGTTGGAGTTAGTTATTCAGTTAGTGTCAGTCAGTGAGTGATATGACAGAGTTCTGTGTGGAAATTTAAAGAGTTCAGTACATACGTCTTTAAAAGTTTAAGTGTGAAGGAGCTATGAGAAGGGCCTGTGAGACTCTAAAGTTATGAAAGAGAGTCAATAATACAAAGAGTTTAGCCACTGTGGCTGCCTATGTGAAAGAGAGATTCCTGTCAGTGTGGAATTTTAGTGTCAAAAAGACTGTGTGTGATACCTTGCCAGCTGATTTACCAGTTCCTTTTTACCAAAACAATTACAGTTAACCAGCGACTTATTTTTGTTCCTTAATCAATAAATCATATTTTGTTTAAGTTTAACCCAGAATTCAGTTCAATCCTTCCTCAGGGCCACATAGACTTCTGAAAGCCTAGACCCTGAGTCACATTACCAGCAGCAGAAACAGAGAGAAGATTTGGAATGTCTTAAAATTCCTGGTGACAGCAGAAACTACCCAGCTTATAAATACAGAGTATGATTTTAAAGAGAAAACCATCCCCCCAAATAAGCAGAAAGCCACAAGAACGCAGTCCTTCCAACAATTAGGGTTGTCAACTGCTTTCATATAGTAAAGTTGTTTTGGGGTACAATACTAGTGGTAGCGATCTTCAAGGCCTGAAATTGAACATTAACATTTTTTGAGGTATAATTAGGAGTATTCCAAAGATGTTCCCAAGCCTCCTCCTTAATCCTGTTTTGACAATCAGATTGCCATAACTGTAAACTACATGCCGGTTTATCATCATCATCATCATCATTATAATTTTATATATTTTAGATATAATACCTGATTTGATAGATTTATTTTTCTTCAATAAGAGTTCAAAGGCTGTAAAGAGTCCAGTTGGTTTGTTGTGAGGAAACGTCACATTTATCATGTTTCTAATTTGAAAGTATCGGTACGAAAGGATTGGTTCTCCTAATTTGGCCTCAAGTTGTGATTTGTCTAGAACTTTCCCCTTGTCTTATAGATCCAAAATGTGAAATAAGGCTGACGTACACCAAAATGAAAAGGCACAGGTTCTTTACCCTGTGGAAACTATGCCTGGTTTTAAAAAGGATGACATTAAAGAGGTACAGAGAGTAGAAGTCTGCACCATCTGTCCCAAATTTTTAATGAGGATTCCAAGAGAAAGTTAGAGTTTTGCAACTTATGTCTCTGATGAGGAGAATTCCAAAAATAGTCCTCCCAGAAACAAGGGAATGTGTAAGTGCCTTCGATTTGTCTCCAGCCATCCAAAGAGTTATCAGAGAATCCATGTATAATATTTGCTAAAGTAGATGTCTCATAGTATGACACCAAATTAGGCAAGTCCATACCTCCTTTCTGAGCAGATCTATACAGGGTGGCTTCTGCAGTTAGATGTTTCTTATATGCCTAGGAAAATTCTGTAATCAATTTTTGCCAACAGAGCAAACTTGATCTGGGGATGTCCATTGGTAGGGACCGAAATAGAAAAAGACATTTAGGCAAAATAAACATCTTAATCAAATGAATCTTGTCTGCTCAGGAAAGATTCATCCTGGACCATTTTCTAAAATGGGAATTCATTTCCTGAACTATCTTGCCAAAATTAGTATGAATCAGTTTGGAGAGATCTAAAGGAATCTGAACCCCTAAACGGCGCCATGATCCTGTCATCCAGTGTAAGTGATACTGAGATTTAAAAGTGCTAATGCTTGTGTTCAAAAGCCCAAGAGGGAAAAGTTCTGTTTTACTTTAGTTGATGTGCAAACCTGAAATCTCTGTAAATTTGGACAGACTAGAATCTGGAGCTGGCACAGAGTCTAAAGGATTCGAGAGATATAAAATAAAGTCATCAGCGTACAAGCTGACCTTGTGTTCAGTATTGCCTATTGCGGCCCCTTTCATATGAGGGTTTCTCCTAACCACCTCCTCCAGAGGCTCAATGGCCAGAGCAAAAAGCGGAGGAAAAAGGGGACATCCCTGTTGAGTACCCCACTACATAACCAACTTTCAAAGGGGGCAACCAACATACAAATGTCCCTTTGTGTAAAATATGAACATGGACAAATCACAGTGAAAGTTGTACCATATGTTTACAATAATTCTCCTTTTGAAGTTGGAAAACTTGCTTAGGGATTGTCGTGCCCTGGGGTATCCTCAGGTATCTTCCTGAACTGGGGTGCGTAGGGGAGTGGCCACTTCCGGAGAGACAACGGGACCCGATGCCGGCTGCCGTGGCGTCTCCAGACCCCTTCCCCTAGGTAAGGCAGGGCCTCTCCAGCGGCCTCGCACCCGGGACTGAGCGCGTCCCTCCCACGTCAGTGGTTGAGGAAGCGAGCCCATCTCTGACTGTCTCCTCAGCCCCGTCTCCTCCACCACCCATTTCCCCTGGGGTTTCCCTTTCCATGGGGGGAGTGAGGTGAGTCTCCCCAGGGCTTCTGGTTGTTCGCCTGCGGTTTCTCCCACACCGCGGTGGCTGCAGACCTCATCGCACCATGAACCCCTTTCCCAGAGGGGTCTGTCTTCCGGGGTGTACTGAGGGTCCAGCGCGGGTTGTGCCAGTCCCGCCGCAGTGGCCGTGAGGAACCCGTGGCGAGACAGGGATACTTCTAAAATTTCAGTCTGATATTCTCCCCAAATTTTGCATTTCTGAGTAACCTGGTTTTGTTTCGAAAGGGCAACTGGTACATTAGGAATACTCTATAGCTACATTTTTAAACACTCTGAATTTTGTACAGAGCACTCAATGGGTGCGTTCAGATGCCGGCATAAACTGTACCGGTTGGAACCGGTGCAGTTTATGCCGGCTGAAACCCAATCACACTTACCTCCATTTTGCGGCTCCCATCGGTGTATACCCTATGCCGGCTGAAACCCAATCACACTTACCTCCATTTTGCGGCTCCCATCGGTGTATTTTTTTTAAACTCAGTTTGAGCACGTGCATAGGCAGCCATTCACAGAATGGCAATCTTTGCGCATGCTCAAAACACCCCACATTACATTTAAACTTTAAAGGTAAGGACTTACCTTTAAAGTTTAAAGACCAAACTGGCCTCCCTGAAGTCCCGGACTCCTCTGGATAGTTAAAGTAAGGGCTTTTAATTTTTTTTAAACAAATGCTCAGGGCGAAGCTTCGCCCAAGCGCATATTGCTCAGTTTTTTAAAAAAATGGCGGGGGGAAAACGGAAGCCTCAGGCTTCCAACGGAAATGCCTAGACACCGGTGGAGAGCAATCAGACGGAGGGGTACATCGAAAGCAACCACCACTTGGGGACCTAGTGGCAGAGTGCAATGGTTTAAAGGGATTTACAGTGGTTAGGGACGGGAGGCAGATGTTCGCCGTCTGAACGCCGGTAAGTACACCGGTTGGAACCGGCACCTGTACCATTGTAAATCCCCTGTCTATGTGTGGTTTGCTACAGGTTACTTATTCCTTTTGTCTATTCATATTTTTCTCCCTTTTTATGCATTACACATGAGTGCATTGCCGAAAGCAATGTTGGTATATGTATGACTGTACAAAAAAGAAACTTCCTGTGGTGGTTTAAGGTTGTGGAATCATTCCTATTTTAGTATATGTGCTCCCAGGTGTGTATGTGTGCACTTGTAACACATCAGTGAAGGACCTCGCAAAAGGAATCTTGATACCATCGAGCATATATTTTCGGCAATGATGTATCAATGCCCATGTGCACATTCATTAAAAAGATGATGCAAGCAAACTGAACACTGCAACAAACTGAGCATGTTCCACCTCCAGGAGTGATTTTTATCAATTCCCTTAAAACTATGAAAATTTTGGAGGAGTGGAATGTAGCTGGGAACACCAGCTGCAGTCCTAAGAACACTTTCCTGGGAGAAAGCCCCATTGAATAAAGTGGGTCTTAATGTCGGCATAGACGTGCTTAGATAACTCTCATTTTCTCTCCCCACCCCAGGCTCTGCTAAAGGATTGTTTTAGTGGCTTCTCATCATTTCTATGTGTGCGTAGTAGCCCTGAATGGGTTAGATCCAGCTGACTGGGGGGTTTTTTTGCTCAGTTTTGCCCAGTTCTCTTCCTTATTGTGGAAGGTCAGTAGTTCAGCAGTTCGAGACCCGAGTGTGCCGCATGACGGAGTGAGCTCCCGTCTCTAGTTCCAGCTCCTGCCAACCTAGCAGTTCGAAAGCAAGAAATTGCAAGTAGATAAATAGGTACCACTTCGGTGGGAAGGTAACAGCGTTCCGTGCACCTTGGTGTTTAGTCATGCCAGCCACATGACCATGGAAACGTCTTCAGACAGCGCTGGCTCTTCGGCTTGGAAACGGAGATGAGCACCGCAACCCTAGAGTCGGACTCGACTGGCGTTCGAGCAAGGGAACCTTTACCTTTTTACTTCCTTATTGCAGCCCCTGTCCCCTGTGTCTTTTGTCCATGAAGGTCCCATGATGCCCAGCATGACCCTTGGGTAGTCAACGTGGACCCCGTCTTCCCTTTTGTGCCACCTGAAAACCTAGCTGGATCGTGCCCAGATATGACTTTGCAAGAAACATTTTTGATTTCCCAAAAGTTAGGAGGTACTTACTCCTAAAAGACTAAACAAAAAGACTGAACATCTCTTTCTAAAAAAAGACGGTAAGGTTATTAGTAATGGAATTAATGGGAAAAGCCCTGCTTATTCATCTTGTCTTTTAGACTTTGTTTGTGTCTTTAACTTCCATCTATTAGGGGTTGTTTTGTTTGCCTTTCCATGCTAGATTAAAGAACCCTCAGAACTCAATTTCGTTGCCCTACATAGGTACTTTCCCACTGCAATCAAGGCACCTCTTCACCTTCCCTTTGATAAGCCAGCTTTCATGCTGGCACAGGCTCATATTATCTCTCAAATGGAACATGAAGAGCTTGCAAATAGAGTTAAATACAAATTTGCTTTTGAATGTAAACAAATATTTGCCGACAGGGTCTCGTTCTCCCCGAGGCATTCGTGTTGCTCATGTTCCAGTGATGATGCAGTAATACAGCATCCGGCTGGAGGGCACGCATGTCATTTGGCAGGCAAAGAAAATTACACGTCCGATCCCTGGGGGCAGTCGCTATCCGGATTGTGCCGCAAAGCAACAGATGACAATAAATCAAGGGAACCAGATTTATGAGATCAGCAGCTTCAAACTCAGAGTTGGTTTTGCAAAAATCGCCTCCTCCTCCGTCGTGGCATTTCCCCTCCGTGTTCAGAGCCATGGAAGACAGAGGATCACTGTGGAACCAAAGGATGGCACGAAAGGGATCGCACGTTGAAGATTTTTTTGTTTTACAAAATCTGCATACATTTGCATATGTCAAGAAACTCATTCTGACCGTAAAAACATACTGTCAGGTACTGGCTCCGCCGGGAGACTCCAGGATGTGATTTTGTCGCTGGTAGTGACAGAATGGAAGACCTCGGGTATAGTTCTAGGAGGGGGGGGGTTAGTCTCGCCCTTGTCCCTCTCCCCAGGTCACGTGCTCTCGGGGATTCTCTCTAGGCATCCTGCTTCCCCTTTGAGTGACACACACTCTTCCTCCCCAGCCTGCCCAAGTTGCCTGGCTTAAATCAGCCTCCCAATCTGCCCCCTTCCCCTCTCCACCAATCCCCACCTTCCTTCAGAGGAGCAGGTGAGAGGGTTTACAGCCATACCCCTTGAGTGTGGCTCCGCTTGGACCATCCTCGGCTCTCCTCTCTCACCATTGGCTCGGCTAAGCCCTGCCTCCTTTGCAGGCTTGGCTCCAGCCTTGTCCCCTGCCGGTGCTGCTTGAGCAGGGCTGGGGCCCATCTTCTCTCTTCTTCCTGGCCGGGCTGCTGGGTCACCTGCAGCTTTAACAGGCCCTTGCCGCCCACGCCTCCCGGGTGCCAGCGGAGTCTGGGATGGTGGACCCTGGACACATCCCTTCTTAGTTTTCAATGGACCCATGGATGTGTTGCAGCAGGCATTACATTAGAAGAGGGAGATCCACATTCTCTGTCTCTCAGTCTCCCACACAGAGAGGAGGGAATGCTCTTTCCAGGACCATCGTGACAGATATATCCTTCTTCTTTCTCACATTATCGAGGACTGCTTCTTCCAACACCGTCTTAAGAGCACCATGTTCCCTCTTACAGGAGGAATACTTCTTTCAAGATGGCAATTTAGTTTTTCTAAGTAGTTATAATAAAACAAGGCCATTTTTTTAAAAAAAAAACGTTTTCCTGTTAATATAGGGAAGGGGTCTCCAACATGGCGCCCGGGGGCACCACAACACCTACCAGCACCTTTCCTGGTGCCTGCCAAGAGTTTTTTAGAAAGTGGTGGGTCCAGGTGGGGCTTCCCCCCCGCAAGGGTTCTGATTTCATTGGGTCTGCAAATTTTTAAAAAACATTGCTTTGACAGCAGCTGTTACCATATCACAAGGAAGGTAAGCGGGGGCAGCCATTCTGTGGCTGGCTCCGCCTCCCATGGTAGCCATTTTGCGACCACCATTTTGTGGCCGTGTCTACCGCATTGCGTCAGAGTTCAAAAAGTGCCCACCGGCTCAAAAAGGTTGGGGACCCCAATCTAGGGCATCTTTTGAGCTGATCAAAATGGTTGCTTAAATGGAGTAATCCAATAGAGCACTAGATTAAGCATTGCCATCCTAGGGCAGTGCTTTGCCAAATACGAGGTGCCAGAACCTAGGTGCAACCCTGGCCAGTCTGACCACTCACACAATCAGTTAATCCTGCCACTAACGAGCTCATTTTACTTGGATGCATGCTATAGCACCCGGAGTTAAGGTCAGTGCTAGACATTACCAGATCCAACTTCTCCTGCAGCCTGTCTGGGATCCTGTCTGGGATGGCTTCTCTTGCAGCCCTGTTTAAACCACGCTGCAGAAGGAGCCAGAGCCAGGATCTGCGTGCCTCGGGGAGATCGCTCTCTAGGCATGCAGATACTGGCTGGGATGGCTTCTCCTGCAGCATAGTTTAAACCGGGCTGGACAAGAAGCCAGCCCCAAGCCAAGCCAGTGGGGACAGTCTGCTCCCCCTGGCACAGCTGATCCTGATCCTTGGGCTGTCTTCTGCAGTCCCTTTAAACTCTAAAGGGACTGTAGTAGAATCTGAGAAGCAGCTGAGAGGCGGGAGCAATCTACTCCCGCCTCTCCCCTCTTTTTTCGGATCTACCGGTAATTCCAGAATATATCCGGGATCCGGGGGGAATTTTTTCCAGTTTTCTTGAGGAACCCCAGATACATTTGGGATATCGAAATATACCAGAAAAATACTAGTAAGGTGTTTTTTGGATATATTTTCAGTTCGGGTAGACTCGAATGCACACCCCTAGTGTGTATGGGGAGGGGTCTTTTTTCTGGAGTGATGTCACTACCTGAAAGAACAACATAATTGATACAGAAACTGTTGCTGAGTTGGTATGTCACTCTGACTGACTGTGCCATAGGGGGAAGTAAAATCAAGCCTACCTAAGTCCATGGCCACTAACAAGGAAAGCCGGCACTGTCTAGGGGTGACGTTGCATTTTTCATCACTAGCATTTTGACCCCAGCAAATCAACCTGGATATTTTCTTGAGATTTTCACTTTCCTTTTCCAAACGTTTGCTCATTTTCCCCAGGGGTATTTGAGCATCAATAAAGCTGCACTGCACAATATACCTATATTACATATAAATAACATACATTGCATGCAAAACCACCACTTGAGCTTTGTAGAAATGCTACGCAGAATTCAGATGCACTGCAAATGAATCCAGAAAATTAGAAGTGAAAAATGGAGAACAAAAGACTATAATTGGTTATAAAACTAAACAAAATAGGGAATGTTCGCTCAGCCCTAGCCCTGCTTTATATGTAGGCTGGCAATGGTTACTCAGTGAAGAAGGAAATATATTCTGCTCATGCTCAGAGGTACTTTTTATTAGTTGTGAATTCTCAGCTGAGCGTGACTGTTGAAAGGAGCCTCCTGATCACAGGAGTTCTTAAAATAAGCCCTGCATCTCATTAACTTCATAAATTTATTTTTATTGTGTTTTATGGATTCTCTATTCATTTCCAGTTATGATAGACTTCAAGACGACTTATAAATATAAGTTTAAAATGATACAAATGCCTACTAGGAATAAGTAGATATCCCTGATTTTGTTCGTTTGAATATTTATTGATTGTTTTGTCAATGGTTTTTGTTTCTCACTTTTCCCCATTGGTTCTGTAGATTTACTGGTACTATGCATGTGTTTTAACCATTTTTATAAGCTATTTACACATACAGTTTACTGAATGTACTATTTACTGAAGCACAAACATTGAAAAATGCATATATTTTTGAGTTAAATGAAGTGCAAGGAAACAGAAAATGGCAGGAAATACACAAAGAATCATAGGTTTGAATTACAGAAAAGAGAAGCAAAATGAAAAAAAGGGAATTTTTAGATCAACACAGCATGGGCGAGAAATCTGAAATCAGTCCTAATACCAATAATAATACAATTCAAACGAAAAGCCCGTAACTACAAAACTGAAGTGAATACAAACATTTTAATTCATTGATTTGATTTATATCCTGCTGTATCCTGCAATTATTTATTGTAGATCAATATGAATTTTTGTTAAAAGCTCAGACGCACAGGAGGACAGACTTAGCCTGGTGTCTACAAAAATAATGCCACCACCTGATGAATGTACTTACACAGGAACTCCGTGACTAGGGGTTGACCACAGAGAAGATCCTCTCTTTGGGTGCTGGCTGCCGAAACTCTAAGGTTGGGGCACACAAAGAAGGCTTCTGGTGCCTCTGGGTAAAGGATATCTCTTCAGATTTATAGGTTGAAGCAGCAATTTAAACTGTGAAGAGAAAACAGAGCATGGCTTATGACGTTTAAATATTGGCTACGTCTAAGTTATAATTCTGACCCAGGGAGCCTCATATACCAAATGCTCTCAGAGTCTAACATGTCAAACTGGCTAACATATATTGAGGGGAAAATTAAGGCCATGAGTATATTTTTGGATTCATTGACTATGCTTCCATCAGCGGGTGCATTCCAGTTGATCAAACAGAGGATGTAGGATATTGAGCGTCAGGAGTGACATAGTCTCGCCAACAAAACCTGCTCTCCTCTGAGCTTTGTGATTCCCCTCACTGTAGGTAGGATGGCTTCATATTTATCCTCCCTACAAGCGCCACAACTGCGCAGAGCTTTCTCTTTAGACAGATGCAATGCCATGCCATCTGCCATTCTGTATGGCAGATTCAATAAGACAGCATAGGCAACTAGACATTGCCCTTGTGGATCTGGATGTGTTGAGACAGTCTTACATGTTTCGTTGCGATGTCACTTTTATGTAAATACAAGAGGGGGACCCGCCCTACCATCCGCCGGGCCTCGTCGGGCTGTCTTCACCCCCCTCACCGGTCTCTCTTCCTTCCCCCACCCAACTCTCTCTCTCTCTTTCTTTTTTTCCCCGTGAACCGAGGCCCGCGCGGCTTACATCCGCCGGGCCCTCGGCAGTTTCTCTTCCCCTCCCTGACTGTCTTCCCCCTCCTCACCTATCTCTTGCCGCCATTGCTGGGCCTCTCCGGCCGTTCGTTCCCTTTCCCGTGCAGGGAACCCAGGTAGGACGCAGAGCGTTCCGTGCGCATGCGCATGGAACGCTCTTGCACTTTCGGGGGATTTAAACATCCCCCTGATTTTTTTCAACTTTTAGCACATGTGCACACACCTCTCCCTGCCCCCCAGCTGCCCCCGGAGCGCGGATTTAGATATCCGCACTCACGGGGGCAACTTCGCTATTAGTATAAGGATATGCTCTAAATATCTAAATTCTATGTTGGCCAACATGATGGGTTTTTCAGATTCCCATAAAGTTTACAAACTTTTGAATGATTCCTCTGTTGAAGTAACGGAGAAAGTGGCTAAGTTCCTTCAGTCTGCCATGCTGCTATGCCAAGGAAAAGTACGGTTGTAACCTATTATTTTATTCAATGTATTTGTAGTACAGTGTCCTACCCGTATACTTTGTTCTACTGATATATGCCAATAAAGGCTGACTTGACTTGACTTGAATTTAAACTCTGTCCAGAAACAAAACTGGAACTCAGTGAAGAGTCTTGATTGATATCATGGCTGCCATATTCCAGAACAGTTGATGTTTCCAACATATTTCTAATTGGCCAAGACGACTGAGTTGTTGCCCAAACTGGGCCCAGAGAAGGGGAAATCAGCTTTAAAATGGTTTCCAGAAAGGAATAATGCAGGGCCTTGTAGTCTGTATATAACAGGGTGGATCTTGGTGAGGATACCCTGGAATAAAATTATGAAGAAAGAGAGCGAGAGAGAATAATTGTACATACCAACAAATAACCGTATTGTATGCAAAATAAAATTAAAAGGAATAAAAATATAAAGCGCCTACACTAAGTTCCTCAGAAGTAATTCCCTAACCACACACACCAAGAGGGAGTACTTGTAGAAGGTAGAAGGGAGAATATTAGGAAGTTTTAGGGGAGGAACATACTACTTTAAATCTGGGGCTTGACTTCTGTAGAGGTCCAGAGGCAAACACAGCTGAAGTCCAAGGAGCAAATTGAGGAGGAAAAGTGCAGGAAAAGCCTGCAAAGTAGCAGGGGTTCCCAAGAGGAAACCAGAATTCTGACCAGCAAAAATCTGGACTGGAGTTCTGAGGAACCATTTTATGGACAGAAGATCCCCAGGGAAAGTGGGGTTTGGCCATCCTGGCTTTGGATTGGGTCAAGATTAAAAGTTTGAATCTCACTGCCTGGTTCAAAGTTAACTGCTATCAAACTTTGACGGGGAAAAGCGGGGGAAATACCTCGATTAGGCTATTTTGAGCCAAACCTGCATGGGCACAAAGAACCTGGGTGAGGTAACATGCTTAACATACCTTAATTAGGCTGAAATGAGCCAGATCTGCATGGACATAAATGTTTGCATGAGGTGAGATAGTTCCTGAAACAGGATTGCAGGCAAATTAATGACTTGAGTGCCCTTGCTGATTGAATGAAAAAGGGGAAAAAAGAACCAGGAGTTGGTTAATGAAATAACAACTTTCCTTGGCTGGGCTGGGGTATGGAAGGTATGAAGCCTCCGTCCTCTTCCCTCCCCTAGAGGCAAGACTTTCTCTCCATTTTTATTTACTGACTGAGCCACCCTACTAATGTGTTTTCTGCTTTGCTTAAGAACTCTGGCTGTCCCACCCTGTCACAGTATGCTATTTTGGCTGTTGGCTCGGCCCAGCAATCTGGGGGAAAGGCCAGAAGCCCACTTTAACTTAAACAACTTAAATGGCACTTGAGGCATTTTGAAATACAAAAATTACAAAATATTTCATTTAACATAGAGGGGAAAGATCAGGTGAAATTTCTGAGGTAAAACCAGTACATGCACAGACTTCAGTTCTTATATTTCAGGCTAAAGAGAGTTTCTTAATCTTTTCACAGTGGCTTAAATCTTTATGTTGAGAGGCTTTTGTTCCAGTGTTTCCCCCAAATATCTCAGGCCCTGTCCATACGATGGGTTTTGGGCCGGGAGCGGGACGGAACGGGGGCGGAGCAAACGGACGCGATCCCACGGCAACATCTGGGAATCGTTGCCCTCCCGCCCAAAAACCAGCACTAAAAAGAACCACCTACTTTGGTGGTTTGTCGGATAGAGCGCCTCAAGCCAGGCCATGGGATTGCCGGCGCGGTCCTTGCGCCAGCGCATCCCGGCCCCCGGCCGTACTGCGCATGCTTGAGCCAACATGATGAGCATGCGCAGTTCAATAGCCTCCCCCTCCCATCCGACTTCCTCCCCGGCATCTGATTGTGCTGGGGAGTGACGCGCCGCAGCTCAGGGGATCCATGGGATCCCGCTGCGGCATCTCAACTTTGATGCGGCTTTTCAAAGCCGCACTTCTCCCTGTATTTTCCCTGCCGTGTGTCAGGGGCCTCAGTATACTTTTTTGACCTCTGCACTCTTCAGAGCTAACTCCCTGACTGGGCAGGAAATTTTCTTCTCTCTCTAGAAGATCTATCCCCTTTCCTTGACCCAAATAGGAGTCTTTGCCTACTTCCCAAACTTCCTTGCCAACTTTCCCCCAGTTCTCCTGTCTGTGTTAAACTGCTCTCAGTCAGGGCTGAATTCTGAAACTGCCAGTACTCAACTCTTCTCAGCTAGGGCTGAAATCAGACTGTCAGGACTCAACTCAGTCAAGGCAGAAATCTGACTGTTCCTCTCCTCAGCATGCAGCTCTCTTAAGACTTTCTCTGCTCAGCTGATGCTAACCAATCAGATTGCTTGGAGCAGCCTGTCACTCAAAGTTCTCTGCTTCTGGGAAGAATTAACCCTTCACAGTCCTTCATCTGTCTACACAGCACTTCTAAACTTTTAAAAGTGCAGTCCATCACATCAGGATATCAAGTGATGTCTCCAGAGTTGAACAGTCTTTTGTTATTGAGAATGATATGCCACCGAGCTGGGGGAGACTGCACTTAAAATGTTTGTAATTACAGCACACCTATCTTCTTTCCTGGGGTTTCGCAATGTCATGGCTGTACCCAGGTGCCTTTATGACACTCCCCAAGTTTCAGATCCCCTTGGCACTTAGGCTGTAAAAGGAGGTACCTATTAAACCAACTAGGTCCAAAATAAGAGGGAGACCCTACTATCTAAGGGGGGCTTGGCTGGAGGAGGGGGTAGGAGCCTCACAAAGAGTTTACTTGATTGTCAGCTGGCTGCTTCCTGCCCTCTCTCTGATGGACCATCAATGTCAGTTGGGAACCTTCATGGACAGAATCTCTCAGTTGGTGTTGGATCCAGGTATGATTGAGGGGTGACTGGAGCTTTCCCCCCTACCTTTGAAGGCCTCATTGACGGCAACTGCAAGTCAAAATAGGGTAGCTCTCAACTGGAACTGGATTCAGAAATTATGAATGAGAACCTGGTTGCTTTCTGCCTTCTTTCTGATGGAGTCCTCAACGGAAGTTCGAATGATGCATATTTGCACCTCCGCATCTCTTCCCTGCAAACTATCCTGTGATATTCAGCAGTCCATTTGTAAACAGAAAGCAGAGTATCTTCATTAGCATCATAATTTATTCCAACTTTTTTTCTCCCTCCACCAGAACCTCCTGCAGGAAAATAACATAAAGTACCGTGAAGATATTTTCCTGTCCCCCCTGCCCAATATTTTCCTGGGACTGTCAGACACAAAATATCTTATTGCATTTGATATTAATAGCAGCATGGCATTAGATTATTGAAAATCCATACATCTATAATATTTTCAGTTGTAAATCACAAAGGCAGTCTGGTGATGTGAGCTTGCAGGGCTTTGCTGAAAGAGAGCGCAGAAAGAAAAGGCTGAGATCCAGACTCCACATCACTTCTATTATCTTTTTTACCCTGGCATCTCTAGTTAAAGGATTATCTATTATCCTTTCCCCCTGCCCTTTCCTAAGGAACTCAGAACATAAACAGATCTTCCCTTCCTATTTTTATCCCTGCAACTGTCAACAACAGCCCTATCAGTTCAGTCAGTGTGAGAGAGAGTGATTGCCCCAGAGTCACCCAGTGAGCTTCCATGGCCAAGTGAGGATTTAAAACCAGTCTTTTGAGTTCTAGTTTGACTCTCTACTACAGGGGTCCATGACCTTTTTGAGCCTGTGGGCACCTTTGGAATTCTGATGCAGCATGGTGGGTGCAGCCACAAAATGGCTGCCATAAAACAGCTACAGCAGTAGGCAAAGCCAGCCACAGAATGGCTGCTGCAGCTTACCTTCAGTCACACAGTGAAGATCATTGTGCTGTGGCGACAACTGTTGCCAAAGCAATATTTTTAAAAAACTCTGCACAGCCAATCAAATCTACAGATAATATGAGCAGGGATGGGCATGAACCGGCTCACAAATGAAACTTCAAGGTGAATTTTGCTCTGTTTGCGGTTCACAAATTGAAGTTCGTGGCAGGTCAACCAGCACAAACTTTCCATGAACTTTCAAGCAATTCATGGAGGTCCATAGGGGTTCATGTGGTATACACTTGCAGACAGACTGTCTCTATACAAAGAAAATGTTTACCAAACTTCAAAGCATCAGGGGCAGGAACAGAATTCTCCAGCCTTGGAAACACTGTTGTCAGTTTCAAACTAGTCATGTCAATGTCAAGAGGTTTCCCCTCCTCTTTGCCAGTGTTTCTTTGTGTTCACTTCTCATTTACTTGCACAAAGCTTGCAAAATCCCATCTCCCTTGCCTGGATTTGTGACTCTGTGCTTTGAGATCCATCCTTTTAAGCTTACAGTGCTCGTGGCACTGGGTTCTGCTGGGCACTCTGTGACTGCAGTGCTGCTGCTGGGCACTGAGTACATTGTACTGGTTATACTGGGCTTGCAAAAATGCCCCCCTGCTTGGATTATGATTGAGCTGGCTTTGCCACGTTAGCACTGGGTTCTGTGGGACACTAGTACATTGCACTGGTTCTGCTGGGTTTGTAACCCCCCCTTGCTTGTAGTGTGATTCTGTGCTAGACATAAGTTTTGTTAAGCTGGCATTGTCACAATGGCACTGGGTTCTGCTGGGCTTGCAAAATGGCAGCC
The DNA here is from genome assembly GCF_001447785.1 of Gekko japonicus. NCBI lineage: Eukaryota > Metazoa > Chordata > Lepidosauria > Squamata > Gekkonidae > Gekko > Gekko japonicus. Next base: position 440,179 of record NW_015172006.1, on the reverse strand, counting down.
ACTTCTGGGTGATGTCATTGCACCTGGGACATCATGTGCAATATCCCGCCCACCCCTGGAATGCCCCACAAATCCCCCTGCTGTAATTGTGAGGGGATCTGGCCACCCTAGCTCTTAGTGGTGGCAGTTGTAATGGGGGGGGGTCTCAACTGGGACTAAGTCCAGGTACAAATAGAAACCCTAAATGGTGGTGCTGGTGGAAAGCCCCTCCCACCCACATACCCTGGTCCCAATCTAAACTGAGCCTGTGTGAGCCTGGGATGAAGTTCCCAGCACAAAATTCATAATTTGAGCAAGCAATGTCAGGGAAAACTTAATGTATAGTTAGGCTCTGTTGGGCACCATATGGATGTCCTTTATTTTGCTCCTGCAGGGGCAAAAATTTGCTGAGTGGTTAGTTTTGGCTTGAGAAAGAGTATTGAGGAGAGAGAGTTAAACTCCCCTTCCCCAGGGCTATGAACCTGATCCATAACTGGCCTTCCACTGGCTCTTTTTGGGTATAAATTGCTATGGATGTCAGCTCTGGGTGGGGAAATACCTGGAGATTGGGGGGGTGGAGCCTGGGGAGGGCGGGGTTTGGGCAGGGGAAAGACCTCACCATGGCACAAAGCCATAGACTCCACCCTCCAAGACAGCCATGTTCTTCAGGTAGGGTTGCCAGGTCCTACCTGGTAGCTGGCGGGGGGCTCCCAGGTCCTCTCTGGGATCTTTTGCCATGTGTGCAAAGCATGCATGGTGTGCAAAGCATGCATGATGTCACCCAGAAGTGATGTCACTCCATCACCGAAGTCGGGGGTGACACGCTTTTGGACAAAACTCTATGGTTTTTTTGCCTTCAAAACCATAGAGTTTTCCCCAAAACTGGAGCATCACCCTTTAATGTTCTGGGTGATGTCATCACATCACGGACATCATGCAGTGATGTCCCCAATGTGATGACAGTGTGGAGTGCGTGGTTTGGAGTGCGTGGTTTTGGAGTGTGTGGTTTCCCCTGCCGGACAGCTGGCTGGTGGTGGACTGAAGCCCTCTAAAGTGGGGGAACCCCTGCTGGGGCATGGGGGCTGGGAACCCTATCTTCAGGGGAACTGGCCTCTGTTGTCTGGAGATCAGTTGTAATAGCAGGAGATCACCAGGCCCCACCTGGAGATTGGCAACTCTAATAAATTGCATATTGGGGGGAATCTGATCTTCTGAAGTCTCTTCTGTTGTGTAGTCCTTGGATGGCAAAACCTGGCAGACCCCCCTGATTTTATGTTGGCTCACAGGGATCTACAAGGAAAACAGCCAGTGTCTCTCACTCATGTCCTTGTCCCCTCCTTGCAGAACCACAAGAACTTATCAATGCAAAAAAAGAAAAAAAAGGTTTGAAGAGGATGTATTCCTTCGATGCCAGAGGGTGGGGGGAGGAGGACGAGATCGAGAGGAAGTGTGTAAAAACAGGATTGCTTCCTCCTCTGGGGCACAGTGGCCTTTTCCAGAAGACAGTTTAATCTTTTTAGAGACAGATGAATATGAGGCTCAATAATCCGGTAATGCCAACAGAAGATGAGGGGAGGTGGGAAGAATTTCAATAGAGGAGGAAAAGAGGAGCAGAATCCTGAACTTCTTCAATGTTCTTTTCGCCCTACTGTCTCCAGAATTTCATGCTCAGCCATCCAGGCCGAGTAGAAGCTGGTGATGACTGGCCTATGTTTTCCATGCGTGTGTAAAATGTCACTGAGTCGCAGCCAAGTTATGGCCAACCCATAGGGTCTTCAAGGAAAGAGATGAACACATGTGGTTTGCCATTGCCTGCCTCTTTGGTGTAGCCAGTTTGGTGTAGTGGTTAAGTGTGCGGACTCTAATCTGGGAGAACCGGGTTTGATACCCCACTCGTCCAATCCACCTGGCTGGATGACCTTGGGCAAGCAATAGTTCTGGCACAGCCGTTCTTGAAAAAGAGCAGTTTCTGTCAAGAGTTCTCTCAGCCCCACCTACCTCACAGGGTGTCTGTTGTGGGGAGGGGAAGGGAAAGGAGTTTGTAAGCTGCTCTGAGACTCCTTTGGGTAGTGAAGGGCGGGGTATAAATCCAATCTCTTCTTCTTCTCTTCTTCTTCTGCGTAGCAACCCTGGGATTTCTGTGATCGTCTCCCATTGGTTCAGCATAGGAAAAGGAGTATGACAAGGATGTATATTGTCACCTTGCTTATTTAATAT
>NW_015172006.1:393299-437969 GCF_001447785.1 Gekko japonicus | reverse complement strand
GGGTTTGAAGCTCAACATCAAAAAAACTAAGATCATGGCATCCAGCCCCATCACTCCTTGGCAAATAGAAGGGGAAGTCGTGGAAGTAGTGACAGACTTCACGTTCCTGGGATCCCAGATCACCGCAGACTGTGACTGCAGCCATGAAATTTAAGCACGCCTGCTACTTGGGAGGAAAGCGATGGCGAACCTAAACAGCATGATAAAAAGTAGAGACATCACCCTGCCAACAAAAGTCCGCATGGTCAAAGCAATGGTATTCCCACTAGTCATGTATGGCTGCGAGAGTTGGACTATAAGGAAGGCCGAGCGCCAAAGAATAGATTCTTTTGAACTATGGTGCTGGAGAAGACTCTTGAGAGTCCCTTGGACTGCAAAAAGATCAAATCAGTCAATCCTAAAAGAAATCAACCCTGACTGTTCCCTGGAAGGCCAGATAATGAAGCTGAAGCTCAAATACTTTGGCCACCAAATGAGAAGGGAGCACTCACTGGAGAAGACCCTGATGCTGGGAAAGATTGAAGGTCAAAGAAGATGGGACGGCAAAGGATGAGATGGTGAGACAGTGTCATCGATGCAACGAACATGAAATTGAGCAAACTTCAGAGGACGGCGGAAGACAGGAGGGCCTGGCGGGATCTGGTCCATGGGGTCACGAAGAGTCGGACTCGACTGTGCGACTGAACCACAACAACTCCCATTCTAGTACTAGCCTGGGCTGATGCTGCTTAGCTTCCGAGATCTGTCAAGAGTGGGCTAGCCTGGGCCATCCAGGTCAGTCGTACCTCAAACTGGCCAATGTTTCAAAACGATTAGGGGGAATGCATAAAAAACTGCCTTACTCCAAGTTAATCTCCCTAGCTCAGTGTTGTCTGCTTTGACTGGCTATCGCTCTCCAAGGAAACAAAGAGAAAGGTCTTCCCCAACACTGGCTACTTGAGATCCTTTAACCAGAAATCAAACTTGGGACTTTCTGCATCAAAACATGTGCTCTACCAGACCCGTGCTCCCTCCACCAGACTTCTCCCCCGATGGCAGCTTTACAGGGTTGCAAATGGGGGTCTTTCTCAGCATGGCCACATGAAATACTAGAGGGGTTGGACCTGTGGGTTTTAGGGTTGCCAAGTACCCTCGTTGCTCCAGTGTGGGGATTTGGGAGGGGCATTCCAGAGGTGGGCAGGGATGGGCACAAACTGGCCGGCAGTGGATTGGAGCCCCTAGAAGCAGGGAACCCCCACCCAGATCTGGGGGCTGGCAGCCCTAGTGGGTTTTAATATAAAAATTGTGTGCTCTGCAAAGCTGTAGAAATAAATGATGATCAGTCTTACGCAGTACCGTCCACTCTAGCTGGTCGTTACTTTCCATGGCCTCGTGTCTTTCCCAATCCTGATACCCAAAATCCTTAAACTGGAGATGTGGGAGATTGATCCTGACTCACAACTAGTTCATGACCATTTGGGGCAGTTACTGCATTCCATTTCCTGGTTTCTTGGTATGGAGGTCAATACTTTGTTAAACTGGTACTCACTTCTTCAGTGTAAATCCCTCGTCTCAGCCGCATCTCCACCTCTTCTTCTCCAGTAGCAGCACTTTAAACACTTTTAAAAAACAAACATTTACTCTGCTTATGTCCAACTGAGCTGAATTCACTGCGACTCACTACTTACCAAATACTCTTTGGACTGCGGCAGACAAGCCTGCATTTTTAATCATATTTACTCAGAAGTGAGGCATAAGAACATAAGAACAGTATTCTCAGATCACTTCCATGTAACATTCCGTTTGCTACAGCCAAAAGCCAGGTGATTCCAGGAGGCCTGTTTAATCCCCACCCTGTGAAAATAGAAAATGGCAATGGAAAATAAAGGGAGGTAATGAGAATGGTAACATAATTCTACAATGTTCAAATTTACTGCACATTCAAGTATTCTTGCAAGGGCCTCAAGATCACAAAACTCACGATGCTATGCGACTGCTTGTAAATGATTCAGACATAAGAAGTAATTCAGTGCGACTGTGTTTGACAGCAAATAGCTGGCCAGAAATAAATCCCATCAAACTAAGTTCAATGCACTGACAGCGGAGGAGTTGGGGACTGGTGAGCTATTGCCACGATCCATGGACTGAAAAAGTTCCATGAGACTTACCTCCTAGCAAATACTCATTGGACCATAGCTGAAATGTTGGCATTCACACCTATGTGTTAGTTTGCTTTGCATGGAAAGAAAAAGGTTGTTAACAATGTGGCCCCTACAGCCTGAGGAATGTATCAGATTGGTATAAGTCTGGGTTGTGGACAAAGTTATTACCTGCTAAAGTCTATAGTATCAATCATCAGCCAGACTGGAGAGAGAGGGGTGTACAAGGATTCTGGATATATCCCTGGAGAGTGTTGAGACGTTAGAAAAAGAAGTAGCAGGATGCTGTGGGAAGCCAGAAGCCGGAGGGCAGTGGGCATAGCTCTGCTGACCTGGCAAAGGCTATATTTGAAGATGCTGTGGTTCAGAGGTACAGCCTATCCTTTGCACCTAGAACGTCCCAGGTTCAATCCCTGGCATTTCCCATTACAACACTGCAAGTGCTGGGACAGCTTTTCTCAGGCTGAAGTTCTAGAGGGTGGCTGCCAGTCAGAGTAGAGAATAGCCAGCGAGGGTCTAGAGATCAACCCACATCCTGTTTTACACAGAATTCTGTGGTGACCCTATAACTTGGTAAATAGCACTGGAATGATTGGATCACACTGGCACAGAAAATTCAATCATGGCAAAGTACAGTTTAGACATATTGCCACCTGCAACCCCTGTGGCGGAGCCGGACTCTTCGTACTGTTTTCATTCTAGTAAAGATATCAGGTCAGACGGCTTCCCATCACCCGGGTGATTAAGTCCAGCGATCATTGCTAGCACTTTTTTTTTTTGGTTTTACTTTTAATAAAATATAGAATGAGAACTCTGGCTGATTAACAAAATGCACTTTGCCCTCAGGTTAATAGCAGATTTCTCAGTCCTGCTATGGAGTAATTATTAGTTAAGGAGGTCTCAGCGTGAGTTTTTGATACTTTCGAGCCAGCTGACATCAATTTGAATTAAGAGCGAAGATGGGAATTTTTGCATACATTTCAAGCACCAGGAATTTCCAGCGTTTAAAACACACCCTTTCCACAGTATGAGACTTTGAGAACTTGAGCAAAAATTCTTCCTTCCGCCCACATTTTTTCTACCCGAGTTCATGTTGAATCTGAAATGAATATTGAAGGATGCATGCACACCTGAATGTGAATAATAATTATAAATTATCATATGGCATCGTGTGTAGAATAGCCAGAAGATCCTAAGATTATCTGGCAGCTAGAAGTTCTAGCTCTTTTAGCGTTATGCACCACTAGGTGGTGAGCTAGACTTGTTTTTAAGGCAAGAGACATTTCAGAGGTGGTTTGCCATTGCCTGGCTCTGTGTCACCACCCTGGTCTTCCTTGGAAGTCACCATTCCAAATACTAGCCAAGGCTGAGCCTTGAGCCTTCCAGTATCTCTCAGACAATCTGCCTCACCAGACTTTTTTGAAGATGAAATGGGGAAGGGAGAAACTGTCAAGCTGCTCTAAGCTTCTTGGAGGAAGTGTGAGATAAAGATTTCCAGACAAAGTGATGTATGTGGTCCTTTCCTCCTCTAGTTTATCCTCACAACAAACCAGTGAGGTAGCTTGGGCTAGGATACTGACTGGTCCAAGCTCAACCAGTGAGCTTCATTTCTGAATGAAGATTTACACCTTGGATCTTCTCAGGCCCAGCCAGATGCTCTAACCCCTACACTATCCTAAAATTCATATAGAACCTTGGTGAGCGAGTTCTAGAAGCTTCTGTGGTTGATGAGGCAGTCAGTAGTTTTGTCAGTCATTAACTCCATCTAGAAATGTGCCAGACCCATCAAAAGTAAGCAAGGCTGACCCAGCCTAGCTTCAAAACACTAGCGGAGCTTCTGAGCAAGCACCTGAGGGCCATCATCTTCAAATGAAACACTCTGATTTTTTTTTAAAGTGCTTCATGATCTAGGAGGAAAGGAAGAGCAGGCTAAGCTTCAAGACCCTTCTGGCCTTCAAAGAGGACAAGCGGCCTGGAGTCCCTGGGAATCTTGATTTCTCCTCTAGTGGAGAGAGGTCAGAAGAACCTTCCTCTGCCTTTTGTATGGGAGGCTCTTCAGCCCCGCCCAGCTTGATTCCCTCAGCTCACTTAGGCAAATAGGCGCCAGGTACAAGTAGGCATTGGCTCACGAGCAAGCCTGACTCTGGGCCGAGGTAATCTTCTCGGTGGTTGCAGCAGGAGTCTCTCGTGTTGCTCCTGAGCTGGCTGAACAGGAGAGGCAGCTGGTCATTACCCCCATATCGAGGCTGCTTCTTTTCGAATTCCATCTCTGCTCAGCTCACCCTCATTGTTGGCCCTCCATCCGCACCCTTGGGCCAACCCAAAGGTAATATGCTTGCCAGGAGCTGCCAGGTGTTGCCCCAGAATTGCCACTGATCTCCTGGCGACAGAAGATCAGTTCTTCTGGAGGAAAGGGCAGCTTTGGCGGGTGGAGTCTATGGCTTCAGATCGCTGTTTAGCCTCCCCTCCCAGCTCTGCCCTCCCAAGAATGTCTCTTGCCTTGAAAACCCTACGGGGTCGCCATAACTCAGTTGTGACTTGATGGCAAAAGAGGCAGCTTCCTGTGTTCAAGGGCACTGCCCTGCCTTTGGGAAGCATGGAAGACTACAGCCCCTGGGCTGCCAAGGGCACCCTGGTACATATACCTGGTAACTGGTAGAATTTACACAGCTAGATCCATTCAGGTGGGTAGCCATTCTCATTGTTCATTAATGATTTGGAGTCGGGAGTAAGCAGTAAAGTGGCTGAATTTGCGGATGACATGTGAGGCACTCCAAAGGGATCTGTCGAGGATGGGCGAGTGGGTGTCCACGTGGCAAATGGGGTTGAATGTGGCCAAGTGCAAAGTGATGCACATTGGGACCAAAAATCCTAACTATAAATACATGTTGATGGGGTCTGAACTGGCGGAGACTGACCAAGAGAGAGATCTTGGAGTTGTAGTAGATAACTCACTGAAAACGTTGAGGGAGTGTATGACTGCAATAAAAAAAGGCCAATGCTACACTGGGGATTATTAGGAATTGAAAACAAATCAGCCAGTGGCATAATGCCCCTGTATAAATCGATGGTGCAACCTCATTTGGAATACTGTGAACAGTTCTGGTCACCACACCTCAAAAAGGATATTATAGCATTGGAAAAAGTGCAGAAAAGGGCAACTAGAATGATAAAAGGGTTGGAACACTTTCCCTATGAAGCTTAGGGCTCTTTATCTTGGAGAAATGACGACTGAGGGGGTGATATGATCGAGGTTTACAAGATTATGTATGGGACTGAACAGGTAGAGAAAGAAGTACTTTTCTCCCTTTCTCGCAATACAAGAATTCGTGGGCACACAATGAAATTGCTGAGCAGTCGGGTTAGAACAGATCAAAGGAAGTACTTCTTCACCCAAAGACTGATTAACACAAGGAATTCACTGCCACAGGAGGTGGTGGCGGCGGCTACAAGCATGGATGGCTTCAAGAGGGAATTGGATAAACATATGACGCAGAGGTCCATCAGTGGCTATTACCCACAAGGTATTGATCGGAACTCTTGGTCTGGGGCAAGTGCTGCTCTGTATTCTTGGTACTTGGGGGGCAACAGTGGGAGGGCTTCTAGTGTCCTGGCCCCACTGGTGGACCTCCTGATGGCCCCTGGTATTTTTGGCCACTGTGTGACAGAGTATTGGGCTGGATGGGCCATTGGCCTGATCCAACATTGGCTTCTCTTATGTTCATAGCCATGTTGCTCTGAAGCAGCAGAACATTAGAGTCCAGTGGCACTTTGAAGACCGGCAAAGCTTTTGTGTGCATGCACACTTCTTCAGTGGGTGCAGGGCTGGGTTTAGCGCTTCACTATTACTGAAACTTTTTCTCCTATTACAAGAAGAGAAGAGAATCTTTCCCCCCAGATTTATCATCATTTCTGCCTTGTGGTTAATGAGTACCTGAAAATGATATTCTATTGCTTGCAATTCACACCAGATTGTTCTAAATGACAGGAGCAGGAAAATTGACAGGTTAATTCCATCTCTTGCTTTCTGACTTGTTGAAAAAAGTGCCTATGTATGTGTTGGGGGGGGGGTTTGTATCTTCAGTGGCCATTTGAGGCCCTTCAGATAATATTGCTGCTGTATTAGATTTAGATCAACCATTTAAATGTTCAAAACAAAGGGGGGGAGGGGGGAAGCAATGCTCAGTCTGGAGTCTGAAATGGGTCAATGCTGAATAGCAAGTTGAATGTAGGGGAAAATAGTTATCGACATGAAAAGGGTTGTGTGCATTTTAAGAGAGAATGCTTTTATCATTATCCACATTTCATCCCCAATTTTAGAATTCTGAATTACACACTCTTGGTTCTGAAGAGGAACCAACACATCAGGGATCCTCCCTGGCTACATTGTCTTTTATTTCCAGATTTTGTACCAAGCACAGGGCATGTACAGTTTTCATGCACGTGTGCATTTCGTATAACTTTTGTGTACCTTTGCATTTCCCACAGCTTTCAGATTTGTCAGTTCATTTGTATCTTATTTTGCCAAGGGGTGCATGTGCTTTGAGAAAACATTACAAACCAAGCATTCTTGATGTGAATGCATAAACAGATAGATCAAGATTTTTTTTTTTTAAAAAAAAATCATAAGTGTGTGTGTGAATGTGCGTGCACCTGGAGGTCATGGCGACCTCTGGTGACTGACCTCTGGAGGATATTCAGAGAGGTGCAGGGCTCTTTTTGTAGAAAAAGCCCAGCAGGACCTCATTAGCATAATAGGCCACACCCAACAGCAGGAACATATTAGCATATTGGGCCACACCCCTGACAGCACAGCTCATTAGCACATTAGGCCGCACCCCCATGTTACCAGAAGTGTGGTTATCCAGCCACACCCACCTTTTGCTTGTTATACTGTTTACCATGTTTGTTGTCAAAACCCAGGGCCTTTTTTTGTAGCAGGAACTAATTTGCATGTTAGGCCACACACCCCTAATGTAGCCAATCCTAATGAGTTGCTGCTGTTGGGTGTGGCCTATTATGCTAATGAGTTCCTGCTGGGCGTGGCCAACTTGGGAGCCAGCCGGAACACCGTTCCTGTGCGTTCCTGCCCAAAAATAGCCCTGGAGAGGTGGCTGAATAAAGCCTGCCCCTGCCTCCCAACTGCTGGTATTCCAAGGAGGTCTCCAATCCAAGGACTTGCCAGAGTCGACCCTGCTTAGCTTCCGAGATCTGATGAGACTGGGCTTGCCTGGGCTATCCAGTTCAGGGCATAGATCAAGATGTGTGTGGGTGTGTGAGAGGAGGTATTTGTGAATTTCCAGCCTTGTACAGGTTGTTGGACTAGATGACCCCGGAGGTCCCTTCCAACTCTATGATTCTATGAAATCTGCTCACCCATATTTAAATGACACCAAGAAGCAAGGGTCTGCAGTTCTTGATCAGATGGTTCCCCTTTTGGCAACTCTGAATGCTCGGGCTGATTCCACGCAAAGAAAAAAGCAAGTGAAACATCCCCCATAGAGTGCCCCATAACTATTTTTCCCCATAGACCCCTAACCCAGCAGAGACACACTGAATCACCAAAGTTTCAATAACTCTTACTGTATCTCCATGGAGATGTGCACCATATGGAGTTAATTAGTCGCCCAACAACACAATCAATTAGTTCCTTAATTAGTTTTCCAAGGGAAATGATAACAAACGCAAACAATGCATGCAAACAAATGTCCAATCCTCATTGATGGTTTAGTGGCCCCGTGGAAGAGGCGTCACGCTGGGTCCTCTTAGCAGGCTTCAATTTATTCCGGACATATTGAGAGTAAGCTTCAGCCGCCGTCCAGCAGTTGCCTTTAATCTTGACGATCAATTATTTACAATATCTGAATACAATGGAGGAGAGATGTCGGGGAACTTCTCATTAAAACAGGAGGGGGGGGGGGAGAAACAACTGACCAAAAGGGATAAGATATCCCTCCTGCAACAAATTATTTACAATATCTGAATACAATGGAGAAGAGATGTCGGGGAACTGCTCATTAAAACAGGGGGGGGGGGGAAAACCAACCAAAAGGGATAAGATCCCTCCTGCAACTTGGTCACGGGAGGCCAGAAGATTACTGTGTAGCAATTTGCAAGGAGGTAAACAATCCGGTGATGGTAGGAAAGAAAAAAAAAACACCACGTTGAGCTTGCTATGCATTATCTCAGCACTTGAGGATCAGGAGGGTAGCTGAACGTTCATTACTCAAACAGATTAAGGAGATCAATCAAGGTTGTCTCGTCCATTAATTGAAGGGAGTCTGGCATGGAGAAGGGAACTAACCCAGCAGATGGCACGCATGTAGCATTGTTTGGGACATGGTGTGTCTTCTTGCTTCATGCTTCTGAGCGGGCACACCCAATCACAGATACGGGGTACGGCTTGCCCTTTGCCAGTCTGCCTCATCACAGTCTCAGTCCCTGGATTGATGTGCCACGGTCCAACCACGCCTCTAGATTGCTTGAGACCTCTCATTTGGCTGGACAACAGGCAGCATTAGCCTTTTTAAAACTGGAGGTGTCAGGGATCGAACCTGAGCATTTCTGTGTGCAAAGCAGATGCTCTGCCATGGTCCCTCCCCTTATGTGAGGGCTGGGGCCACCTTTGAAAAGCATTCAGAAACTGCCAGGGGAAAAGAAAAGAAACTGTGGCCAATCCAGTTTCTGGTGACAGTCAGACAGCCGGTGGGCAGGTTGTCTCAGAACGACACCAGCTCTACATTCGTTTCCCAGGCTGATTCGAAGTGCTGTTTTCAGCTGTGAGAACTGTAGGTTGGAGGGTTGCAGCCCAGGGGCCACATCTGGCCCACAGCAGCTTTTCATCTGCCCTTTAAGCAATATGCTGGGAGGCTCACCAGGCTGTAGTATCAGCCAAGCACTGGAAACTGGAAGCCAGGAGACCAGCTTCCAACACAGAGCCATCAAAGCTGGACAGAGATAATTTAGGGCTCTCTGGTTGAAAGCATTGCGTGACCCTGCTCTAAAAAATTTGGTCTCAAGATATTTGATGGAACGCCCTTCCTGCTTTCATGTTTATGCCTTAAAGCTCTGAAAAACAAGTTTTGCTTCAGGTGCAGAGGTTTCCAGGTACCGGGGGGGGGGGGCACCTGGGCCATGTAATTCAGAATTCCAAAATCCAGGAAGAAACTGGGATGGAGGCAACTTTGAATGCATCTTTGTTCGGGTAAACCAGCTGTCCCATAGATCTCTTCACTAGTGCCACCAAGCAATATAAAATGCCAAATTTGGCTCCATTTAGCGCCTGTGATGAATGTTCTGCTAACAAGGCATTCCAGTGTACAGCATATTTTTATGTGTGAGCAGGAAGATTATAGGAAATAACCTCATAAATTTGTAGAGAGTGGAGGCCTACGTGAAAATGATGAATAGGTCAAGCCTAGGTACGTATCTGGGATCCAATAAAGTCTTCCAGATGCTTTGTATGGGATGAAACCTATTCCTTACGATTTATCGGATTCATTTGCCTGTGAATTAATCCTTTGCTAGTGTGACTCTTGTTTTAAGTTTACACGCACAGAGGTGCGATTTATTATGATCTTCATCTGCATCAGTTTCCTTTGGTGTACAAACAAAGGTGCTTGAATGCTGGAATGGTGCAGAGTGGGAGGGCCACTGCTAGGTGACCTGCTTGCATGCAGAATAGTCCCACCCGGGCACCTCCTGTTAAATGATCTCAAACAGAAAGTGCTGGGGAAGGCCCGTCTGTGCCTGAGTAATCTTGGGGAGCCACTGCCACTCGAACGAGGCAATATGATGGTTAAGTGATCAAACACGTGGTTTGCACTTAAAGTCCCAGGTTTAACATGGGCTCAAGAACCTGGTATGGGACTTCATAGATGTGAGAATTTGAACTCGGGTCTTCCTAGTCCAACACTTGAACAAAGGTGTAGGCAACCCCCAACATGTGTGTGCACACCAAACCTATTTGCTTAGCACCCAGGGCCAGATCTCCACCCAAGCACTCAAGGCATTGGCAGTGCTGCTGGGGTTAGTGGAATGGGAGAAGGCAACAGGTCTGGCTTGTGCCTGTCATCACCTCCCAAACCTGTTTGGTGTAGTGGTTAAGTGCACGGATTCCAATCTGGGAGAACCGGGTTTGATTCCCCACGCCTCCACTTGCAGCTGCTAGATGACCTTGGGCAAGCCATAGTTTTGTCAGAGCTGTTCTCTTAAGGACAGTTCTGGAAAGAGCTCTCTCATCCCCACCTACCTCACAGGGTGTCTGTTGCGGGGAGGGGAAGGGAAAGATGTTTGTAAGCCGCTCTGAGACTCTGAGTGAAGGGCGGGGTATAAGTCCAATCTCCCTCTCCTCCTCCTCCTCTTCTTCTTCTGTACCACCACTGTCTGGGTACAAGGAGGTTCCCCAGATGCTGGCAACGCCACCAGGACTTGGCTCACTGGGAGTTGGCTCATATGGCTGGCCAAGCACAACCCTCATCTCTTCCCCACCGCCATTTTGTTTGCTGGAACACCATGATCTCTGTAGGCGGACATTGCATTGGTTTTAGTGCGTGGGCCCAGAAAGGGTTTCCTGCCCCTGCTCTAACCATTATTCCACCCTGACTTTCCGCTGCCTGGACCAATTGTGCCTGAAAGCCATTTTGCATCCTGCCTGTGTAATCTGAAAATGCAGCTCCTCTGAAAAGCCTCCTGGTTAGAATGCTAATATATGAGTTTTGCTGAAGTGACCTGTACTAAGTGGTTTAATGCAAGAGGCAGCCAGAAGCTCATGAATTCTGTATTTCACAGCGCAGCTCCCTGATTTCGCAAGCGTCTCTCTAATAATGCAGCCTCAACGTATTTATCACCATCTCTTGGGCAAAGAGCATAAATATTTTCAAGTTGGGAGGGGGGCAGGTGGGGGGAAGAAAGAAAATTAACTGGTTGCTTTAATAGCATCTCCTTGACTTGATTCTTTAACCATTTAAGCCTGACTTGGTTATATTGACATGTGCATAAATGAAAGATAGTGAAGGGAGATCATTTAGACAGGCAGCATATTTTATTTGGGTTCATTTGTAATGGGTTTTCTTTAAAGGAACTCTAACACTTTAGAAGCCTTTCCTGGGTCTGTAGATATTTTATATGTCGTGAAATCAGCTTGTCAGATACTCAAGAGCTTGTAGGAGCCTGGCATACCCATTTGCTTCCTGTAGCTGTGAAACCAAATGTTGAGAACAGAAGGATTTTGGCTTCATTCCATTGCCCGTATCTCTCATCCACTAAAGAGGATGATCACACCTCTCTGTGATTCTTCTATGCCTCTAACAGCAGCGCTCCCTGCCCACAGCCTCCGGTGGCATTTTGCACCATAGGACTGACAAACGGAGAGAGGATTCCACAGGACTGTTCAAAATGAAAATCTGGAACTGTGCAGTGTGATGGGATTGTAATCCTTGAGGAGCATGCACTACTCTGACACATCTGTGCATTTTCCTTGCATGTGTGTAAACATGCTTTGTTGTTTAGAGCCAGGTTCCAGGACATTAACTATGCAATGCAGAATAGACTTACACCCTTACAGCCTTCTGAAGCCAGTTTGGTGTAGCAGTTGAGTGGTGGACTCTAATCTGGAGAACTGGGTTTGATTCCCCACTCCTCCACATGCAGCCAGCTGGGTGACCTTGGGTCAGTCACAAGTTATCTCAGAGCTATTCTCTCAAGAGCAGTTCTCTCAGAGCTCCCTCAGCCCCACCTGCCTTACAGGGTGTCTGTTGCTGGGAGAGGAAGGGAAGGAGATTGTAAGCCACTCTGAGACTCTGAGTAAAGGGCCGGGTATAAATCCAATCTCCTCCTCCTCCTCTTCTTCTTCTTAGTCAATGGTCATAGTGTTGGAAAAATCGGCAAAATACTTACATATTCAGAGTTTGCAATGGATCTTTGCTTCACTTGAGAGAAGGCATTTTCTTCTATGTAAAAATATCTTTATTTCTAAGGGAAGGGTTCACAGGAAATCTACAAAACAACAAAGACATCTAAGGCTACATCTTTACACGGTCTACAACAATGGAGATTCTTCTTCTTGACCCCTAGAAGGAAGTCACCTTAATACATTAACATTAACCAATGACTGTGAGTAAACAGACTTCAGTTTCCACCAGCTTTGTTTCCATTGGCTCTGTGCCAGGTTTCCTTCCAAGTCAGTCTAAACAAGAGCACACAAGGTAAGCACACATTAACCCTATAATGACTGGATTTTAGACCTTGCAACACACATATTTCCAACCCTTAGAAGGCTATAATTCTGCTTAGAGCGGGGCTATTAGGAGCTCCCATAGAGGGGGAGAAAAATCCTCAGAACTGTGAATTTGACCATACCAATGCAGGAGAGTACTAGGGTCAAATTTCAAACAACGGTAGAGTTGTCAACCTCCAGGTGGGGCCTGGAGATCCCCCGGAATTAAAATGGATCTCCAGATGACAGAGATCAGTTCCCTCTCAGAAAAATGGCAAGTTTAGAGGGAGGACTCCATGGCATTGTACCCTACTGAGGTCCCTCCCCTGCCCAAACCCTGCCCTCCCCGGGCTCCACCCCCAAATCTCCAGGAATTTCCCAACCCAGATTGGCAACCTGAGACAAGAGGCATACATGGACTCCAATTCCCTAAGCTTGACCCTTGCCTGGGGGTTTGCTCGATGCAACTCTTCCAGTTGAGCCATTCCTATCACCTTATTTCTCGAACGGCCACAAACGGCTACTCTTTACGCGGCCAGAATAGCTCTCTCTGGTGATCCCAAAGAACATTTCAAGATGCTTCAGACTTAGGAAACAAACTTTTTCTTCACTGCCCTTGCTTTTGAATCATGGAGCGGCTGCGGGAGCGCAGAAGGTCAAGGCGTCGGAAGCAGAGACAGCAGGGGGAAAGGGAGAAATGTCAGGGCTGCTTTTATTGTTTTTATGATGCTACTTAGACCCAATAAAACGTGTCAATTTTAGATCTAAACAATCAGAGGGCGGTCCAGTACATTGCAGTGACATTATTGAAATGTGGAGCTTCCCTGCTGGGCTGCATTTCTGGCTGGTATTTAACTCACTGATGGATCTGGAAGCCTCCTCATGAATTCTCCGGCATAATTCTCCGGGAGCGCTTTATGCGAGGATGTGGCATATTGTTGGTTCTGCTTTGTTATTTTTAGCATTGGACGAATGTCACTCATTCCGTTCCATATTTCTGCTATAGATTTGCTGTGTCAATTGCCCCTTAGGAATCCTTCCAAAGATCCACTCTGTGAATTTTTATTTCTGTAAATATACACATGATGCAGAACTGCCTACCTGCCCGCCTATCTATCTATCTATCTATCTATCTATCTATCTATCTATCTATCTATCTATCTATCTATCTATCTATCTATCTATCTATCCTATCTAATCTATCTAATCTATCATCTATCTATCATCTATCTATCTATCTATCTATCTATCTATCTATCTATCTATCTATCTATCTATCTATCTATCTATCTATCTATCTGCCAGAGAGTCAGTTTGGTGTAGTGGTTAAGTGCATAGACTCTAATCTGGAAGAACCTGGTTTGATTCCCCACTCCTCCACTTGCAGCTGCTGGATGACCTTGGGCAAGCCATAATTCTGTTAGAGCTGTTCTCTCAAGGACAGCTCTGGAAAGAGCTCTCTCAGCCCCACCTACCTCACAGGGTGTCTGTTGTGGTCTGGGAAGGGGAAGGAGTTTGTAAGCTGCTCTGAGACTCCGAGTGAAGGGTGGGGTATAAATCCAGTCTCTTCTTCTTCTTCTTCTATTACACATTGGATACACACAGCAATATATACTTCCATAATTATAATTATAGTGTAGTGATTAGAGGGTTGACCTGAGACCTAGCTTCAAATCTCCAGGCTGCCATGGAAGCCTGCTGGGTGACCTTGGGCCAGTCACACTCTCTCAGCATAACCTACCTCACAGGGTTGTGGTGAGGATAAAATGGAGGAAGGGAGAATGATGTGCATGATTTTGAATTCTTTCAAGAAAAACTGAGAGAAACAGCATTAAATAAATAAATACAAAATGTGTATCACCTGTTCACCATTCCCAAATCTGGGGCACACCAACCAAAAAATAGGCATACGGCATACACTTCCATTTTGCAGCATGAACAGCTTGGAGCATAATAAATTATTGTAGGGGGAATTCTTATCAGGAAGGCATTTGGAAAACTAGCTTCCACCCTCCATGTCTGGATTGCTCATAAAGTAATACTTTCAGGTGGTAGCTGTGTTAGTCTGTTGCAACAGAACCAGCTTTGAGTCCAATACCTGCGGGTCCGCCTTTCCCCATATATACCCCAGACAGCACTATGGTCAGGGTTGCAAAACCGATTGGCCCTCCCAGGTCCCAAGGACGCCAGGCTGGTTGTAACTAGGGCCAAGGCTTTCTCGGTGGTGGCTCCACACTGGTGGAATGAGCTCCCGGAAGAGATCAGGGCCCTCCAGGACCTTTTACAGTTCCACAGGGCCTGCAAGATGGAGCTCTTCCACCAGGCTTTTAACATCTGAAATCTGTAGAGCCTGGTCCCTGGTTGGTGACTGACAGCCTGTGTGTGCCAATCATACCTGAAGAAGTTCAGTGAGCTGGAAACTTAAACAACTTATGGAATGCAGTCACACGGTAACACCACCGTTATGACATCAAAATAAAATAGCTAGCACTTTAATATTGTACTGTTTTAATGAACTATTTTTAATTGTTTTATGCTAATTTTGATTGTTGATATGTATTTTATCTTCCGCAAGCCACCCTGAGCCTTCTTTGTTGGGTTAGGGCGGGGTATAAATTGGAAATAAATAAATAAATGTCACTTTGAATACCAGCAACAATTTCCAGGGTAGGAGCTTCTGGCCCCAGTCACACGGGCCGGATATCACAGGTGGGGGAGGCGTGGCTGTTTGCCCCGGAGCGAACTACCGCACGGCAGCCAGATCAAACGTCCCGCCCGACGTCCCACTGATGTCCCGTGGTTGGGGGGAGGTGCCGATCATACCTCACTCCTGCGGCATGGCAAAGAAGCAGCGCCACAGGGGTTGTGTTGTTTTTTTTAATTCAAGTGTTAGCATGCGCCGTTGGGTGCTTGTGCGCACCCGTGGAGACTTGACCAAAAAAAGAGAACTTTTCACAACAGGACATGGGCAGGCGCCGGATGCCACGAGCTAACACCGGAAACGTGATCTGACGCCCGCCCTTGCCCCACGGTTTCTGGAAACTAGTACCTCGGAGGTACTAGTTTTTTACAGCACATCTTTGGAGTGAAGCCTTGGGTGAGCCACGGGAGCTCTACGCTTCCCAGATGTGGCGGTGAGATCGCACCCAGAAAATCTGCCTATCTTCCATCTCTCTAGTGTGCCTAATGCTCTGTGTGACCGGGGCCTTTGTGAGTCAAAGCTCACTTCATCAGATACAAAAGAGAATAAAGCTCCATCAGCCCTTAGATCCAGGTCAGAAGGTGAGAGAGGTGTTGCAAAGGAGGGCCATAGGGGGTCAGGAAGCAGAGGTACAGTGCCAAATGTAATCAGCTTGATGAGAGCTAGGAGAGATGCACAGAGGTGGGCAACGCAGAAAATTGGCTTCCGTAATGAGAGAAGAATCCTGTGTCCCAATTCAGCCATTATATATTAAGTAAAATGCCATGTTGGGGGGCTCTGAATTGCACGAAAAAGGCAGCACGTAAATGTTTCATTTAAAAAATAATAAATATTAAATTGCTATCCCACACTTTCTCCCCAGAGTTCACAGTAACATAAATCCCTCTTCCGTTGTGCCCTGACAGCAATACTGAGAGACAGGTAAGGATGAAAGGGAGAGAGGGGTGGGGTGGGTGGGACTGGCTCAAGGACAAGCCAATGAGCTTCACAGCTGGGTGGTATCTGAACTCAGATCTCCCCCAACCCAGCATTCTAACCAGTATACCATGCTGCTTCTGTCTAATCTTGTGTCAATTTCACTTGAGAAAGTGCCATGGGGTATCAAATGGTTTGGGTATAGATTAAACCTGCCATGTACATTTTAAAAAATGAAATAAATTTTAAAAAAACAACCCAAAACCTTTGTGGTTCTGTCCCTTCTGGATCCTGGTCCCCTCCCCTCAAAGGCTCACTGAAGGGATGTAAGGTCTGATACAGATTTCCTTGACTGAGTGGAAGATCTTGGTGGTGAGTTGGATGGTGGAAGAAGAAGAGGAGGAGGAGGAGGAGGAGATTGGATTTATGCCTCGCCCTTCACTACCCAAAGGTGTCTCAGAGCAGCTTACAAACTCCTTTCCCTTCCCCTCCCCACAACAGACACCCTGTGAGGTAGGTGGGGCTGAGAGAGCTCTTGACAGAAACTGCTCTTTTTCAAGAACAGCTGTGCCAGAACTATGGCTTGCCCAAGGTCATCCAACCAGGTGCAAGTGGAGGAGTGGGGAATCAAACCCGGTTCTCCCAGGTTAGAGTCCGCATACTTAACCACTACACCAAACTGGCTCTCTTTTACATATAAGAATTCCACAGGGGTCCCCTATTCCTTGTAGTGGACTGTATGGCCAAGGAGGTCTCCAGTTCCTTGCCCTCCTGCTGATCCCTCCATGGGAAAAGAAGAAGAAGAGAAGAGATTTGATTTATACCCTGCCTTTCACTTGGAGTCTCAGAGCAACTTACAAACTCCTTTCCCTTGTGGGTGCTGTGCTTGTGGTGGACTGGGTCCTGTCCAGACCTTTTAAGGGTCTTCTATTCCCTTCACTTTCCCCAGGGGCTTTGGGCCTGCGTGGTGACAGTCCATCCCCATTGAAGAAGATTGATTCCTTGTCACCTAAGTTCAGCATTTAAGGAGAAGGTGCTTGTCTGGTTTTCCACACCTGTCACATTGACTTTTATAATGAACCCGTTACGCAGACCTCGGAAACAGCTGGAAACCTTTTCTGACAGCCCCTGTCAAATGAATAGGCAGGGAGCTGGGGACAATGTATTCAAGGCTGTGAACTTGTGGTGCTGATGTGGACAGTGACAGGGTGCAGGAATAATCTGTAGACCGGGACAGGCAAAAGGTCAGGGAGGGAGGGGAGGGGTGGACGAGATGAGTGTTTCTTTAGTCCTATGGTATATGCAGCTATAAACAGTATATCTTTCTATAAAACTACACCTTTATGTACACCTAAGGCAGCTAAGAAGAAAAAAAAACTAACCTTAAAAATGAACGAGAACATTTCAACTAGCTCTTACCAGCATGCACAAACTGTACACATATGCTATCTCCATCCTGGAACATAAGAACACCAGAAGATCCCTGCTAGATCAAACTAAAGTTCTGTCCAGTCTAGCATCCTTTTTTGCACGAGCGGCCATACAGATGCCCATGAACAGAGCCAAAAGTCAACAGCCCTTCCTTGTTGTTGGTCCCAAGCAACTGCGAACATGGAGGCTTCATGGTTTACAAATTATGAGATTTCTCCCCCACAATTTTTTCTAACCCCATAAAAAATTATTTCAATACACTCAGTACATATACTCATACTCAGGGGTCATTTCCTGCAGGAGCACACAGGAGCGGAGCTCCGGCAGTAAAGAGCCCAGGGGGCAGGCTTATGCAACAAAAGACCAAGCTTTATTCAGGTACAAGCTCTCCCTCCTCTGTGAGGACAGATCTACATGTTCTCCCCCCCCCCCAAGCTAGCAATCCAAAACAGTCCAGTGGTGCCTTCTGACACACTTCCAATGATGTCAGGGGGTGTGATATATGCAAATAAGTTATGCTAATGTGTTATGCTAATGAGGTCCTACACCTCTTTTTCTACGAAATGACTCCTGCTCATACATATGCATATACATACACCAAAGAAACCCCCTAATACTTTTACAAGAAATCATAAAGCAAATAGGTATATCTTATCATATATTTTGTCATTAAACTGAATAATATCCAATATTTAGTTTTCTTTAAGGCTAGTTGACAGTAGCCAAGGAACAGCTCTTTCCCAGAGCCAACCCCATTCCTCTTCTGTGACCATACTTTGCAAGACCTTTTTCCATCCTTAGTATAGCTCAATGGAGTACTGTCCACATTAATTAGCTAAGAATACAGCAATGCAATACCACCTTTGACAGAAGAAGTTGGATTTATACCCCACCCTTCACTACCTGAAGAAGTTTCAGAGCAGTTTACAATTTCCTTTCCCTTCCCCTCCCCACAATAGACACCCTGTGAGGTAGGTGGGGCTGAGAGAGCTCTTTTGAGGACTGACCCAAGTTCACACCAACTGTGCAGGAGTGGGGAATCAAACCTGGTTCTCCCAGATTAGAGTCTGTGCTCCTAACTACTACACCAGACTGGCTACCAGAGAAGAATAATGCAAAAGATACTTTAGATCTTAAACCTGCATATTTCCTTAAAAGTGTATGTGCTAAATATCTGATATGAAAAAACCCCTCTGAAATAATCTCCATTTAAAGCCATCTAAACCAGTGGCCACCTTTATGTCTTCTGGTTCAATCAATTCATCCTGCATTGTGTGGACAGGTGTTTTGTCCTGTATATACTGACCATCAGTTTAAATGGGAAGATCCCAAAGAACTGGTGACTCCTCAGACCTGGATATGTCTCCCTCAGGCCATTAGGGGTCCATTTGTCCTTCACAGCCAGCAGCCACTGATATACACCTCCTCCCTTAATCCCTGCTGTTCCCTATTAAAGTCCCGTAAATCAGCGGCCATCTTCATGTCTTGTGAAGGTCTTATAGCCAGCCAACCAAAAGTTCCTAAAAGAGATTAATGGGCTTTAATGAGCAAACAGTTCCCAAACTTCAGACCTGGAAAAAAACAACTGGACTCTGCTGCCCTCCCCCCTTCCCCAATTTTCATTCCTTTAGTTTCAGACTTTAACCAGCCTCCCTCCAGGAGGATATATTACTCTGCCTTATACTGGTCCATATAGTCCAGTTTAGACATTGAACTGGGGCCTTCTGCAAGAGCTTTGTTCTATCTAGTCTAAAATTCTGTAACCCAACAGACGAGAACGCTACAAGATCTCTAGTGGAGGACTTCCAGCCCATTCTGCGTCTGAGATTTTGTATTTATTGGAAACCTGTGACCTTATAAACTTGCGAAGGTGCCTTATACTGAATCAGACCATGCAGCCCCCTAAACTCCATGGCCTAGATGGGTAGCTCTAGACAGGTAAGGACTCTCCAAGATATCAGGCATAGGAAGGTCTTTCCCAGCACTGCCGCCTGTAATCCTTTTAGTTGGAGACTGAACACACGACCTCCTGTCTGTAAAGCTTGAACTATGGACAGTTCCTTCAATTATACGAGCATACAAGTGTGCCTTAAATCAATCCAAGTCAGACCACTGTTTCTTCTAGCTCCATAAGGTCAGCACTCGTTGGCAGTGGCTCGCAAGCTTGGCAAAGTCTTTTCCTGCTGCCTGATTTCTGGAACTTTCTGGAAGAAACATATGATGCCCTACCACTGAGATCCACTATCATCTACTTGGAATGACAAGAATTCCAGAGGAGTAGCCACGTTAAGGAGCTGCAGTGGCTCAAGTGGTTAATACGCTGAACTGCAGATGTGGAAGGTCGGTAGTTCAGCAGTTCGAGACCCGAGTGTACTACATGACGGAGTGAGCTCCCGTCTCTAGTTCCAGCTCCTGCCAACCTAGCAGTTCGAAAGCAAGAAATTGCAGGTAGATAAATAGGTACCACTTCGGTGGGAAGGTAACAGCGTTTCGTGCGCCTTGGTGTTTAGTCATGCCGGCCACATGACCACGGAAACGTCTTCGGACAGCACTGGCTCTTCGGCTTTGAAACGGAGATGAGCACCACAACCCTAGAGTCGGACTCGACTGGCTTTCGAGCAAGGGAACCTTTACCTTTACCTTTTAGCCACGTTAACCTGTTGCAGGCAAAATCAAACGGAAGTCCAGAGTCACCTTGAAGGCTAAAAACATTTATCCCAGCATATATTGTCCGTAGAGGTCACTTCACCAGAGGCAGGAATGATGGGGACTCTCCATTCACAGGAGAGAAAATGCCCCTGTTCCCACCACCAGGTCATTTAATAGGCAGGGAGTGCACCTTTTCTGCATACAGAGCAGATATTGGGGATGGGCTGTGGCTCAGTTGGTAGAGCATCTGCTTGGCATGCAGGAGGTCCCAGCTTCAATCCTCGGCATCTCCAGGTTAAAAAAGGCACCAGGGAGTAGGTGTTGCGAAAGACCTCTCTCTGCCTGGGACCTTGGAGAGCTGCTGCCAGTCTGAATAGGCAATACTGAATTTGACAGAGTCTGATTCAGTATTAGGCAGCTGTGTGTGTGTTCTATCCGCCCCATCTGCTCTGAATGCCTGTCTCTCCTAGGTCCCGGTAGGGAGGATTAACGATATGGCACACCAATCTTGATTTTAACTACATCCTGCCTCTGTCAACATAAGGTTGATCAGTGACTTTGGTACACTAATCCTGACCTTTGCCCATCTTGTCTCTGCAAGCATCTTCAGGCGGCAGGAGTCGCTTGTTATCACTCGTAATTATGCTATGCAAGCATCCCAGGCGTTCTGCCCGGGCATCTGGTTTTCCCTTTGCTTCACGTATTGTAAGCTACAGCCTCATCTGACGGGGAGGGCAGTGTGTATATAATAAACTCTTGCTGCCTCAAGCAGCAGACCGGTTCTTCTCCCCTCAAAGATCGTGTCTCGTGTGGGTCCTTCAGGTCCCGGACATTTATGTATTCTGCTTTGCCTTGCTACTTGAAACTCTTTATCCAGATTGAACCGTGGATCGTCTACATGTGCTTTCCCACTAAGGAATGGCTCTTCCCTGCAGTAACTGGAAATGCCAGGTGCCTGACCATTCAGCTATATTGTCTCACTAAGCTGTCTTAACAAATTCACAAGGGGGAAAGGAGGCCATTGGACATCAAGGACTAAGGTGGCTTAAACCTTTACAGGTTCACAGCGGCCGTGCCTTGAATGATCCCAGAAGCTCCTGGGTAAACAGGATTTTGTCATGCCTTGGACGGATTTGATGCAGATTTTTATAGTGCCTCTTTCAGCTGTAATTATTAAGCTCATTACACGGGCAAAATTGACTCTCTTTTCTCCTAGGTAAGGTTTTCGGGATCATTAGCAGCTGCATCCCTCTTTTTTATGTTTGAAGTCAGACATCAGCTTGAATATTCTCCTGGAATTGTGCAGGCAGCCCGCAGAATGCAAAACGGCAGCCCATTCCTTTTGATACATCCCCAAACAGAGCCCCCCCCACAAAGACCAATTGATCTGCTTTAAAAGTACTGAAGTGGCAAACAAGAGTGGGGAGACTAGATTTCTGTAGCTATCTTGTGGAAGGAAGGCAGCGTGGTATAGCCTGATCTTGTTGGATCTCGGAAGCTAAGCAGGGTGGGTACTTGGAAGAGAGACCTCCAAGGAAGACTCTGCAGAGGAAGGCAATGGCAGACCACCTCTGCTTCTCACTTGCCTCGACAACCCCTTGCTGGGGTTGCCATAATTGGACTGCAACTTAATGGCACTTTACACACACACACACACACACGCGCGCGCGCGCACACACACACACACACGGCTTGATTTGAACATTCCAATTTGGATTATGTTTCTCCCTTGTAAGAAAAAGGGGCTAGACAGATTTATGGAGGAGAGGTCCATCAGTGGCGACGAGTCATAGTGAGTAAAGGGAACCTCCATAGCCAGAGGCAGCAAACCTCGGTTGACCAGGGCTAGGAGGAAACATCAGGGATGGCCTTGGCCTCTGTGCCCTGCCTGTTGGCCCCTCAGGACAACTGATTGGCCACTGTGTGAAACTACCCGGACTAAGGGTCTGATCAAGCAAGGCTCTTTTTATGTTCTTAAGAAACCTTGAGAATATATTGTTGCACCTGCTTCTGATTCCTTGTAATGAACTTTCCCCCTTGATACATTTTCCCAGTGTTATTTTCTTTATCTATTGCACAGAAATGGTGTCCTAACACATCAACGGCATAAAAAGAAATGACAGAGATGAAAGAATCAGCACGGCGGCAATGAAAATGAGGCGATCGGAAACCGATGACAATGACGTTATTTAAAATAAAAAAGAATAAAAAAGGGCCAGCTCAGCTCATCCCTAATCAAGAGAAGAATGAAAATTAACTTGGGTCTGACTTGTAAGCGCCTGAGAGAATAACAGCAGAAAGAATTTGAACTTGGGTGCCTTTTTGGGTATGCTGCTGGGTAGATGCTGCTGAATCTCTCATCCAAATGTCTTCCTGGAATTTGGAGTTCAGCTTTCTTAGTCTCCCTTCCAAATTTGGAACTGATGCATTATGAATTCTCGATTGTTTCATTTTCCCTTTCCAGATTTTACTTATTTAAAACATCTATCCTGACTTTAAAATTATTTTTACACACACACACACACAGAGAAGCAAATAAATTGTCCATAAATATAGGTAGTGGTTGAGCAGCTATATGTATGTATACCTATATGTATGGATTGGTAACTTCCATTTCACTGTATCTGAAGAAGTGTGCTTGCACACGAAAGTTGATACCTTGAATAATACTTTGTTGGTCTTGAAGGTGCTCCTGGACTCAAACGTTGTTCTGCTGCTTCAGACCAACATGGCTACCCAACTGAATCTAACATTTTTGGTGATCGTGATAGGGAAGCAGAAAATGGGAGGTGCTATGTTGGCCACTTCGTTATTGGTATTCAAGACTGGCTGCTAGCAAGGTTGGGTGCTACGTCTGTTTTGGGCCTGAGTGTGCCTTTAGTAGGGCTGCCAGATTCTTAAAAAAAAAACCCTGAGCACACCAAGTCTTGGCCCCACTCTTCCCAGCTCAAATAGCACGAAGCATGCTATTTGCACAGGGAGGAGCACCCAGCCCGAGTATGAAACAGCAGCGACAGGGTTGCTGTTTCCTACATGGGCTTGGCACCACCTTGTTTCAGGGCAAACTGTGCCAAGCACACTGATTGCCCTGGGAGGAGCACCCAGTCCCAGCGTGAAGCAGTAGCAGCAGCGGATGTTGTTTCCCCCTCAGGTTCAGCGCCACCTCCTCCCAGTGCAAGTAGCGTGCTTTGACTTTGGACTTGGAAAGGTTGCCAGTTGACCTGGACTGTCTGGGTCAGTACCAGAATCTAGCAACCTTAGTGCTTAGAAGATAGGACGAGTAACTAAAAAGAACAGGAGATTACTAGAACATTGAAATGGACCAAAGGAAGCCAAGTGGCCCCCAAGGCACTCCGGCATCATGTAGCAGTTAGAGTAACAAATTAGGATCTGGGAGACCCAGGTTTGAATCTCTACTCTGTTGCGGAAGCTTTCTGAGTGACCTTGGGCCAATCACACTTTTTAGCCTGATTTAGAAGAAGAAGAAGAGGAGGAGGAGTTGTTGTTTTTTTATGCCCCACCTTTCACTACCCGAAGGATTCTCACAGTGGCTTACAGTCGCCTTCCCTTCCTCCCCCTACAACAGACACCCTGTGAGGTAGATGGGGTTGAGAGGGCTCTGAGAGAACTGTGACTGACCCAAGGTCACCCAGCTGGCTGCATGTGGAGGAGCGGGGAATCAAACCCAGTTCTCCAGATTAGAGTCAGCTGCTCTTAACCACTACACCACACCACACTGGGTCTCACACAGGCTTGTTGTGAGGATAAAATGGAGAAGAGGAGAGCAATGTCAGCTGATTTGGGTCTACATTGGGGAGAAATATGATGTATAAGTGAAGTAAATAAATAAAATAAGTGAAGCACCTGCACACATACTAGTTGTCTCGGTTTGTTGTGGGCTACCACTCGCCTTCTAGGTTAGTAAAAGAGGGATCGGCATGAACCAGAAAAATGGAGGTTCACGGTGATTTGTGGTTCTTGGGCTTTCACAAACCACAGTTCACAAACTTCCACGAACTTTTCCATTTAATGAACTGGTTTGGGTTTGTGCGGTTCATGCAGGGGGGAGCCAAAGGGATTGCTGAACTGGCTTGTGTTGAGGGGCGGGGGATCAAGAGGCATCATTGAACTGGCTTCTTCTGAGCTCACTTGCGTCGCGCTGCCACAAACCCTCTTAGGAACTGAACGAACTGTCACAAAACCCATGGCGGTTCATGGGTGGTTCGTGAACAGCATGACTGCACGAACCGCTGTTTGCGAATACATGAACTGACCCAATTCATCACGAAATTTGGTTCATAATTCGGTTAATGTCCGTCCCTGCCAGAAACATCTGTGAACATCCCTGGTAGGTTAAAAGGCTACTTTCCCCTGACAAGGAACTTATTAATTACATGAGAAAATGTCTGAAGAGCTAGAGTCAAGTCCAATTACACCAATAATAATAATAATAATAATAATAATAATAAAGATTTTTGGAGTATAAGCTTTCGGGATTCAAAGCTCCCTTTGTCAGATAAGAAAAAATTTGTTATACATGTCCAGAAGGTTCCAATCTTAAAAAAAATATAAGTGCTCATATTCATCCTATAAATACCTTGCACTGACAAGTCATAGGAAATTGAACATATCAATACTTGGGTTTAGTGAGAACATTCCAGAAGACTCTGCTGGTTATAGAGAAATCCACCTGATTTGCCATTCATGTTTTCGAAGTTCATCTGCTAATATGGCGGCCACATTTCACAAGGAAAACTTGCTGAGGCCATGGGGTGCACCCTACTTTCCCTTTCTACCCCTTAGCATCATTCCTCTGAGAAACGGTCACCTAGATTTATCATAGCCCATGTTTTGACCAGCAGGGAAGATATGGCTATTTTGGAAATGATTTGACCAAATCCAGAGTTCTTGCATCTCAATGTTGCTTAATGATGGTTGAATATTTCCAATGCTCCTGTAGGTTTTGATTCCATTTCATCTGATTCACTGAATACACCAGTCCCTTTTGATTGTCAGCTGCCTTGCAGGGTGTGTCTGTAGGTTGAAACAGGGGATGAAAATATTTTAATTAATAAATATAAGTGGTATAACAAAATGTCAAGGACAAGCACATCCTTGTTTGTCCCAGAGAAGGGAGTGGAAATGCAGAAGGACACCAGTGACTAACAGCACATAAAAGCCAAAGTGTTTTAAAAAGAGCTTTGAAGAGAAAATTAATGTTTTTCCCCCTCCTGGAAACCCCCCAAGAGTTTTTAAAAGTGAGTTTTGTTTTGTTTGGGGAAATTGTGACTACCTGGGAATAGCAGGATAATTAGCCCACACCTGGCTTTGATTACGGTGATATATATATATAAAATCACATATCTGTTCAGTGTCTCATTTCCTTTCTTGGTCCATTCTGCCAGCGTTTCTGTTGTAAAATTTAAAGAGCTCTGGAAAAAAAGGCAATAAAGAGACATTAGCCCTCAATTGGACCTTTGTTTTAGAATGAGGGCAGTGAAGTGTTAAGGCTGCTAGGAATGACCTTGGCACTGATGGGATAAGGGTAGGAGAGAGGAGAAAAGGCAGGCAAATATACCTGGGTGTCTGCCTGACAATCTAAGAAGTCCACCTTGCCAAGGGCGGCCTGTCCACAAGGAGGCCTGAAGGAATTGTATGGGGCTCCAGAGGTGTAGGGGTGTCGAGAGGCCCAACTGGCCTCCTTCAGCATTGGTAACTGCCTTTCTGGGTGGCTGCTGGCTGGTGGGAAGCCTGTTCCCTCTAGGGTTGCCAGCTCCAGGTTGGGAAATTCCTGGAGATCTGTGGATGGAGCTGTCAGCGAATTGGAAGCGCCAATAATAACACAATCCAGAGTTGGCTAGTGCTGAACTATTTACAGTGGTTTATTTACAGCAACTATATACATACAGTCCTTTAGCACTTGTAGCATCCAATTCACCAGGCTTACTGACAAAGTGCTTTGCATAGCATTCAATCCACAAGAGTGAACAATAGCATACAGACTGTACTCCATATATACATCTGAGCACCAATCAGAACGAAGTGCTGACTCATGGTGACAGTAGTCAGGATGATGCTATCCTAGGACCTGGTGACACGTCACATGACACACTAACTGTCACCTCAGATCAAGATGATCTAATAGATTACTTCTTGACTTGGCTGTCATCTTGCCTGTCATACCTTATTGTATGCCATCAGGAGCCTGGAGTGGGCAGAGATTGGGGAGGGGGCTCAGCGGGGATGTCATGCCATACAGCCTGCCCTCCAAAGCTGCCATCTTCTCCTTGGTGATCTGTGTCGTGTGGAGATCCGCTGCAATTCTGGGATGACTCCAGGCCCCATGTGGGGGTTGGCCACTCAGATCTCTACTTCTGTCCCTATATGAGGGATAGAGGGTCTGCCTAGCCCTCTTCCTCCCTCCTTCTCTGGGGCTCATCCCTCCTCCTGATGTTCTCCCCAGCCCTCCTCCTTCTTCCTTCTGACACTCCTCACCTGTCTCACCTGACTGAGGGATGTGAGGAGGCAGTTGGTGTGTCCCCTGCCTAGGGCACCCCAAATCCTTGGGCTGGCCATGGGTAGGGTTGCCAGCCTTCAAGTGGTAGGGTTGCCAGGTCCAGTTGACAACCCAGTGAGGGACTTACTGGGACACTCTGGAGGTGATAGAGGCATGACACCCAGAGGTGACATAGGCACATCGGTGACATTGGGGGCAACTCTCTACCATAGAGTTTTACCCCAAAACCAGAGCATTTGCCCCTGATGTCACTGACGTGCCTACATCACTTCCTGGTGATGTAGGCACATTGTGTTTAGGGTGGTAAATCTTCCCTGCCAGCCATCTGGCTGGCATCGGGGTGGAGCACCAGAAACCAAGGGATCCATCGCTCACCAGGGGGACCTGGCGAGTGGTGACTGGAGACCTCCCAGAATTCCAACTGGTCTCCAGATGACAGAAATCAGTTTCCCTGGAAAAAAAATGGCTGCCTTGGAAGGTGGACTCTGTAGAAAAAAACAACACAAATGTATTCACAGCAAAAAGCCAGCACTCTAATACAACAGTCAAACTAACTCAAACTAAGTTCATACAACCACAAGCATAAATGAAATATATAAAATGAAATATCAAATAGAGCATGCATGTAAAGCATGTTAAGTCCTATAACAAATCACATCTATTCACTAGCAGCTTTCTAGTCCTTACAGCTGACCAGCCAAATTTGGCAAGTTTAGCTGTAACCTCGGGGTGCCTACTTTCTAGGAGGTTCTTCAGTAATTGCATCTTTTGACTAGTTGAGGACAGAGTAGTTGTAGAGAGTGGGAGAATATCATGAAAGTGGCTGTATGCCCTGCAGATATATATAACATGCATTGAGGTTTCAATTCCGTAACTGCAACAGGGACATATACGATCAGCAAGGTTTGTTTTTTAAAAAAAATTAAACCTCCCCTCTGTAACTACTGAAGGGAGGGCATCCCACCTCATGAGGGTAAATGTTCTCCTTAACTCATGATTTTCTAAATAAAAAAGATAGGGCATAGGCACTACCTTATACAACAGTTCAAAGAGGGCTCGCCGTTTGCATGAGTTATTGAGATCCTAGACTCTATAGCATTATACCTAGCTGAGGTCCACCAGATTCCATCCTCCCCAGGCTCCACTCCCCAAATCCCCAGGCATTTCTGAACACCGAGCTGGCAACCTTAGCCATGGGTCTTGCCATGGACCCCTACTGTAATGTATTCATAAGCTGCCATTGAATGCATTATGTGTTGTGAAACATCTGATTGAAAAGCTATGTTAAGCTTCGTCCTGGGCTAGGATCCAAATCCATCCAATCGTATTGTTAGCCCAGGAAGCACCTAGCCAATCACTTTACAGCAAGCTCCCTGAGCGGGAACGTCCGTGATTGGTCCTTATCTGAACAACCGTATTGGTTGGTATTTGTACAGTGGGTGTGGCAACATTAGCCGGGACAGTTTAAAAGCAGGACTACTGCAATGTAAAAGCTGAACTGTTCTGTTCTGGCTATCAGATGTTGATCCGTGTTGGAGTTGTATTCGAGTTGAAGAATAAAGCTGTGTTCTTGCTGAATCAATCTCCGACTTCTTTGTTAAGCGAGTGACTTAACACCTACTGCATCTCAGTGGGCCCAATCCAGGTTCAGAGATTGCTTCCTGCTCGTTTCACTCTTCTGGGCAGGGCTCCTTAGCAGCCATGTCCTTCCTTCCCACTCTAGGGAGGCTGTAAGAAGCTCTGTTTCTCCGTGTTCCAAATGCTTCTGCCTCTCTCTTCAGCATCTCTTCAGGCACGCAGTCTTGAGACATTTAGGGGAGTGGGGGAAATTGTGCAAAGAATGCCCCCCCTTTAATTTCACTTCTCCATTGTGTGAATAGAATTTTATGATTTTTATGACATTTTCAGTTTTCCTGCATTACGTTTCTTCCATAAAAACATGCACCATTTGTGTTTCAATATTATTATAAATTGTGCATTTGTTGTCGTTCAGTCGCACAGATGAATCCAACCCTTTGCGACCCCATGGACCAGATCATGCCAGGCCTTCCTGTCTTCCGCCGTCCTCTGAAGTTTGCTCAATTTCATGTTCATTGCATCTATGACACTGTCTAACCATCTCATCCTTTGCCGTCCCCGTCTTCTTTGTGCATACATCACAGTATAAGTTTATCAAGCAGATGTGGTGGCTCAGAGCCTTGAGAAGGAAATAGACATGATGGCTCAAAAGCCCTGACAAGGAAGTAGATGTGATGGGTCAAAGCCCTGAGATGGAAGTAGACATGGTGGCTCAAAAGCTCTGAGTCCACCCATGACACCCAACTCCCAAAGTGTGCAATGACATGTGTAGATGTGGGGGCTAGAAGAAGAACAAATTGGATTTATACCCCGCCCTTCACTACCCAAAGGTGTCTCAGAGCAGCTTACAAACACCTTTCCCTTCCCCTCCCCACAACAGACACCCTGTGAGGTAGGTGGGGCTGAGAGAGCTCTTGACAGAAACTGCTCTTTTTCAAGAACAGCTCTTATCAGAACTACAGCTTGCTCAAGGTCATCCAGCCAGGTACAAGTGGAGGAGTGGGGAA
This sequence comes from Gekko japonicus, assembly GCF_001447785.1. Classification (NCBI taxonomy): domain Eukaryota; kingdom Metazoa; phylum Chordata; class Lepidosauria; order Squamata; family Gekkonidae; genus Gekko; species Gekko japonicus. The sequence goes on along the minus strand of NW_015172006.1, from coordinate 408,817 downwards.
TCAAACCCGGTTCTCCCAGATTAGAGTCCGCGCACTTAACCACTACACCAAACTGGCTCTCTGAAGCCCTGAGAAGAGAGTAGATGTGGTGGGTCAAAGCCCTGAGACAGAAGTAGATGTGGTGACTTGAAAGCCCTGAGAAGGAAGTAGATGTGGTTGCCTGAAAGACTGGGGAAGAAAGCAGATATGGTGGCTCAGAGCCCTGGGAAGGAAGTAGATGTGGAGGCTCGAAAGCCCTGAGATGAAAGTAGACAAGGTGGCTCAAAAGCTGTCATGATCCTAGGCGTATAATAGTGAGGCCTACAGACTCTAGGGAGGCCTAGTGGCTCCAGGGAAGCCAGTACTAGAGTAGCTATAAGGGCCTACATTTCCCAGGTCACCTTCTGGAACCTGTGATTGGTTAACAGGGGATTTCAAGGGAAAACTTACACCAGTAGAATAGTAGAAGGTGTTGCTTGGGGAGAGGTGATAAATGATTTTGCACTCCTAGGAAGCAGAGCTGGTGTGAAGCTGCTGCAAATGGAAGGTTCCCTCATTCAAAAGGGACGAGTCAGCTTGAGGCCAAATACCCAGAGAAGGCTAGGTAGAGTACAGTCAGAAGGCTAGGTAGAGTACATTTCAGCAGTATTCGGGCTCCCTAGAAGCTGATTCAGATTCTGCTTCCTGAGAAAGTACTGCTGAGAAGAAGAAGAAGAAGAAGAAGAAGAAGAAGAAGAAGAAGAAGAAGAAGAAGAAGAAGAAGAAGAGATTGGATTTATACCCCACTCTTCACTACCCAAAGGAGTCTCAGAGCGGCTTACAAACTCCTTTCCCTTCCGCTCCCCACAACAGAGACCCTGGGAGGTACGTGGGGCTGAGAGAGCTCTTGACAGAAACGGCTCTTTTTCAAGAACAGCTCTTATCAGAACTACGGCTTGCCCAAGCTCATCCAGCCAGGTGCAAGTGGAGGAGTGGGGAATCAAACCCGGTTCTCCCAGATTAGAGTCCGGGCACTTAACCACTACACCAAGCCAAATCTATGATGGGAGCCTGTCATCAGGGGCGGGAATTGGGGGGGGGGGATTATTAGACCCTGTGGGGAGAGGTCCCCATAGGGTATAATTAAGCCAAATAAATTCAGTAATACCGATAGTTCCCAAACCCTAGTTCATGCTGATACTGAGATTTGGGAATATCGGCAAATACTGACGTTTTTTGGGTTTGGTATAAAAAATACCAATTTTTTTTGTGTGCACACCCCTAGTTAGGGTTTCTTATTTTGCTGGTTTACATATCTTTACTGTGCTCATTTACCCTACATGTTCTTAAATTATAGTTGTTGTTACATCTCTTTAATAAAAATAGTTTGTTACTCTGCCTGCGTCCTCACACCTCATTTGGTCACTTATAAGGTGAAACCTACTGGAAAAGGAGTGTATAAAGGGGTAGGGTGGGTGCTCTGGCCCTCCCAAAGCCAGTTTGGTGTAGTGGCTAGGAGTGTGGACCCTAATCTGGGATAACTGGGTTTGAGTCCCCACTCCTCCACATACAGCTGCTGGCGTGACCTTGGATCAGTCACAAGTTCTCTCAGAGCTGTTCTCTCACAAGAAGTTCTCAAAAGAGCTCTCTTAGCCTCTCCTACCTCACAGCGTGTCTGTTGTGGGGAGGGGAAGGGAAAGGAGTTTGAGAGCCGCTCTGAGACTCCTTCAGGTAGTGAAGGTGGGGTATAAATCCACTCTCCTCTTTCTCCTCCTCCTTCTTTCCAAGGAGGCCCATACCAGAGTGGTGGCAGCCATTAGAGATCCTTTCTAGCTTCTGCCTGCGACAGAAGCCCTGAGTCCACCCTAACATCCAACCCCTAAAACGTGCAATGACTTACATAGATGTGGTGACTCCAAGCCCTGAGTCCACTCCTGACACCAAAACCCCAAAGCGTACAATGACATATGTAGACATGGGGGCTGGAAGCCCTGAGAAGGGAGTAGACTTGGTAGGTCAAAGCCCTGAGACAGAAGTAGATGTGGTGGCTCAAAAGCCCTGATCCCACCCCTGACACCCAAACCCCTGACACAAAAACCGACAGTTGCAGAGCACACTCATTAATGGGGGCGTTTTATTTGATTCTGCACCTGGATCCGGAGCGCAGCCATCCACTCACAGCCCCCCATCAGCTGAAACCTGCTGCCAGTATCTGAAAGACAGGCACCCCCAGACTTTTAACAGGGGCTCCCCAAAGTACCTCCACGGCAGCAGGGAGGGTGTAAGGGTGTTCTGGGGAGGGTGCGGAAATGTTTCTACAGGTTGGGCTGGAAACGGGGCCACATAATTTGAGCAGGTGGGACTAGGCACAGCTGCTTTTGGGTACTGGGCTGGGAGGCGCCAGAGGAGGATGTACTTGGGGCAGCAGGAGCAGCAGGGAGTTGGGACCTGAGAGGGGAAGATGCTTCCCACCCAATCTCTGAACCAATGCTGTCAGAGGATTCTGCACCAGAGCGTTCTAGCAACTACTGGTGTCTGGACATTGCTAACGCCTCTGTTTCTGGGGCGCTCACGAGGGAAGGGTGTCTTTGGTTTCTGGTGGGGGGGGGGGGCTACAGGGACAGGGGCCACTGATTCTCTGTGGGGGGGGAGGGCTACAGTTTGGTGTAGTGGTTAAGTGCGTGGACTCTAATCTGGGAGAACCGGGTTTGATTCCCCACTCCCTCCACTTGCACCTAGCTGGATGACCTTGGGCAAGCCGTAGTTCTGATAAGAGCTGTTCTTGAAAAAGAGCAGTTTCTGTCAAGAGCTCTCTCAGCCCCACCCACCTCAGAGGGGGTCTGCTGTGGGGAGGGGGAGGGAGAGGAGTTTGTAAGCCGCTCTGAGACACCTTTGGGTAGTGAAGGGTGGGGTATAAATCCAATCTCTTCTTCTTCTTCCCCCCACAATGAGCACCCCTACTCTAGTGGTGTTCACTGAGCCTCTGTGTTCAGCATTAGCGCAAGAACAAGATGCCAATCCGACCCGATCTGATAAACCTCCCAGACCCCGACGGCAGACAGCAGATCAGATCACTAGCAGGAGTGTGGCAGGCAATGTTCCCTCTAAGCTGTGGAGTCTTGTGAGCAAAAATTCTACTTTGTGAGCTACTGGCATTCAGGCTGTGAGCGAGTGATTTGGCCACTGCATGAATTAGTTTGCTCCGGAGCCATCCTTCCTGAGCTGGGACAAAAATGTGTGAGCCAGAGGCTTAAAAACTGTGAGCTAGCTCACACTAACTCAGCTTAGAGGGAACACTGGTGGCAGGTAGGAATGTAAGAGCACCCAATAGCTAAGTCCCCGTGCTCAGTGTGAGCGCCGGAAGAGCAAACCCGGATCCCTGGTTCCAGAAAACTCCCACAGCCCTACAGCAGAGAATGAAGGAGGTCACGAGTGGGAGGGGGGATAGAAAGCCAATGCACCCAATAGACACGTCTCTGTGTGCAGTGTGAGCACTGGAAGTGCAGCTCTAGCTTCCTGGTTCCAGAAAACTCCCCCCCCCCCCAAACAGAAGAAATCAGAGGAGATCACTAGCAGGAGAGCTGGGGGGTGGGAGGGGAGGCATAATGGCTAATCCCCTGTGCTGAAAGTCAGAGACCAGAGTCCCCTGCACACTAAATCCCCAAACCCAGAAACAGAGAGCAGAGGTCCAAGCAAACAGAAAGCCAAGCCAGGAATCACCTCTGCCAGCTCTGTGCTTCCCTTTTGCTTTACCAGCAAACAAAGAACACGGTTGAAATTTGTGACGATGGAGCCTCCATAGACATTGCTTCGCGGACCACGAATTGCCCAAAATTCATGATGAATTTTGGTCTGTGAACTGGTTTGTGCCCATGCCTAACTACTTGGATTCCTACTTAGAAGAAGAGAAGAGATTGGATTTATACCCCGCCCTTCACTACCCAAAGGTGTCTCAGAGCGGCTTACAAACTCCTTTCCCTCCCCCTCCCCACAACAGACACCCTGTGAGGTAGGTGGGGCTGAGAGAGCTCTGACAGAAACTGTTCTTTTTCAAAGACAGCTCTTATCAGAGCTACGGCTTGCCCAAGGCCATCCAGCCAGGTGCAAGTGGAGGAGTGGGGAATCAAACCCGGTTCTCCCAGATTAGAGTCCGCGCACTTAAAAAAAGAAGAGATTGGATTTATTCCCCGCCCTTCACTACCCAAAGGAGTCTCAGAGTGGCTAAGAAACTCCTTTCCCTTCCCCTCCCCACAACAGACACCCTGTGAGGTAGGTGTGGCTGAGAGAACTCTTGACAGAAATGGCTCTTTTTCAAGAACAGCTCTGCCAGAATTATGGCTTGCCCAAGGTCATCCATCCAGGTGCAAGTGGAGGAGTGGGGAATCAAACCCGTTTCTCCCAGATTAGAGTCCGCACACTTAACCACTACACCAAACTGGCCCCCTCGGATGATTCAATGGGGCTTACTTGTAGGGTGGTATTCTTAGGACTGCAGTCTGCATCTACTTGTAGCAAGGACTACGCCACAGTTGAAAAATGGTGGCGTGCTTTTTGCAGATAATAAAAATTTAAAAAATCCCTCTTAAAGGGTAAAAGTCTGGCTGAAAATTCTGTTGTCGGAATCTGGGATTATCTGAGGCCTTTCTCTTACCCTTGGTATAAAGAATCTCCTCCTGTCAATATCAGTGTCAAAAACAGGGGAATGGCCTCCTGTCAAACCACAATCTACACTCCGGAGCTCTCCTTGCTCTTCTCCAGCCACACATTTTCTCAGCCCTCTTCCATCCATCAGATAAAATGTTTGAGACAAGGAAACAAAATCCACAAAGTGAGGCGTATGATGGAACTCACTCTTGGAGCATTTCCCAAAAATGAAAATCACATTCAAACATGAGGGCCTCTAAAAAAAAAAGGGGAAAAATGTAAAGCTGCAAAATGAAAGCCGATCTGTATCAGAAGGACAGGAACTTGTTTATGTTGATTTATACACATTAGTGCTCCGAGCCACAGATCCTCTATCAGCACAGAAGAATGCCTCTGATCACAGAGTGCCCCTACAGATAGACCAGGAAAAATCTACTCATCTCTATTGCTGTATTGTGTTGTCAGCTCCCTCCCCGCTCATCCGCACACCCCTCCCTCCCAGCCTGACTTTATGTACTGCAGGACAGACAAAAGGAAATACTATTTTACACAAAGAATGGTTAAAATGTGGAATTTGCTGCCAGAGAAGGTAGTGATTAGGGCTGCCAAATCAGGCTGGGGGGTGGGGTACACCCCCGCTTTGGAGGCCCGATTTCCGAATCGGGCCCTGGGGGAACCCCGCCCCCGGTGTGCGCATCACTAGGAAGTGACGTGGGCACGCCGGGCATGCTGGGGGCGGGGCCACGGCCATACAAAGGGAAAACTCTATGGTTTCCCCCTGTATGGCCGTGGCCCCGCCCCCAGCATGCCCAGCGTGTCTACGTCACGTCTGGGTGATGTGCACGCGGCGCGCGCACTTTACGCATGCGCTCTCACCCGGCGCTGGCCAGGAGCCCACTGCTCCCAGCGAAGACTGATTTGGCAACCCTAGTAGTGATAGCCACAGGAATAAACAGCTTTAAAAGGGGATTGGATGTCCCACTATTACAGCTTATCTCCAGGGGACAGAGATCACTTCATCTGAAGAAAACGGCCACTTTGGAAGGTGGACTCTATGGCCTTATACCCCACTGAAGTCTTGTCCCTCCCCAACCCCCCCCCTCCTCAGGCTCCACCCTCAAATCTCCAGGAATTTCCCAACCTGGAGCTGGCAACTCTAACCCTCAGCCTTCAGCTTTTTAATTATTTATTTACTTCAATTAATACCCCACTTTTCTCCATAACAGGGACTCATAGAAGCTTAGATCTTTCCCCTTTCCTCCATTTTAACCTCACAACAAGACTCTGAGGTAAATAAAGCTGACAGAGATTGACGGGTCCAAGGTTACCAAGCCAATTTCCATGGCAGATTGGGGATTTGAACCTGGGTCTCCCAGATCCTAGTGTGACACTCAAACCGCTGTACCACATTTCCTCTCAGGTGTCCCTCCATCCTCCCTCCTAGGAAAAGTCTGACCAAGTTGTAAAAGTCGTGTGGTAGCACATTGCTCATGTGACTTGTGTGGTGGCCACTGCTATGTCAGGCCTGAATCCAGTTGTGCAGACTGTGTGGGGGCTGCCACCAGGCCCAGGCAAGGTCTCATAGCCACTGCCTCACCTGGGTAAGTTGCGCAAATAGCATGGCAGGAGGTTGCTGCAAGGCCAATGAGTCCTCCCTCCAGAGCTTGAAAGGGTGAAGCCGAAATAGTCCTGCAGAGAGCCCTTTCCCAGTCTTTTGCTGACAGGTTTGAAGGCATTATTGTGATGGTTGCCTAGAAGCTCCCACAATAGCCAATGAGATCTCAGAAGGCATTTGTTTCTTAAAAATACAGGCATGGCTTCTTTAAAAAAAAGATTTCAGATTTTTCTGCAAACCTCGGGCTTTTCTGTTCATAGCTCCAATCTCTGGATTTAAGTATCCACAGATGGGGCAACATTGAGAATAAAATGCTGATTTACTGATGCACATACCCTGTTGAAATAGGTGTTCATTGTAAAGGGGGAAAAATTCACATAAGTTGTGGTCACAGGTCCCAGAAAAAAGAGGGGGGGGGGGAAGCAAGGCTATTTCCTCTGAAGGAATTTGAGCCGAAGTTGCATGATCACACCTTCTTTTGAAGCTGTGGGCACAGTCCGTCAGTGTATGATCAGACGCAACTGCGGGTGGGTCGGGGTTTTTTGTGCTGTTTTCCCCCCATGCACTTAACCAAGGGATTGATGAATTGTACCTCCACACCGGGGGCTCCCTATGGAGTCTGTGATGATGCACATACTGCGAAGGGCGGGGGGATGGCACAGAGTTGGGATGGCCTGATCAGACCATCCCAATGCCATGAGAGCACGTTGGAGCAATCAGACAGAGGAAAATCCATCTGTGGCTCGTGGCAACCTGTTTACTACCAGATTTTCCCCGGTGTCTTTTAACTCCACTTCTGTGGTGGAACAGAATGGGTTGCCGACGGCTGTGGGGCACTTCCCAGTTGTTGTTGTCTGATCGCGTCCTTTAAATCCGCCCGGCATTCGCACCTATGTCAGGTCTAATTGTGCGTATGATCGCAGCCATACAGAAACTGAAAATGGAGCAAGAGGAAAAGAAATGAGAGTGAGCGTGACAAGTTTCAATTGTACAAGGCAGCAGCATTGGCAGCTGGTGATATTCAAATCAAACTTGCAAAATTTCATCGTCTCCCTAGCAGGGAATCACACAAGAAACACTGCTTGTACTGAAATAAATGGGTATGGTCTGCAATCTCATGAAATATATGCACATGCTACAGAGGCATGGTACAGAATCTCAGTCTTGGAACATAGCTTTATACAGGCACACCAACATATATCAGAGGGCAACCCTAAGCCAAGTTACACCCTTCTAAGACCATTGAAGTCAATGGACTTTGAATGGCATAACTTTGTTTAATATCGTACTGGCGGAGAGAGGCTGAGTGCATTGTGGCCGCCCCAGTGAGTCTGAGCATCTATGCAAATGTAATGGAGAATAATACTGCACACCTCTTTGTTTTCTTTCAAGAATATTTCCAGCACAGCCAACCTGCAGGACTTTTTCCCAAGAAACAGATGCTGCCTATTTCCCCCCCCCCAGATTCAAAAGCCATCAGGCAAACCTGAAAATGTGACTAAGTACCCAGCTTGCCAATTGCTTTGTTTTCTTTGGATTCAGAAGGCTTTAATTTCCTGTCGCTTCAATCCATATTAAAGCGGCTCAGACATCTGGAAGCATACCTTCCCATTTGGTCTGGGAATCTCAGCAGCAACCTGGGCAGAGTTCTTTGCAGATAGGGTCTAAATTTGGGTTATAGAGGGAGTGAGAAAGGAGTGAGGACAGGGAAAGCTGCTGATAAGAGGGCCTTGTGATGCAGTGGTCAGAGGGTTCGACTATGGCTGGGGACACCCAGGTTCAAATCCCCAGTCTTCCATGAAGTTCACTTGGTAAAGTTGGGCCAATCTCCATGTTGTAACCTAACCTTCTATATAGGGTTGAAGTGAAGATAAAATGGTGGGTTGGTGGCTAAGATCCTTTGGGGAGGAGTTAGTAAACATTTAAAAAAACCTTCTTCCCCCAACACATAATGGCTACTAGCAGCTTAGGGGGACATTTCTATTGGGGAAAACAGTGTACAGGAAACAGGGTTAATGCTTCTCTTCTGCAATATAGCCCTGACTCAATCCCACCCCATTGAGTTTTAAGTATACGTTATGTGATCTGGTCACAGATTTTTCATGTGCCATGTTTCTTCACTGAGTCTTACTGATTTTCTTTTAGCAGTTCAGGTTATGACAGCTTTGTGCCAGTTTCTGCAGCAGAAGGATTAAGCAAGTTACCTAGGGCACAGATGCAAAAGCCCCCACAAGCCCCCAAACTGTTCAACAGCCATTCAAGGTAGACGGCAGACGGGTGAATATAATGAAAGTATGGCTGATGGGTAATCACAATGATCTTGAAGATTTGGGAGGGACGGAGGCCAAAAAGGCAAGACAGAAATAACGTAAGTATTTTTGTTGCTTTGTTGTTTGATTTTACCAGTCTTTGTCCTAGATCTTCCAAATAGGAGTGGGACTTTGAGGGCAGGTGGGTAAATAAACCGTTCTTAGTTAAGCACAGATGGTATTGTGAGAATAGCACAGTTAGGCTGCGATCTTACACACAATTAAACCCGACATAGGCAGGAATGCTGGGCAGATTTAAAGGGAGCTATGAGACAACAACATCTGGGAAGCGTCCCACAGCCGTCGGCAACCCATTCTGCTCCACCACAGAAGTGGAGTTAAAAGACACTGGGGAAAATCTGGTAGTAGAGAGGCGGGACGATGGAGTAGTGAGGTGGTCTGAGAATCCAGGGCTCTGGATCTCACCAACCTTTGGAGTCTTTTTAGGGGACTTTCTTGACATTTCTGGACTCCTCCAGATTTGACAAGGGTCCACCAGTTCCTCGGGAGTAGGAAACTGGTAGCAGAAGACTTAAACTGAGCTCCCTATTTGTGGTGACAGCAGGTGAAGATTTCAGTTTGTCTTGAAGCAGAAGCTCCAAAAGGACCGGTGTCAGACTCTGAGTACACCGGGGAGTCTGCCGATCCAACGATGCGAGGGAGAGCAAGCCACACACGCGCCAGATCAACATACAGGGGACAGGGTGGGGTTAATGCCAGCCGGGAGAGCTCGACCCAGAAAGAGGGAGGTACACGGGAGGGAACCTGGGAATATAGAGGGTCTCGAGGGACATATGGTGCCCAGAGACGGGTCAGACGGCCCACAATTGGCCTTTGAGCAACAGGGGTCAGAAGTTCAGTGGAATAATAAAGAGAAAGTTGCTGACAGCCGGGGAGGAATCGGTTGAGGTGAACGGAGTACCAGGGTCAGCTGTGCAAAAACACTACCCGGGAGTTCACCTCAATAAAAACGGACTACTGACCACATGGGGGTTGTTGTCCGATTCTGAGGTTGTTCAAAGGCAATGGAGCTCTGTCTTTCCAACTTCACCCCTTTGCTTCAAAGACAACCCTAGCGAGAGAAGCGATTCTTCACAACCGGTCATGGCAGTTCACGGCTGGAAAGCTATATTCAAGCCCCAAACAAGAGCCTCCATACCTTGCCACAAATAATTTTGGCAAAGACTCCGTAAGCAACCTTATCTTCTACTTTAATCATTAAGCTCGTAAACAGACACTTGATTGCCCCTATAAACCTCTCCCAGAGGCAAAGGGAGGGAGAAAACTCTCACATCGGGTGGCTAGGCAAAGTCTTGGAAATGTTATTACATCAAACACGCAGGGGAAAAACAACACTTTGAAATGTTCTACCTGCTATTTGGAAAATATTGTTACAGAAACTTATTTCACTTTTAAAGAACTTTGATGGAACTATTGAAAGTGAAACAGGCTAAAACTTAAGCCAAAATGGCGCTGAGCAGCAGTTTTTTTGTCTGTGTCTTTCTATATGCAAGTATGCAGTGAATGTTGTGTCTGTTAAGGAGCGAGATGGCTCTTGCAGCTCCATTTGAGACGAAGGATTCTAGGACAGATGAAAATATACAACTGTTCTCAGATGACCAATGGGACTGTTTAAAAAGCCAATTGACAGGGAAAAATCACAAATGCTGTTATGGAAGCCCTGGGAGAGTATTGGGATTGTTTTGAAGAAGAGATTACAGAGACACAAAATCAGATGATGTCAGTTTCTACACAAGAGGAAAAACGACAGGACCTGTTTCAACACTCGATATCTACAATAAGAGACTTTTTTAGCCATTGCTTTGATGAGCTGATTGGACATAATATGGACGACATAGGCTGTTTGTTTTTGTACAAAAACAGGCCAGAAGAGAACGAGACATTTAAAATCAAAGACACAAAAGAACAATTTTGATGAGACATTTTCAAAGAAAGCAAGAGAAATGTAAATTCTATAAACAAATGGAAGTAGCATTCTCTGACAGTCAACATGGCTTTATTAGCGGAAGAGATAGATATCCAAAACTGGAACTTTTAAGCTGATGAGATCTGTTTATTTACTGCGTGCCTTGTACCTGATTTACACGACTATTTGATATCCAATTGATTTATGAATATAATCTGAAGCAAAGTATTTTAATTCTTACATTATCTTGACTGTTTAATGAAAGCTAAAGATATGGGCAGTCTGAAATTTTAGAGAGGAATTATAAGGAAAAATGTAATTAATGGGCTGTCTATTTACAGAATGTGTATGGATTTAATTATTTTGAGAGAGAAGATCAGATGTTACAGGATAAGGTGAAAGCTATATGGCTTTGCTAGTGGGAGAGTTATGTTTAAATCTGCTAGTTAATGGGAATTTGAAAACTAACAATGCCAAAAATGTGAAAGAATGTCTAAAAGGACTAGATTGTTAAGTTAGAAGAAATATATGCCTTAAATTGTTAAATTATGCCTGTTCTCTTTTATTATCTTTATTGATATAAAATAGCTTAATAATAGTTTAGCATAGATAAAATGAAATATAGCAGATAGAACATTGATGAACTGGTTCTATAATGGGAATAGATTCTTGGTCTAATAGTGTAGGTTATTGATTACAAATTAAAATAAGGAGGGGAGAAATGGGAATGTGGACGCAAATATGATGATGTGAGTGAGATATTTGGCTAGTTATTTAAAAATGTATGGCTCTTTTTGATGTAACTTGTAAAAAATAATAAACTTTGCCCAACTGGGCAAGACAGAAAAAAAGAGATAATCTGGTAGTAAATGGGTTGCAACGGGCCCTGGACGGACTTTCCCCTGTCTGATCACTCCAGCGCACTCTCACGCCATCAGGATGGTCTGATCAGGCCATCCCGACTTTGTGCCATGGTTCCCCCCCCCTTCGCAGTATGTGCATCAATGCCATAGGGAGCCCTCAGTGTGGAGGTGCAGTTCATCGATTCCTTGTTTAAGCGCATGGGAAACAAACAGCACACACACAAAAAGACTCACCTGCCATTGCATCTGATCACACACTGATGAGCTGCACCCGCAGCTTCAAAGGGAGGTGTGATCTCACAACCAGGGGTCATTTTGTAGAAAAAGAGGTGCAGGAGCTCATTAGCATACCTCATTAGCATCACTTATTTACATATGCCACACCCCCTGACATCACCGGACATTTGTCAGAAGGCAACACCCACCGCTCAGGCTTCACTGGACTGTTTTGGATTGCTAGCTATTGGGAGGGGGGAACTTGCAGATCTGTCCTGGCAGAGGAGGGAGAGCTTGTACCTGAATAAGACTTGGTCTTAAAGGTACCACTGGACTGTTTTGGACCGGGGGGGCAGGGGGGTGCTCTGCAACTTGCCTGGCTGCTTCTTGCTCTGACTGAGGGCTGCTGGGAGCAGGGGGTGGTGCTTGTTGCATGTGCCCGCCCCCTGGGCTCTTTACTGCTGGAGCTCCACTCCTGTGCGCTCCTGCAGGAAATGACCCCTGCTCACAACTGTGGGTCAAATTCTTCTGGAGGAAATAGTCTTGCTCCCCCCCCTTTATCTGGCATGTAGGACCACACCCTTAGACAGACAAGCCAAATAGATGAGAGGCTAATGGAGTTAGGACAGCCACAGGAGTTAAATTCATGCCCCTCATGAGCTTAACTGAAGTCAACAAAAGCAGGAATGGGAAGTGGGAGAAGAATAAGAGCAATTTGTCACAGAAATATGAACCTTGGTTTGTTTACTACACTGGATTGACATTCAGGGCTGGTTCACACAATATCATCATGTGAAAGCCATCACACATCATAGAAGAAGAAGGGAAGAGATTGGATTTATACCCTGCCCTTCACCACCTGACGGAGTCTCAGAGCAGCTTACAAACTCCTTTCCCTTCCCCTCCCCACAACAGACACCCTCTGCGAGGCAGGTGGGGCCGAGAGAGCTCTTTTCAGAACTGTTCTTGAGAGAACAGCTCTGACAGAACTATGGTTTGCCCAAGGTCATCCAGCAAGTGCAAATGGAGGAGTGGGGAATCAAACCCGGTTCTCCCAGATTAGAGTCCGCACACTTAACCACTACACCAAACTGGCTCTCATATCACCTGAAAGGCTGTGGGGGTACATCTGTCTCTAGTAAAGGATTCACTAACCAGACTTTGGTTTGACCCAGAGGTGCCATGAACTTCATGGCAAACAAGGCTAATAGGTGAACAAAGCGTAAGCAATAGCATACCCACCAGGCATACTTTCATAATATTCACCTGTCTGCCTTCTTCCTTGAATGGCTGTTGGACAGTTTGGGGGCTTGTGGGGGCTTTTGCATCCGTGCCTTAGGTAAAATGATTCTACCCAGAGCCATGAATGGTCAGATCAAGTAGTAAAATGAAGCTGGGGGGTTTAAAAATGTTCATGTGTGAAAGTCAATAACACAGACTTAAATACCAAGGGAAGAAAGTAGGTATCCTATTGGGCTGTGTTAGAATGTGTTTGTGTGCCCTGTACTGTCTGAATACATGGGAGGCAAGTGAATGAACAGGCTTGAACTGTTCAGGAACAACCAAACTGATCAGCGAAAACCAGCTCCCTGTTCACAATAGGCGATTTGCTTGTTCATGAACAGACTGTGATCCAAACCAATGGGAGACTGGACTGTGATACAGGCCTCTGTCCCCATTGGAGTGACAGCAAACCGCCTACAATCCCAGAAGTATCCCAGGTTGCAGAGAAAATGCTTTCTCTGCCTCAGACCCCAGAGAGCTGCTGTCAAACAGAGTAGCTAATATTAACCCAGATGGCCCAGTGGTCAGAGTCAGTATAAGACAGCTTCATCAGTTTCTGCACGGCAGTTATGTGTCAGAATTCTTGGGAGAAGAAAGCCACCTATTCATGTAGCTTTTTGTGACCCCCCCCCCCCTTCATATTTGTTCTTTCTTAAGGTAGAGAGCAAATTTTGTTCAACCTTGTGAACAGCCTCAGGCTACGAGCAAAAGAAACTGAGATTCTGCAGAGATAACAAAAGCCAAACAGATGAAAATATGTGGAAAAAATTCCAGTGACAAGGTTTCCACTGGTAGCACACAGTGTCGAGAAACAAACTCCCAGGTCAGCAAAGGTGGTACGAACAGAGATGGTTCTGGTGACAGCCACAGGCTATGCTGCAGAGGCAGCATGGGACGGCAGCATGATTATGTTTTATTTTACTACATCTATTAGAAGAAGAAGAAAAGATTGGATTTATGCCTCACCCTTCACTACCTGAAGGAGTCTCAGAGCGGTTTACAATCTCCTTTCCCTTCCCCTCCCCACAACGGACACCCTGTGGGGTAGGTGGGGCTGAGAGAGCTCTTTCAGAGAGCCAGTGGTGTAGTGGTTAAGTCGACGGACTCTAATCTGGGAGAACTGGGTTTGATTCCCCACTCCGCCACTTGCAGCTGCTGGGTGACCTTGGAGAAGCCATAGTTCTGTCAGAGCTGTTCTCTCAAGGACAGTTCTGGAAAGAGCTCTCTCAGTCCCACCTACCTCACAGGGTGTCTGTTGTGGGGAGGGGAAGAGAAAGGAGTTTATTTATTTATTTATTTATTTATTTTATTGGGATTTTTACCCCACCCTCTCTGCAAAGCGGGCTCAGGGCGGCTTACAAGGGGCAACGCCCATATAAAACAAGGTAAAAACAATAAAAATATTAATAACAATTAATCACAACAACCATAATACTCAGTTGAACACAAGATGGTCCCCAGATGTATGCCATAATGGTAAACAGACAGTTCTCCGGAGATGATGTTGACCTATAGCCAATCCGAAGCAAGGAAGTCCGGTGGTATCAGTCATGCAAAAATTGTGGCAGATCTTCCTGGGCCATCCTTCACCCCGATGCTGTCCACATAATTGGTGGCGGTGGTAGTGGCGGCCCCTGGCGGAAGAGCTCCGTCTTGCAGGCCCTGCGGAACTGCATAAGGTCCTGCAGGGCCCTGATCTCCTCCGGGAGCTCGTTCCACCAGGTAGGGGCCGCCACCGAAATGGACCTGGCCCTAGCTGTGGCGAGCCTTGCCTCCTGGGGGCCTGGAACCATCAGGTATTTGAATTTTCATGCCTTTCAAGATTCCTGTAGCAACATGATTATCATGACTTTACTTTGCAGTTTAAATACCCATCCTAGATGCTATATTTTTCCTATCTGAAGACCGTATCTGAAGGTTTCTGAAGAAGTGAGCGGCGACTCACCAAAGCTCCTCCCCTGCCACAAATTTTGTTAGTCTTTAAGGTGCTACTGGACTCCCGCTCTTTTCTACTGCTACAGGCAGACTAACATGGCTACCCATCTTGATCTATGTTTTTTCTGTTCATCATTCTGGCTTAACATGTTCTCTGTGCTCCCCCCCCCAATCATTTGTGAAGCCCCTTCAGATCCTCCCATCTCAAGAAATATCTGTCAGCAAGCTGCCATGGTGTTCTGTGTTAGTTGTATCTCTGTACAGTTGCTAACCCCCCCCCTAAGTGACCCATTGGTTCTGTACCTGGTTCAAATCCCTTTATCATGTTTGCCCTAACCATTTGTAGTCAGTTCTAACAAAGAACGTGTTTGAGTGTCTTTCCAAAGCTTTGAAATAAATTTTGCTTTTCTTTAAAACGTGGATTTATTCTCGATGCTTGGGGATCCAACATATTGTTAGAACTCTCAATTTTCCTATCGTCCCGAATCTGACGTGATCATGAGCGGGGCAGAGGGAAACCTACCTACAACGGAGGGGGACACGGGATCGGTCCCTACAACCTCCACATCGTTGATCACCACGACTACCATACCCACGTCGGGTGCGGTGGGGGGAGCGATTCCCCGGTTACCTGCGTACTTGTCTTGGCCGCCTCCAACCCCTTCGCGCTGGGGCCCGCGGACGGTACCGGCGCAGGATGATTGGACTTTGTATAATGCCAAGGGCACCAGGGAGGTTTACTCCCGCCGAGGCAGCGGACTTCGAGA
>NW_015172006.1:344407-391295 GCF_001447785.1 Gekko japonicus | reverse complement strand
AACATCAAAATGCTTCGCCCTAGTAAAAAACTGGGTTGGAAGTTTAATGTTGCAGTAGATGTCGAATTGCCTAAAAACTTACGTGCATTGCATTCGGTTTTCCACATGAGCCTATTGAAAAAGGATCCTGGCTCCTCTCCATGGAGACCCTCGGTTACTCCTCCTCCGCCTATTCTCCTTGAGGGGGATGAACATTTTGAGATTGCTGATATCCTTGATTCCAGACTTAAGCGTGGTAAGCGCTGGTACCTCATAGAATGGGTAGACTTCGGACCCCAGCACCGCGAATGGGTAGAAGAAGGGGATATTCGGGCCCCTTATCTGCTTCGTGAGTTCCACAGGAAGTTCCCGGCCAAACCGGGAGGTCTCCCGCCCAAACCGGGAGTTCTCCCGCCCAAACCGGGAGAAGGTGGTTAATATGTATTTTTGAGGGGGCAGTATGTCAGCAAGCTGCCATGGTGTTCTGTGTTAGTTGTATCTCTGTACAGTTGCTAACCCCCCCCCCCGCCTGTGCGCCAGTATTTTACTCTGCTGTAATGCCTAAGCCAAACAACTGGAGGATGTATGGGGGAGTACGCTTGACTGCCAGCTTGTTGCTTTTAGAGCCTGGGAACTGCACCTGTATTATGTCTGGAGATAGCCTGGTTCTCAGGGAATGAGCGCGCAACCGTTTCCTTTCACCCGCCAGCGGGAAAGTGACCCATTGGTTCTGTACCTGGTTCAAATCCCTTTATCATGTTTGCCCTAACCGTTTGTAGTCAGTTCTAACAAAGAACGTGTTTGAGTGTCTTTCCAAAGCTTTGAAATAAATTTTGCTTTTCTTTAAAACGTGGATTTATTCTCGATGCTTGGGGATCCAACAATATCCAAGCTCAATAACCTATTCCTTTCTCAAGGTTGGGTCATACCAGTGGTTCCCAGCCTGGGGGCTGGGGAACCCTTGGGGCTCTGGAGTCATTGCAAGGTCCATGAATCGACATGGGGGTTGGAGGTACGTGAAATTTTTTCATGTTAAAAGGGGTTCGTCATACCCAAAATGTTGGGGCCTACTCAGGGGTCATTTTGTAGAAAAAGAGGTGCAGGAGCTCATTAGCATAACTCATTAGCATAACTTATTTTAGTAGAAAAAGAGGTGCAGGAGCTCATTAGCATAAGTCATTAGCATAACGTATTTGCATATGCCACACCCCCTGACATCACCGGAAATGTGTCAGAAGGCAACACCCACCGCTCAGGCTCCACTGGACTGTTTTGGATTGCTAGCTATTCGGGAGGGGGATGCGCAGATCTGCCCTCACAGAGGAGCAGGGCTTTTTTTGTAGAAAAAGCCCAGCAGGAACTCATTAGCATAATAGCCCACACCCAACAGCAGAAATCTATTAGCATATTAGGTCACACTCTTGACAGCACAGCTCATTAGCATAGTAGGCCACAACCCCATGGCTTCCCTTGGCTTGCCCATGCGCCCCGCAACTGCAGGGAGCCCGGGCAAGCCAGCCCTTGGAGGGAAGGGTGACAGTTTAAACTGCCTTCCCTTGGCTTGCCCAGACGTCCCGCAGCTGTGGGAAGCCCAGGCAAGCCAGCCTTTGGGCAGCCTTTGGACAGTCCTTCCAGGGCCCCCCTTGGAGTCGCCAGGGGGTTTTTGCTCTCCAGGCCTTCCCTCTCTAGCCACACACGGCTGTAGTGGGCGTGGCCAACTCTGAAGCCAGCCGGAACTCCGTTCCTGTGCGTTCCTGCCCAAAGATAGCCCTGCAGAGGAGGGAGAGCTTGTACCTGAAGGCAGGCCGGGTGGGCTCTGCAGCTTACCTGGCTGCTACTTACTCTGACTGAGGGTTGCTGGGAGCAGGGGGTGGGGCTTGTTGCATGTGCCTGCCCCCTGAGCTCCTTACTGCTGGAGCTCCGCTCCTGTGCGCACCCGCAGGAAATGAACCCAGAGCCAACTTCTTCATAGTATTTATCTCCCCAGCTACCCCATAACACACTGGCGAATACGCTTTCTCATGCCTGAAGCCATTTTAGAGCGCTCGCAGGATCTGTTTTAAACACTATTTTTATTTAGCATCCCATTACCCACCCTCAGCCTTCGGGAAAGGGTGGAGCATAAGCTGAAATCATGTATGCGAACAAGTTTACATGGCAGAATAAATGGCATGTTGACACAGTTAATGGCTCGGCTTGGCTCTTACAAATGGGCTGCTGTGTTGCTGAATTATTTAAGTCCCAGCAGTGCCCAATTATGCAAATCCGATTATCTGTTTAAGGAAGCTTAGCCGGAACAGCTTGTAGTTGTAATGCTTCATATTTCTCCACCACCACCCCCAGCCCAGCTAGTCACAGCTGAACAGGGGCTTTCTGATCTTGACTACATCCATGTCAGTGAACATACAAGAGACGAGGGTGCCTTTGTGGCCTTTAACGATAGCACTTGACATCATGTCAAGTGGTGGGGCTGGTTGAAGGTTGCTGATGGGACTTGGGTACACCTGGCTGCATCCACACCAGTGTTCCCTCTAAGCTGAGTTAGTGTGAGCTAGCTCACAGTTTTTAGCCTCCAGCTCACACATTTTTGTCTTAGCTCAGGAAGGATGGCTCCAGAGCAAACTAATTTATGCATTAGCCAAATCGCTCACTCGCAACTTTAATGCCAGTAGCTCACAAAGTAGAATTTTTGCTCACAAGACTCCACAGGTTAGAGAGAGCATTGATCCACACCTTGTCGGATATTGTACGGTGGTTGTGTTCCAGCGATTGTTTGCAGTTGGATTGACTCACCTGCACAGGAACAGTTGCACATAGTGTACCAATTGTGCAATATTCAGTGAAGTGAGGATGCAACCCTCGGGATGTACAAACAGGCTCTTTGTCATGTGGATATATTTAAAATATTTATATGCCCGCCTTTCTTCTGAGCATCTCACTTTTTGTGGTTTGCCTGTGTATGGTTTTGTTGTGAGCTCTTTTGTGTCACCCACTTTTTGTTGCTGCTGTTTCCGTTTGACTTGTTTCTTTCACAGCCATTTGGGTGCCATTTTACTTTTTTTCCGGTACAAACACCATTTCCATGCCAAAAGTAACACTGCAAATGCTGGGACTGTGAAGTTCAAGTTCATCCTTATTTCCCTGTTGGTAAAGTGCAATTAAGTCAGCCGATTTATGGTGGCCCTATAGGGTTTCCAAGGCAAGAGACATTCAGAGGTGGTTTGCCATTGCCTGCCTCTACGTAGTGATCCTGGGACTTGGACTTCCTTGGTGGTCTCCCATCCAAGTACTAACCAGGGCTGACTCTGCCTGACTTCCAAAATCTGATGGGAACAGGCTAGCCTGGGCCATCCGAGTCAGGACACATCCTTACCAGTTTGGTGTAGTGGTTAAGTGCGTGGACTCTAATCTGGGAGAACCGGGTTTGAGTCCCCTCTCCTCCACCTGCACCTGGCTGGATGACCTTGGGCAAGCCGTAGTTCTGATAAGAGGTGTTCTTGAAAAAGAGCAGTTTCTGTCGAGAGCTCTCTCAGCCCCACCTACCTCACAGGGTGTCTGTTGTGGGGAGGGGAAGGGAAAGGAGTTTGTAAGCCGCTCTGAGACACCTTTGGGTAGTGAAGGGCGGGGTATAAATCCAATATCTTCTCCTTCTTCTTATCTACTTTGTATGTAAGACAAAATAGGTGAAAATGCTTCCATTTCCCATCAGCTCATGAGGATACCAAACAGATGGAGTGGCCATGGCTGAATTGCTAAGAAGAAGGAGAAGAAGAGGAGGAGGAGGAGGAAGAGATGGAGACTGGATTTATACCCCATTCTTATCCACCCAAAAGAGTCTCAGAGTGGCTTACAATCTCCTTTCCCTTCCCCGCTCGACAACAGACACCCTGTGAGGTAGGTGGGGCTGAGAGAGCTCTTTCGAGAACTGCTCTTGAGAGAACAGCTCTGAAAGAACTTGTCACTGACCCAAGGTCACCCAGCAGCTGCAAATGGAGGAGTGGGGACTCAAACCCGGTTCTCCCAGATTAGAGTCTGCGCTCCTAACCGCTACACTAAACTGGCTCTCTGAAGAAGCAGGCGGAGCCAGGTGACAGTTAACCTATTCATTGATGTAATTTTTTTAGAGTGACTTTTCAGCCCCTCAGCCTGATGGGAATAATAATAATAATAATAATAACAAAATAACAAAATAATAACAAAAAAGAAACTGTAAATGCAAATCAAGATGGGATTCTCAGCCACAGCTGAATCCAAGCATGGTGGTGGAGGTGCCTATCTGCTTCGTGCTGTCCCATTGATGGCCCCACTGATGGCAACTGGAAACTGGAGGAAGGAGAGCTCTCAGCTGAAGCCAGGCATGAAATAGGGGAGGTGATGCCTGGCTGTTTTTGCCTCTCTCTGATGGCCCCATCAATAGCAGCTGGGATGGAATGGGAGCTGGATGGAATGGGCTCTGCCTGCTTTACTGGTTCTAAGGACTGGGTGCCCAGATGCTGGTTGGAGCCCAGGGATGCCGGTGTGCTAAGCTTTGTTTGCAGATGCAAATACTAGTTCCCCTGGACAACATGGATGCTTCGGAGGGGGGACTCTATGGCATCGTACCCCACTGAGGTCCCTGTCCTCCCCAGGCTCCACCCCCAAACCTCCAGGAGTTTACAAACCTGGATCTGGCCATGTTATATCTGGCTGGTGGCTGGGGGGAGGGCACGAGAAACCCAAACCAGTTCACTTAATCTTGGGCCCCACAGTAAAGAAGAGTAGTAATAGCAGCACTGTTAACTCAGGGGCTTCCTCGATGAGACTGCAGTATCTCAGAGTCCACAAAAATCTTCTAGTGAAGGAAGTTATGGGCCTGGTCTGATGGCCCTCTAAGTGCTGCTGAGGGCTCAGAAGCTCAGACCAGTACTGACAAGAGGTATCAGGGCTGCTGAGGGCTCAGAAGCTCAGACCAGTACTGACA
Organism: Gekko japonicus; assembly: GCF_001447785.1. Classification (NCBI taxonomy): domain Eukaryota; kingdom Metazoa; phylum Chordata; class Lepidosauria; order Squamata; family Gekkonidae; genus Gekko; species Gekko japonicus. Next base: position 386,356 of record NW_015172006.1, on the reverse strand, counting down.
AGAGGTATCAGGGCTTTCCAGACATGGACTTCCTTTAAGCTCCCCTTGTCTTCAGAACAACACATGCAAAGATGCTTGATAAGAACAGGTATGATGCTTGATAAGAACAGGTATGATACTACCATTTGTCACGATGCCGGGCTAGGCAGGGGCGAGGCAGTCAGGATACAGTCCGAAGTCAAGAGCCAGTCATGCCAGTCAGCCAGAAAACCAAGTCCAATATACAAAGCAAGAGCGGGTTGGTCAAGGTACAGTCCAAAGTCAAGAGCCAGGCAAGCAAACCAACCGGGAAACCAAGTTCAAAGCACCAACCGTTAGAGTCGTCAGGAAACCAGAGTCCAAAAGAGTCAAGAGCCAGAGAGTCAGACGTTCAGGGTGCAGAGTCTAAGCATAGTTGTTCAAGCCAAGGTCAAGGAGCTGAGGAAATCCAGACAGGAACCAGGAGTTAGGAACACGAGTGAGGAGGTGCAGAGCTTCGAAGAGACTAGTTGCTGGCACGATTTGTTGGCGTGAGGGCATGGGTTAAATAGCCCATAAGCCTGCTGGCAATTAGTGCACTCCAAGCGAGTCCCGGCTCCTGCTAATACTTGGGGCTGAATGAGCGCCTGCCACGCATGCGTGCCTCTCGCCACTGGGCTGCCATATCCCATCAGCTGTTCTCTCAAGTGGGATACCGGTGGAGGCGAATCAGGAGGAGAACTGTCCGGGCATGCTTCTGCCTCAGCTGTTGCTGGGGTAGCCTCTGGAATCTCAGCCCTGTCAGGTGCGGGAGTTTCCAGCATTGAGAGCTCATCCCCAGCAGCACTTAGATCCTCTGCTGGGGCCACTTGTTTGCACTCAGCAGGAGCTGCTTGCTCGCATTCAGCAGGTGCCGTGACACTATTCCTGGCAGCCCCTTACCAAACCATCCGACTTGTAGTCCCAGAGATTTGTAACCCTTGTAACCCTAGTCCCCCCTCCCCTTGGCAGCTTTTGTGGATAGTCTGTATCTACCCCTCTGCATCAGCCAGAAAGAGACGCCACAAACCAGTATGGGACTGTCGAGCAAATTCTCAAGTGGAACCAACTGCCAGTAAAAAGCACGCCTCACCGTGTGCTTTGAAGTGAGATGCCCTCCCATCCGTTATGAGTGAGGCGCGTCCTCTGGAGAAGCGGAAGAGAGACATTACGCGGGCATCAACAGAGCTTCTAATTGTTCTCCCGACTCTGTCAGCTTTGGCTAACGGCAGGCTCCATCTAGGGTTTCAGTCTCTGCGAAACAAGCTCAGTTACTTATGGTTTCTTGCTTCACGAGTCTGCTGTTATCTCTGTCCCCTTGTCACATGTTTGATCATTTCTCTGTGGCTCAAATGATTGATTGTAGGAACTAGTCAGTGATCCAATTCTTCTCTTCTTTCTTCTCCCATCCTCATGGGGAAAGGAGAAAACATTGCTGGGAACACTCACAGCAGTAATTTCAGAGGGAAATACACACACACACACACACACATATTTACATGGTTCTTTAACGCCTCACTCCTGCACCACTTTCCTGCACCGTGGAGGTGGTTTTAACTCCTGCACCACTTTCCCCACTTCAGATCTCCCCAAGTTGAGATTTTTCCCCACTGGAAGAAACACGCAGGCAACCTCATCTGAGCAAATTCAGCAGGGGGCTATTAATGAACTGATGGAGCATCATTCCCCATGTGGTGGCCTGGTCTGAATCAAAAGCCAGTGTACAACAAAGCCCCAAGGCAGAGAGGGGAAAGAACCAGGGATGCAACACAAAATAACCAAAGCTGACTGAAACAAGAAGGCACTCTCTACAGAATGGTGGTGGTAGAAAGTGCAGTCAAGTCACAGCTGACCCATGGTGACCCCTCATGTTTTTTTTTAAAGTAGGAGACTTACAGAGATGGTTTGCCATTGCCTGCTTCTGCATAGCAACCCTGGACTTCCTTGGTGGTCTCCCATTCAAGTACTAACCAGGACTGACCCTGCTTTGCTTCTGAGGTCTGATGAGTTTGGGCTAGCCTGGGCCATCCGTTCTCTGCAGAAGACTCATAGAAAAAAAGCCATGTCAGTTGCTCAGTTCTGCCATATTTTCATCCAAGGGGCTCCCAGTTGCATACCTTTGGTTGAGGGCAGTGGCAGTTTCCCTTCTGTCTGGCACTCTTATTTTCCTGCCCCCCCCCCATGGGGCAGTATAGTGCATCATAGATAGCCGTAACACCATCTTTTAGGTTATTTAATGAGTCTTATTGGATTGCTTTTGTTTTATATTTAACTATTACATGTACATTTTATTGTTGCATATCTCTCTGAGCCCTGTCCCACAGGGAAGGGCATTTAAAAAACCTAAATAAATAAATAAATATCCTCTTCCTTTATTTTATCCTCAACCCTGTGAGGTTATGTTAGGCTGAAAGAGAGTCCCGGCCCAAGATCAGTCAGTGAGCTTCATTGCTAGATGGGGAATTGAGGTCAGTTCTTCTACTTCAATACTTTAACCACTGTAGCCAACACCCAGAAGCTTAAAAAACAAATGCAGGTGATGAAGAAAAGAGAGCAACTGATGAGGCTCAACTTTTACAGCTGCAAATGGAAAAGGCAAGAGACTTCCGGTTGATGGCGGCATGCTAGCAGACTCACCTCCCAGATCTCCCGGGGGTGAAGCTGCTCTCCAGCCGAAGGAGGGGGGGGTGCAGGCTCACTACTCCCCCAGGGACCCAGCTGAAGGGACCCTGGCCATGGAGCTTTTGAGAGGTTGCCTCTTCGACAGTGTAATGCTGGAGAATTGAGGCACCTCTCCGCTCTGATGGTTCTTCATGCTGAGAGACCGCATGGACTAAGTGACGCTGACCGGGGCAAGTGCAGGAGATCGAGCATGAAATGGAGTGTAAATGAGGTCTGTGGACCAATTATGAATGTGAGTCATTAAGCACTGATTAAAAAGAAAAGAAGCTACCCACCCCCACCCCACGGAACAGAAGATAAGGTGAGCGGGGGAGGGACGCCTCCCAAACGCATAGACTTTAAAGCGATTGAGGGGGGGAGAGGAAGCATAAAAGGTTAAAACTGTTAAGGAGTACTTACCAAGGCAAGTGCGAGCGTTGAGGAGCATATTCAGAGACTTTCAAAAAGTTTGCGAAAGTAAACAAAGAGAAAAACATGGCGGGGAAGAGGATGGAGAAAGAGAAGCATCTGAAATCAAAAGTAACTGAGAGCCCCAAACTGGAAGGAGTCTACGAGCCGGCAAAGACTTTGGCAGATTCCATGCACCACCTGCTGGACCAAATAAATAATCTTAAAGAGCAGACGACATCAATGACCCAGTGTTTCACCACTCTACAAAATCAGATCAGCGAGACCCTGAAAATGATGAATCAAATGAATGAGAAAGTGAAAGAAGTGGACGCCACTACCCAAAAGGTGAAGAAGAAAGTACAAAAACTGGAAAAGAATCAAGTTTCTACAGAAGAGCAGTTGCTACAATTACAAATGGAAAAGGCTAATATGATCCTTCGCTTTCAGGACATGCCAGAGACTAAGGGAGAGAATCTGAAGGAAGTGATGAGTGAAATACTGGCCTCAGTGACAGAGATGAAGGTGGAATCTTTGCTAAGCGAAATGGATGTGGCCTACAGGTCATATTCAGGATACATAAAGAAAAATAATCTGCCTGGGGAAATTGTCGTAAGATTCTCAAAGAGGCATGTAAGGGATGCAATCCTGAAAGCAGTATCTGGAGCACCCCTGAGAGCTGGGGAGAGTGTCATCAGAGTACTGAAGGATATTCCATTTGAAATAAGACAGCGGAAAAATAAAATAAAGATCTTGTTCTTTTTCTTCAAACAAATTCAATTGGATATAGATGGTTTATTCCAGAAGGCATCACCTTTAAAATTAAGGATAAAAAAGAAAAAGTTGACTCTGTTCTGAAAGCGAGAGAATTTTTAAGAGTCCAGCTGGGAGGGCCAGAGGAGGAAGAAAAAGAAGGGGACAGCAAGTCCAGTGGCGAGCTGGACTCAGGTTCTTCCGGAGAGGACTCTCTGTCTGAGAAAGGGGCAGCAGCTCCTAAAAGTTCTTATAAGTTGCGGAAGAGACTGGACAAGAAGTGAAGGCTGAAGGACTCTGAATTGTGCCTTTGAAAAATGTTGAATTGAGATGCTTTGGGGTATTTCCTGATATCAGCTAAATTTAAGATGTGGGAAAAGTTAACAGACTATGTGACTCAGTTTGTAATGAGATTAATATGATTAAGACTAGATGTGTATTTAAGCTGATTAGAAGATCTCTCTTGGGTTTTTAGTCAGTAGTGGGTATCTTTTTTTATCCCCTTAAATGTAGTCCCCTTCCTTATTTCTGTTATAGTTTGTAGTTTTAATAAAAATGCAATTAAAAATTCCCCATCTGAGAGGGGGAAAAAAAGGAAAAGGCAAGCTATGTCTTAAGATTCCAGGGGGTTTCTGAAACAAAAGGAGAAGACTTGAAGCACATTATGTGCGATGCATTGGGTCCGGTTGCAGATAAAAAAGCAGATTTTCTACAAAGAAAAATAGATACGAGCTATAGGTTGTATTCTGACTACATAAGAAAGAATAATCTCCCTGGCAAGACTGTGGTGAGATTCTCCAGGAGACAAATAAGAGATAAAATATTGAAAACAACAAGTGGAGTCACCCTGAAAATCAAAGGCAAAGAAATAAGAGTTTTGAAGGACATTCCATTTGAAGTAAGGAAGAAGAGAAAGAAATTCAGAGACTTGGCGCTGTTCTTACAGAAAAACAATGTCCCCTACACATGGAGTGTATCTGAAGTCATGCTCTTCAAATTCAAAGACAAGAAAGAAAAAATTGACTCTGTTGTAAAGGCACGTGAATTTCTACATCAACATGCTGGTACAGCAGGTGAAGAGGATAAAGATGAAGATGGCAGCAGCAAGGGAAGTGAAGAAGAAGGAATACTGGCACCTTCTGATGAGGACTCAGTTTCTGAATTGGGGGCGGCTGCCCCTAAATTAAGCAATCAATTGAGAAACAAAAAGGATAAAAAATGAGTTGTGATCATTCTCTAGATTCTGTTTTAAATTAATTTAAACCATTTCTTTATAGAGCTCTTTATATAGTTAGATTTATTGGAGATTCTAGTACAAGCATCAAGAATTGTGTACTCACTTAACGTAGCAAAGTATAAGCTTACTTAACTAGAAGCTAATTTCATAAGCATTGTATATGACCACTATCTCTTGGGTTTTTAGTGGTTTTTTTCTTTACCTGTAGTGTGTAGTTACCTTCCCTTGTTTCTTTGTAGTTTATAGAAAATGCAAATAAAAAACCCCCCTACGGGGGGCTAAAAAAATACTTTAACCACTGTGTAACTCTAGTTCTTAATATCATAATATCAGACAGTATCATAATGCCCCTGTATAAATCAATGGTGTGACCTCCTTTGGAGTACTATGTACAGTTCTGGTCACCACATCTCAAAAAGGATATTATACCATTTGAAAAAGTGCAGAAAAGGGCAAGTAGAATGATAAAACAGTTTGAACACTTTCCCTATGAAGAAAGGTTAAAATGCTTGGGGCTTGTTGGCTTGGAGAAACGATGGCTGAGGGGTGACATGATTAAGGTTTATAAGATTATGCATGGGATAGAGCAGGTAGAGAAATAAGGACTTTTCTCCATTTCTCACAATACAAGAACTCATGGGCACTCAATGAAATTGCTGAGCAGTCGGGTTAGAACAGATAAAAGGAAGTCCTTCTTCACCCAAAGAGTGATTAAGGCATGGAATTCACTGCCACAGGAAGTGGCGGTGGCTACAAGCATGGACAGCTTCAAGAGGAAATTAGATAAGCATATGGAACAGAAGTCCATCAGTGGCTATTAGCTACAAGGAATAGATAGGAACTCTCCAGCTGGGGCAAGTGATGCTTTGTATTCTTGGTGTTTTTTGGGGGGGGGGGTTATAGTGTCTTGGACCCACTGGTGGACCTCCTGATGGCACCTGGTATTTTTGGCAACTGTGTGACAGAGTGTTGGACTGGATGGGCCATTTGGCCTGAGCCAACATTCTCTTATGTTCTTATGTTCTTATTTTGGAAGTTAGGGGCGGCAACCAAGAAGTCCCTGTCAATTTAGCCTCGGTATATCTTGGCACCTGAAGCCAGACTTTCCCAGCTGATCCTACACAAATCCATAGTTTACACAGGACTAACTAAGCTCTGCCTGGGACACCCAGGATCTGGATAATTGACTGAGTGCTTTATAGCCAGCAACTTGAAATGCATCTGGAAATGTACTGGCAATCCGTGTTGCTATTTCATGGCAGCCAGGTTGTGGTTCTGCTGCCTTTTGCTTGACACTAGTCACGAAGCAGCATTTTGCAGTGGCTCCAGTTTCTGAACTGTCTTCAAGGGCCAAAGGCAGCCTCACATAGAGCACATTATGTGTGTGTGCATAATGTGCCGTCAAGTCACAGCTGACACATGGCGACCCTAGCAAGGGGCTTTCAAGGCAAGTGAGAAGCAGAGGTGGCTGGCCATTGCCTTCCTCTGCAGAATCTTCCTTGGTGGACTCCCTTCCAAGTACCGACTCTTCTGAGAGTTGATGACATCAGGCTATGTGATGCCGCCTCCCCTCGCAGAACACATTATAGAGTCCGTAAACCACTAATGCATGAGTGACATTACTGAGGTGTGTTCTCCTGACAGCAGACATCACTAATTTCTGCCAGCTCTCCATGTTGAGCAGCAGACTACTCATTTTAAAGGCAACCTCTTGGCTCTTATCTTTATATAACTTCCAGCTCAGGTCACTGTTGTGTATCCCAGACAGCGAATACTGATTTGCATCAAAAGGGCCTGAAACCACCCAAGTGGTTTGCAACAAGTGGACCTTCATTTGATGCCTCGTAGTGCCTGGGAAGTACATACGCACTTTAATTCGTCAAAAAGCGTTCGCGGCCATTGAAATTCATCTCCAAGTTCCTTCTGGTACTCCACTGCCTAACGAAAGGCTCCCTTGTGGCATCAGGCAGATGACAGATGCTTCAGTCGCCAAGGTCAACTGTGACATCAGAGGTCATTGCGCACAGCTCGTACTGCACATGCATACACATTATGGGCTGCCACAATAATTGCTGTCACGTCTGCATGTATTTGGCTTCATGTCTGAGAACATGGAAGACTGAAATCTGGGACTCGTTTTCCATTATAAAATCATTTAATGAGCCATGGCTGATTTTTGGAACTGTTCGTGCCATACAAGTGGCATGATGCAATTGACATTTGTATGGCTGAATAAAAATCACTTGTAATCCTCCACTCCCGCATCCATTGTTTCCATGTCACCAGGGTAAGTGTAGATGACAGTGAAGCACACTTATGGGAACATGGCCTCAGGCCATAAACGCAGGACTGATGAACTTTCATCTCACAGGCATTCCGCTCTGAAGTTGGATCCTGTAATAGGACTGAGAGGAAAATCTTTGTCAGAACTGAAGGTCTTGGTTTTAGCGATTTCTCAGGAGTTGTTGCCAAAGGGTACAAAAGTGGTAATTGTAGTCCTTACACATGGCACTCTGTGCACTGGAAATGATGTGTGAGCCAGATTGGTGTAGTGGTTAAGTGCACGGACTCTAATCTGGGAGAACCGGGTTTGATTTCCCACTCCTCCACCTGCATCTGGCTGGATGACCTTGGGCAAGCCATAGTTCTGATAACAGCTGTCCTTGAAAAAGAGCCGTTTCTGTCAACAGCTCTCTCAGCCCCACCTACCTCACAGCGTGTCTGTTGTGGGGAGGGGAAGGGAAAGGAGTTTGTAAGCCACTCTGAGACACCTTTGGGTAGTGAAGGGTGGGGTATAAATCCAATCTCTTCTTCTCTTCTTCTTCTAGAAGGCAAAGGACCCCAGCTGGCAGGCCATGCTCCCTGCCTGTGTGCTAACACTGGCTTGTCTAAATTGAATATATGCATGTAGGGAGTGTTTATGTATAGGCCGGCCCTGTGCCCAGAAAAAAAATTGTTGGGGATGCACCAAGGTGCCCCCTGGGGAGGGGAAGGTATGGGGAGGGGAGGGACCTCAGCCAGGTATAATGCTTCAGCCAGTGCCACTCGAACCACACAAGAAGGCTGACACAACCATGCCCACCCATAACTCTGGACCCCAGGACCACCAGCTGGGGCCGGTACTTACCAGTCAGGGCTCTTTTTGTAGAAAAAGCCCAGCAGGAAATCATTAGCATAATAGGCCACACCCAACAGCAGAAACTCATTAGGATTGGCTACTTTAGGGGGTGTGGCCTAACATGCAAAGGAGTTCCTGCTACAAAAAAGCCCTGGGTTTAGACAACAAACAAGGTAAACAGAATAAGAAGCAAAAGGTGGGTGTGGCTGGATGAGCACACTTCTAGTAACATGGGGGTGCAGCCTAATGTGCTAATGAGCTGTGCTGTATGAGTTCCTGCTGGGTGTGGCCAACTTGGGAGCCAGCCGGAACTCCGTTCCTGTGGGTTCCTGCCGAAAAATAGCCCTGCCAGTCATCATGGTCTGCGAGGAGGTGGGAGGGGAGAGGAGACAGCAAGCAAGCAGCCAGCGGCGGGAGCTTCTGCCTCCTTGGCTGGGAGGAAGGGAGAGAGAGAGAGAAGGAAGGAGGCTCTTGCTGGCTTCATTTTGCTGGCTGGCTGGCTCCCTCCCTCCCTCTCACGCACAGGCTCCACTTGCCACTGCCAATGCGGGTGAGGGAGGCATGGCTGTTTGGGGGAGGTGCTGTCTGGTATAGGCCCCCTTTCCATGGGATGTTCAACCTTTTTGTTCATGGGGAGGAGGTGGAGTCTACACACACAAACGTCCCACATGCTCTGTGTTCTTGAGCTGGTGACTGGAGGGACTGTTTGAAAAGGAAAGAAATAGGATAAGGTAAAAAAGTAAAGGTTTTCCCTTGCTCGAAAGCCAGTTGACTCCGACTCTAGGGGGCGATGTTCATCTCCATTTCTAAGCTGAAGAGAAAGGGCTGTCCGAAGACATTTCCGTGGTCATGTGGCCGGCATGACTAGACGCCGAGGCGCACAGAACGCTGTTACCTTCCCACCGAAGCGGTATTTATTTATCTACTTGCAATTTCTTGCTTTCAAACTGCTAGGTTGGCAGGAGCTGGGGCAAGAGATGGGAGCTCACTCCATCACGCGGCACTCGGGTCTCGAACTGCCGAACTACTGACCTTCCAGTCTGCAGCTCAGCGTCTTAACCCCTAAGCCATCAAAACAGCAGCAACTCTGGTTCTTGTGAACAGTGGGGAATAGTCACCAAGGAAGAGACAGGGTAAGGGTTAGAGAGTGTGCCCTCCCCGCATCATTAGTTTGAACCCAAAAATGAACTTATAGAATATCTGCTGACTCCTAGCCTGGTAATGTACACACTTATATGTTCAAAACTATGAGGGCTTGATGCTAGCTTTTATGGAAATTAAACCTGGCTTTTTAGAAATTTGGCTGACATCCCAATAAATCAAAGCACTACAAGCCATTGAAGCACATGAAGAGAACACTCTTTTAAACAATTCTGTTCTTCTAGGTTCCTAGCAGTGAAGGAAACACTGAGGCCTGAATGTTGATCAATACCCACAACCCACACTGTTCTCTATGACAGCTCCTTTCTTCCTTTCTGCCTCTGTGTTTACATGAGAGCTTCGGGCAGCCTCTGCCACGTGGCTATATTGGATTTTCTTAGTGAAAGCCTCACTTATCTGAAGCACAGAAGAAAGGAGCTTGACTCTTGAGCTTCAAGTTCTAACACAAAGACTCCTGGGCCAGAACGTGCAGCAGGTGGGAAATGAATACAACTCAATTGCCTTCATCTGAAAACCCCAAATGAGACAGCTGAGGCCTTCATCGAGAAGCAGATCAAGAAGGAAGTGGACAGAATTTGTGAGGCGTTTGGATAATAGACATCCTCCTCTCTTCTCCACAGGGATACAAAACCTCCTTTTTAAAAAACAACAACACCAAAGGATTTCCCTCAGTGTTCTGGCGAAGAGATCTAGGACAAATGAAGCAAGCAACCGGGTGACCCATTTTCATAAAACAAAATTAAGGAATTCCTTGGTATTCATGATGAGGGTTGCTACAGATTTTTCCCTCACACATGTTCTACAGTTGAACTTAACGCATTTGAAGGTGTTGATCAGATGCGAGTGTATCACCCCATCTATAGGGTTTGTGCCAGTCAGACACAAACGCCTGCCCTTGGCATCGGGTTTTCACAGAACTTTGTATATGGCCCGTTCACACTGATAAGTGGCCATTGACTTCACTGAGGACTAGCCAGAGAAACACGGAAGGGTAGGATTTTATGGATAGGCCACATGTATTGTTGACTGATTTCTGTGATTTATGCAGGGCTATTTTTGGGCAGGAACGCACAGGAAAGGAGTTCCGGCTGGCTCCCAAGTTGGCCACGCCCAGCAGGAACTCATTAGCATAATAGGCCACACCCAACAGCAGAAACTCATTAGGATTGGCTACATTAGGGGTGTGTGGCCTAACATGCAAAGGAGTTCCTACTACAAAAAAGGCCCTGGGTTTTGACAACAAACAAGGTAAACAGAATAAGAAGCAAAAGGTGGGTGTGGCCGGATGACCACACTTCTGGTAACATGGGAATGCGGCTTAATAGGCTAATGAGCGGTGCAGTCAGGGCTGTGGCCTAATATGCTAATGAGTTTCTGCTTCTGGGTGTGGCCTATTATGCTAATGAGTTCCTGCTGGACTTTTTCTACAAAAAAAGCCCTGGATTTATGCATGATCAATCTTTCATTTAAACAATTGCCTTTAGTGTGGAGCAGTTAAGCAGGGAGGATGGGAAGGCAGTAGAACTCAGTTGGGCTGTGTGACGATGCACACGCACGACAAGCAAATTGTTCTAGTGTGTATGTTTGGGAAGGAATATGGTGAAGGAATACAGTGAAGTAACCTGCCAAACACCGACAAACAGATTGATGAGGTATTGATCATTGGAAAATCAGGTCCCTGTTTGCATCTGGCAAATCCGACATGAGCCGAACCGGCAAGTGTTCAAGCATGGTTTCCCTTTCTTGGTGAGCTGGGCCAGCTTTCAGAAGAAGAGATGATGAGGATGATTTATTTATTTATTCATTTTAGATTTATAGGCCACCCTCCCCGCAAGCGGGCTCAGGGCGGCTTACAGATGAGGCAAACATGCCAATAATTAAAACAGCTGAAACCTGATAAAACAATCAATCAATTATACAGTACAAGGTGGTCAAGTTGTCTCAAAGTCCTCAGTAACAAGATGGGCTTCTGGCGTTGGTAATCTCAAGTCAGTCGTATCGTTCCAGGCTGCAATACCCTTCATTCTTCATCCCAGGGCCATTGCACCCCCCCAGATGTTACCCAAGTCACTTGTTGGGGGTGGTGGTGCGGCGATGGTACAGTAGTGGTGGCGGCTCCTTCTCAAAAGCCTGGCAGAAGAGCTCCGTCTTGCAGGCCCTGCGGAACTGCGCAAGGTCCCGCAGGGCCCGGATCTCCTCCGGGAGCTTGTTCCACCAGGTAGGGTCCGCCACTGAAAAAGCCCTGGCCCTGGTTGCAGCAAACTTAGTATCTTTAGGGCCTGGGGTTACCACGAGGTACTGAGTCTCCGACCGTAGTGCCCTTGGGGGAACATATGGGGAAAGGTGGTCCCTCAGGTATGCCGGACTCTGGCCATATAGGGCTTTAAAGGTAAGAACCAGCCCTTTGAAGCAAATCTGATACGTTTTGGCAGCCAGGGCAGCGCTTTCAGCACAGGCCTAATATGGTCCCGTCTAGAGAGACCCATCAACAGCCTGGCGGCAGCATTCTGCACTAGCTGCAGCTTCCAGATTTGTGACAAAGGCAGCCCCATGTAGAGAGCATTACAGTTGTCTAGCCTCGAGGTGACCATCTCATGGATCACTGTGGCCAGGTCATCACGGTCAAGGAAGGGAACCAACTGCCAAGACAGCCGAAGATGGTAGAAGGCTGATTTGTCAGTGGCTGTCACCTGGGCCTCCATCGTTAAGGAGGCGTCCAGGAGCACACCCAAACTCCTAACCTCCGACGCTGGCACCAAAGGCACCCCATCGAAGGTCGGGAGGGGGAGTCCCAACCCCGAACCAGCCCGACTCAGGCCCAGGACCTCCATCTTCACCGGGTTTAGTTTCAGCCAACTCAGTCTGAGCCAACCAGCCACAGCTTGCAATGCCCAATGAACGTCATCTGGGCTGGAGTTCAACTGGCCGCCCAACATCAGATAGAGCTGGGTGTCATCTGCGTATAGGTGACACCCAAGCCCACATCTCCGGGCAATATGGGCAAGGGGGCGCATGTAGATGTTGAACAACATCGGTGACAGCACCGCCCCCTGAGGCACCCCACATTATAGAGGATGCCTCCAGGGCTGCTGATCCCCTATCGCCACCCTTTGTCCCCGACCTTGGAGGAAAGAGGCAAGCCATTGAAAGGCGAGCCCCTGAATCCTCACGTCGGCGAGGTGGTGGGCCAGCAACTGGTGGTCGACCGTGTCGAACGCGGCTGACAGATCTAACAACAGTGCCGCCACCACACCTCGATCCAGATGCCTTCGGAGGTCGTCAGTCAGGGCAACCAGCACTGTCTCCATCCCATGACCTGGGCAGAAGCTGGACTGGAAAGGATCTAGGATAGAAGCATCATCCAGGAAGCTGCTGCTGCTGATGATGAATTTCTCATCTCTGCTGTTACAGCCTGGAAAGCCCCATTTTGATTGCTCCCTGGTGCAAATTGTACCTCCGTGTTCATACCATTTTCTTTTTTAAATAATCACATTTTTATTGTAAACAGCCAAAGAGGATTAAATCAAAAACAGCAAACAAGAAGAAAGGGGAAAACAGTATGAAATTACAGCAGTTCATAAAAATCAGACAGAACAACTGTCTCATACCTTGTCATTCCAAAATGTAATAAATATTATCCATCCATTGTCTGAGCTCTGAGAATTATTTCTTAGGGACCCCTGATAGTACATCAGTTTTGTTAACAGTACAATATGTCAAATACAATTTAAACCAGTTATTTCTACACGGGGGTTCTGTCTTTCTCCAGTTTGTAGCTATTGCCAATGTAGGTGCTTTGAGTAGACTCAGGCCTTGATTTCTATCCAAGGGGGATACATACCCTTCTGAAAAACCTAATAAAGTCACTTTTGGATCTAAAGCAATGTTGATTTTCTGATCTCTGCTCTTTCAGCCTGCAAATCCCGCCCCCCTCCCCTTTGCTCTCTGGTACAAATCGAACCTGTGGTTCTTTATTTCCACACCCCTTTCTACGTCCTCACACCAAATTTATTTTTCCAAGGTTACTGTTTCATCAGTGAATAAGAATGATCTACGCTTGTTGGTAAACAGTTTAACCTGAACTGAGGCTGAGTTCAGACTGGCAGTTTGAAGCTCTAGGGTGTCGTGGCAAGAAAACCTGGAATAGACCGGGAACGGCTTGGTTGCAGTATTCCCGTTCACACCACACCAAATGAAGCGGGAGGATACCGTGGTGGAAGCGCAAGGGAGCGTTCACATTGTTGGGCCACCCTGGTGACCTGTTAGTGGCTGTTTCCATGCTGGGCTGCATGCGCCCATGCACATGGGCACATGGGCTCATGGGCATAGCGGCAAATAGGGCAGGATTGCGCAGGCGCCAACAGCCAGTGCCTATTACCAATGACTGCGGGTTGTTCCCACCTTAGCATTTGCATTCACACTCAGGGAACCGGAATCAACGCCCACTAGACACAGTTTGCTACCACTTTAACATGGTATCTTTTAAACTCGGGAGGGAAGCGGCACAAGCCTGACAGATTTGCCTGTGTGAACCCACCCCTTTAATCCACTACTGAAATGCTCCTGAAACATTTGCCTGCCGGGCCAAACTGCCAGTCTGAACGGTGGCCTGAGACTGTGGTTTCCTCTCATACGTCAAACTGTAAGGGCTGAGAGTAACATTCTTTTTGGACCTCTGAATTTCCCATGCATAGTTCCTATCAGAGAATGTCTCCTGCAGAGTTCTTTTATAAACATTTCACCAACAGACTTCCCACTAGCATGCGATTAAATAGCTATTAACACAGGCAGTCTTTCCTTGTTCCATTCACCCACAGTTTGGGAATTTTGAACACTGAGAACACTGAGAAATTCTCTGTCAAGATACTGAATACATTACTGCATATGTATAATAACTGCAGATATATACTTGTTACAATAAAGAGAGGCAGGATACCTTTATTTACCCCCAGGGAGGCCTTGATCTTAGGGAAAACATTCTTCCCTGGGAAATGAAGCAATAAAACTTCTCCAATCGCAGACTTGGAGGAGGTGAGTTTCCTTTATGGACACAAATAGGTGGGATTGAGAAACCACATGACAGGAAAGAGCAAGGGATATGGTTATTTGGATATCCTGATTTGGGCCACATAGGTTTTGGAATGTGCACCTTTATTTGATTGGCAAAAAGGCACACGTGGGGATCCACTACCAGTTTCCTGATCCCAGGTGGGACAGAAAGAGTTAAAAGGTCTGGGAACCCAGGCAAGAGTGCAAGCTAAGGTCCATGCACAGTTCCGCAGAGCAGCAGTGCTTTCAGTTATGTGTTTGTGCGCATGCGCTTACAGAAAACATCCGGTTTGCGATAGGACGTGGATGGACACCAGATGCCATGGGATACTATCGCTCCCACAATCAGACGCCCACCCCTGCCCCACATTTTCCGGATACTAGTGCACTTTCCTTGGTACTTTTTTACTGCGCATCTTCGGCGGGACGCCACAGGTTGGCCACGGGTGCACTATGCTTCCCAGATGTTGCGGTGTGATTGCACACCGAAAATCTGCCTGACATTCATGTCTTTAGCACTGCAACTTAGTTCTGTAACATACTGCACTGTTTTGATTCAGTTTTCCAGTGTCCTTGTGCTGTAGTGACTTAAGTTTATGTTTGGGTAAATAAGGATCTTTTCCTTTTAAAGATCTCAGACTGTGGTCAATAATTCTCATGCAGGCACCTGACTGCCCATTCCACACATAACTCTGGCCAGGAAGGAGGGCATATGTGTGAGCTCTTACCCATGCCTCAAGCTGCGGGTAGAATAAGGAAGGGCAGAGCTTGGGCGGTAGTGGCAGCTGAGGTAGGGAGAGTGAGAAGGGTGGGCTGTGGGAAGAAGAAGCTCTCTTTTGGGCATATAGATTCCCCACTGCCTCTTGAGTAGAGACAGTGGGAAGAAAGGGGAGGAGAAGGAACTCTTGTACACTCACCACTCGTGCTGAGGACTAACACACAAACTCATAGATTAAGTTTTAATGACAGCTGATCCATATAATATTAAAGCTTCCCTATTTTGTATATTTCATATACAGGCTGCGTGGCCTAATGGATAAGGCATCTGACTTCGGATCAGAAGATTGCAAGTTCGAGTCCTGCCGTGATGGCTTTGTTATTAAGGGCTGAAACATTTGCCAGCCTCTGTTCCTTTGGAGGCCGCGGTGGCTCAGAGGTTAAGATGCTGAGCTGCAGACTGGAAGGTCTGTAGCTTGGCAGTTCGAGACCCGAGTGCCGCATGACGGAGTGAGCGCCCGTCTCTGGCCCCAGCTCCTGCCAACCTAGGAGTTTGAAAGCAAGAAATTGCAAGTAGATAGATAGGTACCACTTTGGTGGGAAGGTGACAGCGTTCTGTGCACCTCAGTGTTTAGTCATGCCGGCCACATGACCATGGAAATGTCTCCGGACAGCGCTGGCTCTTCAGCTTGGAAATGGAGATGAGCACTGTCCCCTAGAGTCAGATTCAACTGGCTTTTGAGCAAGGGAAACCTTTACTTTTACATTTTTGGGGGGTATTTCATATGGGTTACCACTAATGGACACCCTTGATTGACCTATCAGCATATTGAACAACCTCGCCTTGTTCCAAGCTCTGCTGGCATTACTTTCAGTCTCAACCAAACTTGTGGCAAGGGTCTGGTTGATGCTCAGCACCAAGGGAATCCCCTCCACCCCCTGCTGCACAAGGCAATGAAGTGTTGGCTTGAGAAAAACTCCCTTTGTCCTTTGATGATTCAGCATGTTTGTGAATTAATCCTAATTCTGTTCTAGTCACCCACATTAAACCGCCCATCACTGATTAGAATACTGATGCCGGAGGACTCTGAAAAGTTACATGCCCTCTCTCCAGAGAAGTACATGTTTACCTGTGTTATTTCCAGGCTAAACCTGTTTTACAAGAGGGATCTTTTAAAGCAAATTAATCTATGCCGTAGGCAAATCACTTGCTCACAACTTTAATGCCAGTAACTCACAAAGTAGAATTTTTGCCCACAGGACTCCACAGTTTAGACAAAGCATGTAATATAACCTAGATTATCCTAACCTAGAATAAAAGAGTAACCTTGCATAGAACAGTAACGGCAGGAAAGAAACAGTAATCTCGCTGGCCCAACAGAAGAGGGCAGCAAAGTGCACACAAAAATGGTCAAGAGGTTCTTCCTTGGAAAGGCTTTTTTCCCACCAGTGAGGTTGCTGCTTCCGATGGATACCTGCTGAAAGAGAGAATGAGGCAGAGGCTTGTATCCACTCTCACTGATTCCCTGCTGAAGACCCCTAATTTTTAAACTTTATTCATCTTAACTGCTGATTCCTCTAAACCACTCAGAATTTTCCAACCCATTTTGGATTTTTATCAATTCTCTGGCAGTCTTTCCAAGAATATTTTGGCAAAAATTGTGATATGGTCATCCAAATATTATGAGAAAACATACATGCCCTTTCTGGGTTTTCCCTGGTCAGCCCTCACCCCCACTGCTGGGTCAAGTCATCCTAAACTATAACTGTTCCAAGAATAGATCAAAGTGGGCAGCCATGTTAGTCTGAAGCAATAGAACAAAGTTAGAGTCCAGTCTGGCACCTTGAAGACCAACAAAGTTTTACTCAAGGTGTGAGCTTTCGTGTGCATGGACACTTCATCTGATGAAGTGTGCGTGCACATGGAAGCTCACACCTTGAATAAAACTTTGTTGGTCTTCAAGGTGCCACTGGACTCTAACTTTGTTCTGTTCCAAGACCACTGTTGCATCTAGCTCAACACTGCTTGTCAGCTAATGCTGCCATGGTCTGGAATGTGTGGGGTGCCCAGCTCCCTCTCCTCGTCTCCAGCCTCCCTTCCCCCCATGTCTCATCTGCTGCACTCTGTTATCTGTTTGGTGTCCTTGAAGGCAGGTCTGCTTTTCCTGCTGGGAATGTAAGTGCTGTATTTTACGCATGTTTACAGGTGCTTGCCTATTGGGTTCACTGCATCAGGGGGTCTGGTTTGAAAGGGTTATAACAGTACAGGCTACTCTTTCTCCCACAAAATCCATCTTAGAATCTGGTGGTCACCCCTTCTTTACATTCACAGGTTCTTTACATTCACAGTTTTAATCCAAAGATATCCCTTCAGGGGTTTCTGGCTGCTGACAGTAATGGACAGAACAATGTATACATGGTACAAGTGTGTACAGACACATGACACACATTTGTACAGCATAACATAGCTTCATGATAACATGCAAGCATTACATTAAATGTACGTGTACAAAGAAAGATTTCAAATGGACAGGAGGGAGGGTTTCTGTGTCAAACCTGCTTCAGACACTTTTTATCATTCTCTTGGTTTTCCTTCCCAACTTCTGCTTGGACTTCTTCACCCAAAGAGTGATTAACATATGGAATTCACTGCCACAGGAAGTGGTGGTAGCTACAAGCATGGACGGCTTCAAAAGGGAATTAGATAGGCATATGGAGCAGAGGTCCATCAGTGGCTATTAGCAACAAGGTATAGATAGGGGCTCTGGGGCAAGTGATGCTCTGTCTTCTTGGGCTTGGGGGGGGGGGCCACAGTAGGAGGGCTTCTAATGTCCTGGCCCCACTGGTGGACCTCCTGATGGCACCTGGTATTTTTGGCCACTGTGTGACAGAGTGTTGGACTGGATGGGCCTTTGGCCTGATCCAACATTGGCGTCTCTTATGTTCTTATGACTTTAACATTGGCTGTTTGACTATTCTATATGGTCTTCTCTATGGTCTATATGGTCACGCAAGCAAGACCTTTTCTTTCTCACAAATGGGATTTTTATCCTATTATTTCTATTTTAAAAGATGCTTTCCCTATGGAACTCTTCGTTGGATAACATCTAAGCTGGCAACACTTCTTCCTGTTTGGCAGAATGCTCTGCAGCGTGGGGTAAGTCCACATTTCCCCCCTTTCTGGAGTTTCAGCTCAAATCAGCTTAATTGATTATTAACCAGCTCTGCCTTCTAAAAAATCTGTCTATCCGGCCTGTTGGGACAGTAAAAACCGTAAATAGTTAAGCTATTAAAATACCTGGCGTGAATCCCTTCTACCCCCTTTTCTTGTCCATCTGCTTAGGGTTTTTAATTAAAGGCTAAAGTATATTAGAAAGATGCAAGTTGAAATGTATATCTCATTGTCCAGTGGGCTCCCACTTTTCTCCGGCAGCAACTTCACAATCCCCCCCCTCTGTTTACCCTAGCCTGGCTTTTACCCAGCTCTGGACATGTTGGGTGTCTGTGCCCTAGAGCCTCTGCCCAATATGTTTCATCACAAAGCAGCAAAATTACACATCTCCTTCCAGGCTTGTCCAGGCGTTTGGTTTCAGGCTATTACAAATGGCTTCTCTACAGGTCAGCTTTGTCTCAGGCCTTCCTAGCCTAACAGGCATATAATTTTTAAGTAAGCAGACATGCTTAAAAAGGGGGGGGGGATGAACCTTGATTTTGCAAGCTTGTTGGTTCTATTCAGATATCCGTGCTTCTGTCTGGCTTCTTCATTGAAAGAACAGAGTATCTATGTTTGCACCATTTTGGATCTCATGGCACCAGATCTTTCCTGTGAAAATGAATACATCTTTCAACATTATTTCTGAGCCAATGGCGTAATGCCATTTAAATGGTGTGTACCTGTTAAAGGCCCCAAAGAATCATCAACAATGAGGAGGAGGAGGAGGAGATTGGATTTATACCCCGCCCTTCACTTGGAGTCTCAGAGCGGCTTACAAACTCCTTTCCCCTCCCCTCCCCACAACAGACACCCTGTGAGGTGGGTGGGGCTGAGAGAACTCTGACACAAACTGCTCTTTTTCAAGGACAGCTGTGCCAGAGCTTGTGACTGACCCAAGGTCACATCAGCAGGTGCAAGTGGAGGAGTGGGGAATCAAACCCGGTTCTCCCAGATTAGAGTCCGCACACTTAACCACTACACCAAACTGGCTCTCCAATAAACCAATGCCAATAAAAATGAGGCAGACCCAATCCAATGGCGACACAGTGGATTCAAAAGCAATGTAAACAGCCACATCAGCTCATCGCTGTCAAAATCAAACTTATCAAGCTCTCAGCCCCACTTGATTCAAGCACTCCATAATCTTGAACTACTGCATTTTTTTTTTTGCAATTAAAACAAGCTGTCTCTTGAGTGTATTGCATCTGCACAGTTGGCTTTATTCATCATCATTTAGGCAGGCTGCTGATAGTCGTTGTGCTTTTCAAAACTTCTCGGATTTCTGGGGAATCAAGGAAATTCTAATTCATTTCAGGAGGCTGTAAGGACCGCAGTGCCCGTCAACCCATCAGGAAGTCATGCTGGGGGAAACTGGGCCTTCGTAGTGCAGAGATCCACACAGGGCTCTTTTTGTAGAAAAAGCCCAGCAGGAACCCATTAGCATAATAGGCCATACCCAACAGCAGAAACTCATTAGTATATTGGACCACACCCCTGATAGTACAGCTCATTAGCCTATTAGGCCACACCCCCATATTACCAGAAGTGTGGTCATCCAGCCACACCCACCTTTTGCTTCTTATTCTGTTTACCTTGTTTGTTGTCAAAACCAGGGCTTTTTTTGTAGCATGAACTCCTTTGCATGTTAGGCCACACACCCCTAATGTAGCCAATCCTAATGAGTTTCTGCTGTTGGGTGTGGCCTATTATGCTAATGAGTTCCTGCTGGGCGTGGCCAACTTGGGAGCCAGCCGGAACTCCATTCCTGTGGGTTCCTGCCCAAAAATAGCCCTGGATCCACATATAAATTAACTTGTTCACATTCAGGAATGATGATGTCCCAAGGGGAAACGATCCTCAGTTTCATGGGTCATTTCCCACGGCAAGTTACTCTTCCTACTTCAGAAAGTTAATGTTTGTGGCAGTGAGGTGGCAGGGAAAAGGTTACCTGTGTATGCCTGCACGTGTACAGCCCTTCAGACACTTGGCATGTGCGGTGTGTGTAATGTGTTGTCAACATGTGCTAGCAGAGCATTCCTTTTATGCCTAGTTGAGTTTAATAAGGATGCTAAAATACTCCATTGGTTTCAGGTCAAGCATAGCGGTACTCATTCATTATTATGCTGGACAGACCATAGCAACACACATGTTTTGCATGCAGAAGCATTGGGATCCATCATATCTTCAATTAATACATCTCAAGTAGCAGATGCCAGGAAAGATTTCCCTCTGCCCGCAATTTTTGAGAGTTGCTGCTAGTCAGAGCACAAAATACTAGATAACACCGAGCTCCTCAAAAGCACATGTTTTTCTTGCAAAAGGTTCCAGGTTAAAAGATCTCAGTAGCAGGTTTGGGAGGGCTCTGCCTGGGGCTAGGTGGACCAATGATCTTCTGTTAGGCTTGTTCATACCATCAAGAGCATTTCAATGCATTTAGTTGATTAATAGTCTGCCTTTCTCACAGGTACTCAAGACAGGTTACAAAAATGAAAAACCAATCAGCAATCAATACCCTAACAATGCAATTTAAAAAACTATCTAGAAAGTGTCCACAGACATTACAACTACAACAATCCTGTCTTTATAAAGCTGCTCACCTGAGCAGTTCAGTTTTGCACTTTCTGCAGAACACTCGTAGTGTGTGAGCTTCCCTGGCTTTATTAGGTAGGTTATTCCATCTGGTGGGGGTTACCAGAGAATACTTAGGTACAGGCAGTTGTTGTTTTACCCATTTGCAGGGTGAGACCTTCAGAAAACTCTGCTCAGGTGAGTGAAGCTGTTGTAGCTGAACATACCAGAAAAGGTGGCCTGCTGATCTAAGGGTCATAAGGCATGAAGGGCTTTGTAATTAATAACCAGAACCTTGAACTGAATCTGGAAACGGGGAAGCAACAAATGAAATTATTGCAACATCAATTAATACAAGTGAAGCCCCTGCAAGGATTGGCAGGGGGCACCTCACTTTCCCCTGTATTCCCTTCCCCACACTATTTTCTCTTTCCATCCTCCTGGCAACCCCCAAACCCTCACCTTTCCCTGCTTCCTTCTCTCCTTCCCACCCACTAACCACTTCCCCATCTTTAGCTATTTTTTATTTCATTTACACCCTGCCTTTCTCCACAATGGGAAACCAAAGCAGCTGACATCATTTTCTTCTCTACCATTTTATCCTCACAATAACCTTGTGAGGTAAATAAGGCTTCATGTATATGACTGGCCCAAGAGCACTTGGTGAGCTTCCATGGCAGGGTGAGGATTCAAACCTAGTGTCTCCCAAACCTGTACTCTAGTCTGAAATGCATATTCAGCTGAAAATGAGATTGAAAACACACATTTATCCAGGTACTGGTCCCCAGTTTCATTTGTAAAGTGAACACACTTCGGATCTTTCTTACAGATACACATGTTCTTGCAGAAAGTACATGCATTCAATGAAATGTATGAACAAGGCTACAAAAACCAAGGCTTGAAGGCTGACAATACTGTTATAGCTTCCTAGAAACCCACACAATGACCATTCAGATCTCTTTTCTTAAAGGTACAGGTGCTGCTTCTATTATTGGAGGGGGGGGGGTAAATTGTATGTGCATATTTCAGATTTTTCTGCAAACCTGAGGCTTTTCCAGGTTTATAGAAAGATCTGTTTTGTCTGTTAATGACCTCAATCTCTAAATTTCTCAATATCCACAGAAGGGGCCATGTGGAGTATTCAGTTTACTGATGATGATGTTCCTTCAGCCTAGTTCTTCATAGTAAGCAAGCTGCAGTGTTTTGTACAAGGTGAAGTTTCTGAGCTATCTTCAAAGGCAGCCCCATGCAAAGCCAGCTGCAATAATCTATCCTGTGCTGTGGTGTAGATTCACGTGGCCAGATTGGATGGCTCAAGATAGTGAGCTATCATTTTGCATGTTGACGGAAGCCCCTCTATCAGCCACCTGGGACTTTCCTCTGCCTTTGGCAATGCTTGCACAATTAGCCTGAATCCTCTATTCCTGTTTGCTGACTGTACTTCAGTCAATCCAAGCCCACCCGCATGATGGGATGCATTATGACAGGGAGTGAAAGGAGACAAGACCGAGCAATATAATTAATCTTGACTTTAATAAACCATTTGGATACAATGTCTCACCAGACATTCCTTTAACATTGTAATTTATATTGACATGGATGGATGCAAAATGAAAAATGAGGGTGAAAAAACGAGACAAATGGCAAAGGATCAAGCAGGAGCCTGTATTTTGCTAAAGGTCCAAGACAAATCTTTCCCCTGGCTTTTACTGAGGAGATAGTTTCAGGGAGTTTAACCCTTCACGTGATTGCGGGTTCATGGGTCATGGCTCCTCCATAGAAAAGCGAAATTCTTTGAACAGTGAAGGCTAGCATCTCTCACAAATTCTATGCGAATGTCTCTGAAGGCGGAGTCCAGCCATGAAAAGATAAAGCTTGTGTCACTCATCAGAATAAGTAAAAACAGCCATCATCATAAACAGGAATAGGTCAGCTACTGGAAGAAGGCCTTTCTCCAACTTATTAGAAAGTGGAAAGGAAAAATGCATCGTAATTATTCCAGCAATCAGCTTAGAGCCCTCTTCATGAGGAGAAGTGGATGCCATTGGAAATGACCTCATGTTGCCCTTCAATGTTCTGTATATTTAAAAATTCTTTATGCTGCTTCTCCAGAAACCTGCTCAAAGGGGCTCACAACTTAAACGGAAACTAAAATAAGCATAGACAGCTTCAAAAGGGGACTGGATACACGTACGGAGCAGAGGTCCACTAGTTCTTATTAGCCATAAGGTATAGATGAAACACTCTGGGACAGTGAGGCTCTGTATTCTTGGTGCTTGGGGGGGGGGCAACAGAGGGAGGGCTTCTGGAGTTCTGGTCCTGTTGGTGGACTTCCTCATGGCACTTGGGTTTTGGCCACTGTGTGACATAAAGTGTTGGACTAGATGGGCCATTGGCCTGATCCAGGATGGCTTCTCTTATGTTACTAAAATAAAACCAAGTAAGCCGTAAAAACAAGTCAGGAGCATAAAAACAGCATCAATCAAAATTCAGCAGCCTAAAACAACATCCTTAAAAGAGTCCTCATGCTATAAGCAGATCATAAGAGAGCCAGTTTGGTGTAGTGGTTAAGTGCGCGGACTCTAATCTGGGAGAACCGGGTTTGATTCCCCACTCCTCCACTTGGACCTGACTGGATGACCTTGGGCAAGCCATAGCTCTGGCACAGCTGTTCTTGGAAAACAGCAGTTTCTGTCAGAGCTCTCTCAGCCCCACCTACCTCACAGGGTGTCTGTTGTGGGGAGGGGAAGGGGACGGAGTTTGTAAGCCGCTCTGAGACACCTTTGGGTAGTGAAGGGCGGGGTATAAATCCAATCTCCTCCTCCTCCTCCTCTTCTTCATCATCATAAAAGGGGGGGAGATGGAAGCCCTGGGCAAAGAGAAATGTTTTGGGCTGGCCTGGCACCTAAAGGAATATTATTTGTACTCAGGTGAGCCGGGAGGGAGGCGATCCAAAGGCTATTACAAAATTAAACCTTGTCTTTTGTTACCATCCTCATCACTTCTGCAGGTGCCGGTACAGAACGCAGTGCCTCAGAAGAGGATCTTGAATGAAATGGTTAGCCCTGGACAAATATCGCTCACTCCATTCCACATTTCTTCCTTCATTTTGCTGCATGATCTGTAATTTTTTTTTTCAAATGTCGGCTACACATTTCTGTGAATTTTCAGTGGAGGCCCTTGCATGACAATATATGTTTCAATACATATTTCATATGGAGTTCAACATCTGTTACACTCCATATTTCCACAGTACTTCTATAATGATGTACTGTTCTTAATATATAAGGACATTTAATGGAATGGATCGGGCTGAACTTGTAACAGAAGAGCTGCAACATGGGTACATGCAGTGAAATTTCAACAGAGCCAATTTATTTATTTATTTATTTATTTATTTATAATTCGATTTATATCCCGCCCTCCCCTAAGGCTCAGGGCGGCTAACAATTGGGGGCAAAAGCCATATTTAAAACAACTAAAACCAGAATAAAACATAACAATAATACAACAAAGTGCTGGTGCTCTGATGGTCCACGTTCCAAGATGGGTTCCGGTAGGGTGGATCCGGACCAACAACGTGAGTCCCAAAATGGCAGATAACCAGTCTTCTTCCCAGGGCCCGCTTGCACCCTGATGGTATCTCCGCCAATTTTCGGCAGCGGTGCATTGGTGGAACACTAGCAGCGGTGGCTCCTACTTGAAAGCCTGGCGGAAGAGTTCCATCTTGCAGGCCCTGCGGAACTGCGCAAGATCCCGCAGAGCCTGGATCTCCTCCGGGAGCTCATTCCACCAGGTAGGAGCCACCACCGAAAAGGCCCTGGCCCTAGTCTCGGCGAATTTGCTCCAACAGTTTCAAAACACAAGTTCCACATCTGCCCCAAAGGCAAAATTGGGTCAAAATAAGAATAATGTTGTGCTGGGGACAGTTACAAAAAATAAGGGATAGTTTCTGGTAACATCCCTATTGCTTCCTCCCCAAATCCGTCTTGATTTTGCTTCTCAATGGTGTGACTCAAACTTGTGGGGATTTATTTCTATGCTATTTTCCAATTTTGTATGCCAAAGGTGTTTTTATATGCCTTTCCCAACATTAGTTATGCATCAATCAGTTGCATTATAAATTATGCATTTAAGCACAAAGGATGTAGATTGGGTCGGATTCTACCAGGATGAACAATCTTCCCTGATTCCGCCACTAAATGCAGACCTATTCTATCTGGCTTTTTGTTCACACAGGTCCCACGATTCCTGGCACGGCATTTCCAAGGCCCAGAAGACTTTCTTCCGCCTTCTAGGGATGCAGAAAAGTTTGTTGGATCCAACCCATTGAAAGTATAAACCACACATTCAAATGTTTCTGCATCTGCATCTGCAGAATGAATAAATCCCCCAAACCAACAGTGAGAAGCAAAGAACCAAAAGCAAATATTTAAAAAGAAACAAAAGAGGGAACATTCACTTTTCCTTCCTTGGAGAAAATATGATCCAGTCCTAGAAATGAAAATCTTTGTTAGCACGGGGGATAAAGCTGTGTTTTAAAGGAATATTTTCTTTCTCCGTTTGTTCTGCCTGCATTTCACAGATGTCATAATAATGGCAACGCCAGCAGTATAAAATATACTAATAGACAAAAAAATCGTATCACGGCAATGCAAACAAACAAGAGCCAATCATTACACTAAAAATATTGCCGGGCTAACCAGCAGTAAAACAAAATCTGCCGTCTCTGGCATCTTCTCGAGAGATAATTTCTCTCTCCTAAATGATGTTTTAGAGTGATGCGCAAATAAAACAATTGCTCTAAACATTAGGGGGGGGGATTAAAATGGAATCGCTTGTTTTAAAATATTTTTTAAAAGCCTCTAAACATTAATGTTTAAGGGAAGGAGTAGATAATAAATATTACCCCTGTGTCCCTTTTACATGAATATTATGTATTAAAAGAATTTAAAAAGAACCTCTTTATATTTTCAAGAGGCTAAAAATTGATATCGTTCATTTACTTCGTCCAGACAATGCTCTGAAACATGGTTTAGGCTAACCATAGTTCAGAACTCAAAACGCAGTTTGAGCTTTCAAACATACAATGCGAATGCCAAGCTTAAGCTGCTTATGTATTTCCTATGTTTTCAGCACTCGGCTGTGTAAGTCATTCCTGTCCCCATGGCAGAGAAGCTTCAGAGGTGAAGAGACAGCTGCAAGCTTGGTTTGTTTATTCAAAGCCCAATCAAACCATACAAAGCGAAAAGCTACAGATTGCAAGCCATCTCTTTTTGCACTTTCCCACATGCTAAATAATGCAGTTTCAATCCACTTCAGCAACCATTTGCAAGAGGAAGAGGAGGAGGAGGAGGAGGAGGAGATTGGATTTATATCCTGCCCTTCACTATCCAAAGGAGTCTCAGAGTGGCTTCTGGCTTACCAAGTACTTACTATGATTCTGCGGGGGACACATACTTCTTCCCAGGACCATTCCCGCGCGGACAACAGACATGCCACACCATGCCGTTGCCAGGTAGTGATGCCGGGCGATGCTCTGGCAATGGGGCTGGAAACTTCTTCCCAGGACCATTTGCATCGAGTTTTCAGCCCCATTGTCAGAGCATCGCCCGGCATCACTTCCTGGCAACGGCATGGTGCGTTAAAGGGAGGAATGTTCCGGCTGGGGATCATGTGTCCCCCGCCGAATCGCAGTAAGTACTTGGTAACCCTAAGTAGCTTACAATCTCCCTTCCCTTCCCCTCCCCACAACAGACATCCTGTGACGTAGATGGGGCTGAGAGACCTCCTTTGAGGACTGCTCTTGAGAGAACAGCTGTGAAAGAACTTGTAACTGACTCAAGGTCAGTTATGGAGGAGTGGGGAATCAAACCCAGTTCTCCCAGATTAGAGTCCACGCTTCTAACCACTACACCAAACTGGCAAGTTGATTTTGCCATTTCACACAGTAAAATCCAGTTGCAAAGTACATTGAAAGTGGATAGAAAGTGTGTTATTTAGTGTGTGTGAAAGTGAGTCACACTCCCCCATTGTGACTTGCCTGCAGATGGCAAACTATAGTTTGTCAAGCCACACATCACACTGCGAGGAAATCAGTGCAACTCCATATCATGAGAGGGGTTGGCGTGATGTTGTCCTCACATCACACCAAAACATTATGAAGCTTCCTCAGCCATGGTCTGGCAATGTCTGAAATGGGCCAGTGTCATTTGGAGACAGCAAAATACCGCTGAACAGACACATGCCCATTTTAAGTGCAGACTGAACAGTGTGGGACTGCTCCAGTGGAAATACCCAGAGACTTTTCTTGTCGACAGTGGATTTCTGAGCTGTAGGGATTTGCGCTCTCAGACCATGGCAGAAGGGTTTAGACAAGTGGATTAGCATGTTTAAGAGGCATGCCTTTGGTGGTTGCTATGAGCTGCAATTGAATTTTGCCTCTTCCCAATCAGAATGGAGCCAGAGTTTTGATGCCAGCAGAAACTCAAGAATCCTATAGCCCCAAGAGGACAAAGAAGTATGAATCTCAAGTACAGATGAGTGAATGTTTCCTATGTCAGCTGTTGCCATGTTTGTGTACATTTTCATCAATACTTTTGTTTGCCACCACAGTCCAGAATGAAGACACCAGACACCCAATAAAGGTTAACCTGGGCTTTCATTTAGGACTGATCTTCACAAGTTATTTACATGCATCCTGTGAGGCAAAGCACCCCTGGCTCCCCAACTCAAGGGTTAGTGTGAATGGTTACAGGCCTGTTCCATCCTGCAGATGTTACTAATTGGTCTCTGGGCTAGAGCTGGAAATGTAGTAATTAGCTTCTTGTGAGAACCTGTGGCCCACAGGTGTGTGTGGGGGAGAGAATCAGGAGTGATGAGGTAATTTTCCAGAGAGTTCCAGCAAGAATGTGTCCTGATTGGGTATCATCATCACCTGATGCTGCTTGACCAAAAAACTATAATTGAGCTAAGGGTCTGGAAAAAGAAGGCTAGCTTGGATTCTGATGGACGGAAGGCCTGGACTGTGATACACTTATATTGCAATAGACAGCAACACAGAGAACGCAGGGGCTGTGGCCTCTAGTTCTTGGATTTAAGGCTTGTGCCGTCTGATGCAGGTTATGAAAATGTGTTAAATAGTTAAGCTTGTTTTCTTGTTTTCTGCTGTGTGACTTGGGGTACTATGTTGCCTGTAGAGGGTATGTTTTGCTTGGACTGAAACTAAATAAAAGTCAAGGGATAAGAGCATAAGAGAAGCCAATGTTGGATCAGGCCAAAGGCCCATCCAGTCCAACACTCTTACAGTGGCCAAAAATACCAGGTGCCATCAGGAGGTCCACCAGTGGGGTCAGGACACTAGAAGCCCTCCCACTGTTGACCCCCCCCCTCCAAGCACCAAGAAGACAGAGCATCACTTGCCCCAGTATGTCTGCATACTTGTGTACAACAGCCCTGGGGACCAACGGGGTTCACTTTTGGACTCCTTGATGCGTCCCATTCTATTGTGTCTTGTCACCTAATGGGTCATCTCTCCTGCCAGCCTGTGAGCCCACCAACTTATGCCAAGAGGTGCCAAACTTCTTCTCCCTCTAGGGTTGCCAGTGGGAAGGTTGGGGGTGGGAACATGAGATGTGTGAGATGTCAGTGTCTTAGGGTTGCTAACTTCCATGTGGCGCCTGGAGATCTCTTAGAATTAGAGCTGATTTCTAGACAACAGAGATCAGTTCCCTTGAAGAAAATGGCTGCTTTGGAAGGTGGACTCTACGGCGTCATACCCCACTCAGGTCCCTCCCCTCCCCAAATGCCACCATCCCCAGCCTCTTCCCACAAATCTCCAGGAATTTCCCAACCCAGAGTTGGCAACCCTAGCCTCCCATGAATGGAAAGAGCACTTGTGCTCCAAGTTCTTTAGCATGGAGAAAGGATGATTGAGGGGTGACATTAGAAGTTTGCAAGATTATGCATGGGATAGAGCAGGTTGAGAAAGAAGAACTTTCCCCCCTTTCTCACAATACAAGAACTCGTGGGCACTCCATGAAATTGCTGAGCAGTCGGGTTAGAACAGATAAAAGGAAGTCCTTCTTCACCCAAGGAGTGATTAACACATGGAATTCACTGCCACAGGAGGTGGTGGTGGCTACAAGCATGGATGGCTTCAAGAGGGAATCAGATAAACATAT
The DNA here is from genome assembly GCF_001447785.1 of Gekko japonicus. NCBI lineage: Eukaryota > Metazoa > Chordata > Lepidosauria > Squamata > Gekkonidae > Gekko > Gekko japonicus. Next base: position 357,290 of record NW_015172006.1, on the reverse strand, counting down.
GGAGCAGAGGTCCATCAGTGGCTTTTAGCCACAAGGTATCGATAGGAACTCTCAGGCTGGGGCAAGTGATGCTCTGTATTCTTGGTGCTTGGGGGGGAAACAGTGGGAGGGCTTCTAGTGTCCCGGCCCCACTGGTGGACCTCCTGATGGTCCCTGGTATTTTTGGCCACTGTGTGACAGAGTGTTGGACTGGAAGGGCCATTGGCCTGATCCAGCACTGGTTTCTCTTATGTTCTTATAATGCTGGCTTACTGTTGTGTGTGTCATGTTGAATAATGCATACATTTCAACAGGAAAGAATCGGGGCAAAAAAACAGGCAACATTGCAAAGATGAAGAATCTGAAGTTTTATTAACTAGAAGGAGATGAAAGATTTTCAAGCTGTTATAGAAAGCGATGAGAAATTCAAAATCGTCCCTGGTCTCAAGACGTGAGGCCAAATCAGGAAGGCCTTGACAGAGATTGTGAGGCACAACAGGGAAGAGAGAGAAGCGGGCGAGGGCAAGATCACGGCTTCCCCTCATAATGCCATTCTGCTGGAGCTGAAGCAACCAAGGATTAATTATAAATAAAAAAGAAATAGTGAGGGTTGTCAGCAGTCAGCACTGACCCATTCCCACTTTCAAGTAGAATCTGAAACTTTCACTATCGATTTCATGCAGACTTTCTCTCTTATCCACCCCGAATCTGCTTCACCTTTCAAGAAAGATCATAGCTCTGGCAGCCTGGACAATAGGCCTCTCCCTCCCACAGCTCTGGGGAGCAAAGGAAGAGCCTGAAGACCGCATGGAAGCTCTCCTTCAATCTGTTTCCAGAGTCTGTTTCCACGAAACCAGAGATGGGCAAGGCATAGCAACAACACAAGGGTCACACAGGTAAAAACGTAGAACAACATTTGGCTTTTCTCTGTTGTTTCATGTCTGAAGAAATTATTGTCTACCTTCCCAGAATATAGGCAAGATCTAGGTCTCACTGTGTCAGAAATAGGGTTGCCAGCCTCCAGGTGAGGCCTGGGGATCTCCTGCTTTTACAACTGATTTCCAGCTGACAGAGATCAGTTCCCCTGGAGAAAATGGCTGCTTTGAAGGGTGGACTCTATGGCACTGGACCATGCTGAGGCCCCTCCCCTCCCCAAACCCCACCCTCTCCTGGCTCCACCCCCAAAGTCTCCAGGTATTTTCCAACCCAGACCTGGCAACCCTAGAAGAAATTTGAGGGTTACCAACCTCCAAGTGCTGGGCTGGAGATCTCCTGGAATTACAACTGCTCTCCAGAGCGATCAAGTCCTTTGGAGGGAATGGCCACTGGAGATTTAGCTGGCTGTGCAGATTTTTTAAAACATTGCTTTGGGAGCAGCTGTCACCACAGCCATTTTGTGACTGCCTCCGCTTTCCTGTGGCAGCCATTTTGTGGCAGCCATTTTGTGGATTTACCTACCACACTGTGTCAGAATTCCAAAACTGCCCACAGGCTCAAAAAGATTAGGGACCCCAGTATAGCTCCTATAGAGAGGAAATAAAGGAATTAATTTTAGATCTTTGTGCCACTCCTGTGATGTTTGTATGACATTTATGTTATATGCCATTAATGCCATTTTTTGCAAAAAAAAGGGGGGCGCATTGATTTTAATGTTTTACTATTGGTCAGGAAGGATGATCACAAGTTTGTGCTAATGGCCAAGAAATTAGAAATTAAATTCTAACTTCCAAATCAAATTGTGGGAGTCACAAAATTAAATCAGGCATGATTTCATTTAAGAGTCAATACTTCTTGGCAGTTTTTTCACCCAGGTAAGCTTTCTTGGCATTCTATAAGATTTTATTTTGGTAGAGAGTTTTCAGAAGGTTTTTTTTGGGGGGGGGGTATGTGTGTGACTTTTCTTGGAATGTGGTCCAGTGCATGAATGAAAAGTTCCAAGATGTCGCTGAGATGAAGCACCACCAGACTTTTTGAAATGCATCCCCCACTACCACCCATCTGCTGTTCAGCTAATGGGGATGCTATAAAACATGGAAGGAGGACGGGAGTGGAGCCAAATGGCACCAGAAAGTGTGAGAAGAAGTCCAGGATGAGATTGGTAGGGAGAGAATTCAGTGCTGTCACATTCGCACCACAGAAAGACATTTTGTTTCCTACGCCTTCGTTTGCCAACCAATATGCTTGAGAGCCTCAGTATCGATAGAATAGAATTGTTGCAGCCTCTCGGAGGATAATATTAAACAACAGCTTTATTGCCCAAGTCAGCATTCTTGAATCATAATGGAGGGCGAGAATAGAACAGGATGGGAGACAGAAAACCCGTGATTCCATGGGCAAGGTAGACATTTCTCAGTCTGTCAATTGCTCGTTGAGGACCAAAGTCCTCAAATAGTCTGGCCACATTATATAAGAGAGGAATAGTGGGGAAATCCTTCAATAGCACCTCTTTTCTTTTCACCATTGCAGTCAATCCAGTTGTAACAAGCACTTCAAGTTGATGCTTCAAAACGTGTTGGTTGGCTGTGCCCCTGGAAAGGAGTTTCCAAACATGCACGGTTCCTGTTTTCTCACTTTATTAACTGACTAGCAGTAAAGCCCATTGTAAAAGCAATACGACGAGCTCTAGAATGGTGCGATGTGTAACGAATGCACTGGCTGGAAGCAGGTTAAGGACATATTAGCAGTATGTAATAGAAAGGTACAAATGTGGAAGTAAAGTCTCACATATCTTATGTTACACATTAACTGGTGTCCAAGGTCACACAATGTGGGCCAGAAAATGTGGCACACAGGGCTCTGTGGAGTAATTTCTAAAACTGGGCAGTCTCAAACATAGATCTGCCTGTAACTGTGTCTGTATTTGTGCTTCCAGCATGCCTTGGGGTTTTGGCTTCCTGTTTTCTGTGTGCCTGGTCCAATCCTCTATCTCTGCTTGTATGTGTATCCACTGGCTTTTTTGTGATAACTTGGGCTGGTCCCCCTGTTAGCCAAATTGCCTTAAATTCTTAATTAATATTGGGGAAGTTATGATTATTAATTGGCAACAGGCAAATTAGAGAACAAGCACCAGTGTATACAGAAGTCCCGCCTTTACTGTAAATACCAGAACAGACACAGAGACTATGTTTGGTAAAATATATATAATGTTTTTTACTGAAGGAGATGTCTCAGTCAAACAATACACAAACACACACTTATACTAAGAAAAAAAGATAGATAATTATGACGTTTGCATGAGCAGGATATTAGTTGATGGGGCAATATTTACCTGTCCTCTTTGACTGAGCCATTCCGATGGAAGAATGGAGGGGATAAGAATGGAAAATGGGGAACACGTGCTCTGAACTGGCAGAAAACACGTGGACTCTAATAAATAAATAAATAAAATATTAAAAATACAGCTAGCCCTCTCCCAGACAAGACTTCAGCCCTCAACCCCCACCTTCTTTCCTCCTCCTACCTGAGCATGACATATTTAGTGTAGCACTGCTGTCAGCCAGCCATTGCGGTCAAAATCGGCCACCGGGAGCCATAGCAATGGCCGTTGTGGTCAGGCTTCAAAGAAAGCCAGGTGGGTGTAAGAGTTTAGTTTTCCGGGCTAACTTGTAACAGCAAGCTAAACGAAATGGTGCACTAAATGAAGATGTTTCCTGTAACAGAAAAAAGTTTTAAAGGAAAATTCCACTGTTAAGTGCTTGGCTTGTATGACGTGTAACCTGTAACTGGTATAAATACTTTGTTACTTCATAGCTCAAGGTTTGGCCATTTCAGAGCACCTTGCAGTGCAGGTCGAACCTGACGTCAAATAAAAACTTGTCCTCTTGATGAATCTGGTGTGGTCTCATAAGTCTGGACATAGGCTCCTCTCCCATGCTTCACAAGCTGGACGTAAGAGGGACAAAGCTTAGATAGGGGTCGATGAGAGAGAGAGACCATGTGGTTGGGAAGCATCCCCCTGTGACACCTCCTGTTAGTTCGTCCCATAAAACATACTATTGGTTAGAGGGAAAGGGGGAGGAGAGCTAGGGGGTGGTCAATATTGAGAGCTAGTAACTTGGTCTGGGGACTGGCACCTGGAGGAAGGGTGATTGAATCATCAGGCTAGGGCTATTGTCTCTTGATGGCCCTATCCAGCTGGCTGATGGGTGAGCGATTAGTTGCTAAGCAACCATGAATAGAGTCTCTTGATTAAATTTCCAGGTAGCTGGAAGAGGGGGGAAAGGGGGTGCCTACATGTGCTGGAAGAAACATCCTAATGGCATCTGGAGTTCTCTGTCCTCATGTTTTCCATGGCATGGCGTCTGAGGCTTTGTGCAGGCTTATGGAACTGCTTCATCTCACAGCAGGTAAGATGGCTGGTAACCAAGGACAGCATAGCAGCTGGTGAACAGCAAGGAGCCCAAGAAAAGCTTGTGCTCAAGGGCTGTTGAGTCCATTAGGGTAAGGAAAGGGCTGGGCTTGCTAGGTCCTTCCTGGCAACCGGCAGGGGATAGGATGGGACTCAATGGGAGCAGGCTGTTGCTGGCGACATGGTGACATCACTTCAGCAGGTACTGGAAGTGACATCATCACACTGGGACGTTCCAGGGATGCTCTGGAATTTGGGCAAAAATTCTATGGTAAAAATGGCTTTTACCACAGAGTTTTTGCCCAGATACCAGAGAGTTACCCAGACATCACTGATGTGATGATCTTACATCTGGTACACACCGGAAGTGACATTGCCATGTTGCTAGCGACATAGCCTGGGCTCCCTCCTGCTCCTGGTAAGTCCAGCTGATTGGTGGTTGGGCAGGGCTGGGGCTGGGGGATCCTCCATTTCCAGTCGGGTGCTGGCAACCCTAGGAAGGGCAGTGGAGGGGAATGTAGGAGAGGATGATGCTATACTCATTTCTTTGTGACAATCAACTGAAATGCAAGGAGGGGTTTTTTTGGGGGAGCCTTTTGCCTGTAATGCCTGCAGAATAGTCTCAAATGTAGAATGAGGCAGTAGAGTCTGGATGCAGAGCTTTCTAACAGCCATCCACAATGCTATTGGGGGAGGACAGGAAGCAGCCAAATACCCCTGCATTGCACTTACATGCCAACTGAGTGCTCCCCCCCCCATCTGAACACTTTTTGTTCTATACTGGTTCTTTGTATTGTTTTAATTATTTTGGCCCCGGTCAAACGGCAAAGTTGCCGTGGGAGAGGCATGGATGGTGGGCGGATTATCCGGGCGTGATCACACCCCAACATCTGGGAAGTGGCGCGCACCCGTGGCTTACCGCTGAAAGTCCACCTTAAAAAACTAGTACCTCCAAAGTACTAGTAAACATTTCCCATGGGCTGCCCGCCTCGTTTACCTGCCGGCGCCAAGGGAAGGACCCGTGGTGTGCTGCCGGCGCGTCTGATCGAGCAATCGTGGATCAAACTGTGCCGGGGCAATTAGCCATGCCTCCCTCCCGCGATATCCGGCCCGTGTGACCGGGGCCATTGTTGTTTTTCTAAACCCTGACCTGGATGGCCCAGGACAGCTGATCTCATGAGATCTTGGCTGCTAAGCAGGGTTGGCCCTGGATAATAGTTGGATGGGAGACCACCAAGGAAGTGGAGGGTTGCTACTCAGAACCAGCTGTAAGAAATGGAGATAGAGATTTTGGAGTAGAGAAGACTTGAAGAACATTAACTATGCAGTTGAATAAGAATTCTGTTGCTTGTTAACAAGTAACAATCTAACATATAAGCTTAGAAAGACAGGATCTCACAAAGTATATTGTTTATTAACAGCCTTTTCTTTTACTAACAGCATTTTAACAGGGAATGATCTCCTAACCTTGGGTTTTTATCTTAGTGTGGGTTATCTTTTCTTTCTCCCTAAATTGTAGCCCCCTATCCCCATTTTTTCTTGGTAGTTTATGTAGTATTATTTTTTTTTAAAAAAATCCCCTCTGGGGGCTTAAAAAAGAAAAGAAAAAAGAATTCTGTTGCTGAATGCGGGGGGGGGGGGTTTAAGCTTGCTTGCTTGCTTAAAAAGCAGAAATGCAACCAGAAAGCGAAAAAATAGGGTCGCCTATATGAAGAAACTAAGCTGCCAACTGTTAAGCAGAAGTCTTCAAGAACCTGGTTACACCCAGCAATTTGGGTGATAGGAAGAGCACCTAAAATACCTGACTCTCCAGCGAGATGATTAACAGTTGAGTAGTTGAAACATAAGATAGGCAGAAGCTTTGCAAAGGAACCATTGTGCTTAATCTTGCATATTTTTATATATTCTTAGTGTATATGCTGACCAGTCAAAAATGAGGAACCTGGCACTTGGCTCTGACAAACAAGCCTGTCGAAAAAGGATGGTCCAAGACAGGCCTGCTGAAATAGGACATCTTGCAATCTAGAAGTCCCTGTTTACGGGAAGACCTGTCTCAAGACGACATTGTTTAAGCAAGAATTAAACTTGCGGTAGGCCGTTGTGGGTTATGGAGAAATGTTAGGAAAGAGTAGAGAAAGTTAATACCATGGTTGGAAGGAGAAGTGAGGAGTGGTCTTTGAGGGACAATTATGCATTAGGGATTGGTAGTTGTAAGTGCTTCTTGTCAGCCAATGGCAAGCTGCACAGCATTTGTTAATTTCCTTATGTTGGGTCAGAAAATGTATTTAAACTTGCAATTGGATCAATTGGGTGTGTTCAGTTCTCTGAGCTGTTCACCCACCTTGCAAGAATGTTATCAATAAAAGATTATTCTGCTTCATTGAAAGAGTCTGTCTCCAGAAGTTCTTGGCAAGAACAAAGTGCATTTCTATCACAGCAATGGCAAACCACCTCTGAACCTCTCTTGCCTCGAAAACCTTTCAGGCTCTCCATGAGTTTACTGTGACTTGAGGGCACTTTACATATATATTGTTCTTAAATTGCAGCAAGCCACTTTGCTGGTAAGGTTGCCAACCTCCAGGGGGTGACTGGAGATCTCCTGCTATTACAACTGATCTCCATGTGACAAAGATCAATTCACCTGAAGAAAATGGCCGCTTTCCCACTGAAGTCCCTCCCCTTCCCAAACCCCACCCTCCTCAAGGTCCAACCCCCAAATTTCCAGGTATTTCCCAACCCAAAGCTGGCAGCCCTATTTGGTGGTGCATTTATAGCTGAAAGGCAGGGCAAAAATACTGTCAACAAACTGCTTTATGGCCTTTGCTGTGTATAGTTATATGACTTTTGGGGAAGATCAGTCTTATTCCCATTTTAGGGTTGCCAAATCTGTTTTGGCCGGGAGCAGGGGGCTCCATCCATCTATCCATCCATCCATCTATCCATCTATCCATCCATCTACCTACCTACCTACCTACCTACCTATCTGTCTATCTATCATCATCATCATCATCATCATCATCATCATCATCATCATCATCATCTCCTCAGTGTAAGGACAAAAACAACTGACTGGATGAGACCAAAGGTCCAGCTAGTCCATCATCCTAGTTCTAACAGTGATAGGCCAGATGCTTCAGGGAAGGCCACCCTCAGGTGATGAAGGCAATATCCCTCACTCGTGGAGGAATACCAGCATTTGATATTCAAACGTACACTGCTGCGGAACCTGGAGGTTCCATTTAATTATCATGGCTAACTGCTGTTGTTTTTTATGTCTGACTCTAACTGTCAACCTGCTGGTGGCAAGGAAAAGTAATCCCGTATGTCTTGGGGTCATTGCAATAATGCTGGAGGACTGAGCTCCTCATTGAGGTCTAGCAGCTTGAGGTCCAGGACAGCTGAGAAAATTCCACAGCCCCTGTGGTCGAACAAGGTATCGAGGGGCCTGTTTCACCACAGAAATGGTTTAGGATTATTTCTTTAAAAATGCAGAAAATGCAGAGAAGTGGATAAAAGAATATAAGAAGCCCATATGCTCTGCTTTTTTTCTGAGCCTTGCGGCACAATTCCATGGCTAGTTTTGCTGAGGTTACTGGATCTGTTTTCCCTTCAGTATTTCATGATGACGGCAACATAATCATGCAAAGTTATTTCCTTCGAGGTCACAACAAGAGTTCTGATTGGTTGAGACAGGCACAATCAGTACTCCAATTTAGAACCGATATTAAGCAGGTTGATAAAACCCCAGACTTCATCGAGTTGTTCTTTTTTTTCATTTTTAAAAAATTGCTCTTGAAACCCCTGAAAAAAAATTAAATAAGTATATATCTAATTTTCCCAGATTGAATCGCAATAATATTTCATTCCTACCGCTTGCCCCTAAAAAAAAATGGATTTCCCTCTCCGCGCTCAGTTGGTGATTTGTTTTGCATTAATGCCTTTCATAACTCATACATTTTGCCATTAAAAATTAATGCTCAATGCTGACATAAACAAATGAAATTTGTATTATTAATGTTTTACATAGGTAAGACTTTGTAATAACAGATTCATCATAGCAGACTGTTTTAATTAAAAGACTCACTCTGTCCCTAAACTGATTTTCAGACATACATTGCGGGTGACAGCGAAAATGACTGACTATTGAGCAAAGGGACTGGCAGTCATTAGATCTTGTGCTGCCTTTTCCAAAAGGTCTACGGAGGTATTCCTTCTTAATGGATCACCATGGGGAAGGGAGAGTTAGAGCTCTGAGGAGCCTATCTAGACCCCTCCCCATTAAATGCCAGGCTATGTTAAGGAGCTTTGGCCCAAACAATAATGCTCAAGGTCAAACTAGGCATGATGACTAAATTTCCTGCTAGGATCCTTGGGTTATAGAATCCTAGAATCACAGAGTTGGAAGGGGCCATACAGGCCATCCAGTCCAACCCCCTGCTCAATGCAGGATCAGCCTAGAGCATCCCTGGCAAGTGTTTGTCCAGAGGCTGCTTAAAGACTGCCAGTGAGGGGGAGCTCACCACCTCCCTAGGCAGCTGATTCTGCTGTTGCACAACTCTGACTGTCAAAACGTTTTTCCAAAGATCCAGCCCGTACCTTCCCACCCTGAATTTAACCCCATTATTGAGAGTCCTGTTCTCTGCTGCCCACAGGAACAGCTCCCTGCCCTCCTCTAACTGAAAGCCCTTCAAATACTTAAAGAAAGCAATCATGTTCTCCCTCTACCTCCTCTTCTCCAGACTAAACCTTCCCAAGACCCTCAGCCCTTCCTCATAGCACTTGGTCTCCAGGCCCCTGATCATCCTCGTCGTTCTCTTCTGCACCCACTCCATTCTGTCCATATCCTTTTTAAAGTGAGGCCTCCAGAACTTCACACAGTACTCCAGGTGTGACCTGACCAATGTAGTGAACACCCAGACTATAACACCCTGTGATTTGGATGTTATGACTCTGTTGATACACCCCAAGATTGCATTAGCCTTTTTTGTTGCTGCATCACACTGGCTGCTCATATTTAACTCATCTCATCCCCACTCTGCCATGGAAGCTTGTTGGGTCAACTAGGGATGCCAGCCTCCATGTGGGGCCTGAGGATCTTCCAGAATTCCAGCACATCTCCAGACTATGGAGATCAGTTCCCCTGGAGAAAATGGATGCTTTGGAGGATGGTCTCTGCGGCTTTGTATTTGACTGAGGTCCCTGTCCCCCCCAGCTCCACCCCCAAATCTTTAGGAATTTTCCATCCTGGAGCTGGGAACATTATACTCCCTGTCCTGTCTCTGGTAGATACCCACTCACTCCCTCATAGCCTGACCTGCTTTATTGGGATGTTCCAAGAACAAAACAGAAGAGGGGTGAGGGATTTTTCAGCCCCTTTAGGTTCCCACTGGTGATAAAAATAGGGGATGAATATCTAAACAATGTTAAAAAGCAACCGTGGGAGGAGGATTTAGACTGGGGCCATGGTCAGCGGTTTAATTGCTTGTCCGGAATGCCATTTCCCCAAGGAAAAAGAATCACCCCCAGGTGTTATCAGCCACACTATCTATCCATTCCAGACATTTGCGTTCTGAACCTTTCAGGAGAAAAGAACCATATTTGTTTTCTGAGAGTTCTCTCTTGGCTCATAACATTGGTGCATATGCAGTAATAGTGCAACACACTAATAGTGCACTTTTTCCCATTGTCTCTCGGAATACTGGTGTTTGGTTTTTTTTGCCTTGCACCCATGTCTCTTCACAAGCAGTGACTGAGAACCACTTGGAAATCCAACCACTTGCAAACAAACACAGTAGGAAACAAGAGAGACTTTTGGATCTGGATGCAGGAGAACTATCACGCAGAACAGCTGCAGGAACAAGAAGTCCAGTGGCATCTTAATAACAAACAACCTTTATTCCAGCATGATATTTTGTGAGCCAAATTACATTCTTCAGATTCTATGGAAAGGAAATCATATTCTGTATTTTTATAGGGGAAATTACTAAAGGGGAAGGGGGAAAGGACGGAGCTGGGGGCAGAGATACTTTTGGTGTGAATCCCATCCAGGTTGGTAGCCAGCGATCCCCTGCTCCCACCCTTGATCATTTGGGAGAGCACTTGGAGAAGACTGCAATGATGGTGATGCTCTAGGATTGCCCCCTTGGTGGTCTTTACCATAGAGATTAGGGGAAATTCCTAGAGCATCACTTCAAAGTGACATCATGTCCTCCTGAAACTCCACCCTCTTTAGTCTGCCCCCAAATCTCCCAGCATTTGCAGGGACAGGCTGGGAATCCTGATTCCATCATAAATCTTTCAAGTGCAATACTCCGTGTAAGGTTGGATGATGGGTGAGGTCCTTTCTGGAATTTGCAAGGAACAAGCAAGGAAAGGGATCCAATTGGAGTAGATATTTTCCCTGTGAAAGGTATGGTGTTTTGGTCCACAGTAGGTTTACAGTATTTTAGCGTTTCATCAAACATAAGGGATTAGTGTAAAATAACTTCTGCAAGTGCCGCTGGACATTGACCATGCGTGCTCAGAACTGCATTTGACACTGTGAACTGAAGAAGAACTTCTGGAGGAACAGGTGCTTGACTCGTAATGCCATTCATTAATACTAATACAAACTGGACAGGTTTTACATGCTAAACCATCTCATTTTTAATTTCAGCAGCATCACTAAGCACGACTCAGTTTGTGCATGATGCCTATTATGCCAGAGGCACCGTGCAGTCTCTGTACCTCTGACATTGTATGGTACAGAAATCTGCAAAGCCTGTCCCCAAATTTCATGACAGCTCTGGTTTGATCAGAAATCTATTTTTAAAAACAGTTTCTCTACATTTGGGATGAAACTGCAGTCATCCTTTTCTCTGCAACTATTTGACTGAAATCAGATAACATTACTGGACCTGGATGTTAATTTTTGTGTATCAATTGCATAGAAATGACATAAAAATGGTATTCTCTCCAAATTTCTACAGCTGAGCCAGTTTTCCCAGAGCACTTCAGATTTCACACCGGGTATCAGTTCTAAAGAGGGGTGCCAACTCCGGCCTGGGAAACTGCTAGAGATTTGGGGATGGTGCCTGTGCAAGGCAGAATTTGGGGAATGATTTTATTTAGAATCTATGGTTTCCATTGAGATTTCCCTCTGGATTGGCCATTTTCTCCAGGAGAACTGATCTCTGTGGTTTGGAGATCCACTGTAATTCCAGGAGAACTCCAGGTCCCACCTGTAGGTCAGTAGCCCTAGTTTTAAAGGGATATGAAACCTCCCCAAGGAATGTTATTTATTACAATTTTTTAAATCTTCCTTTGTAATTCCTATGACTGACAGCCATCTGTCAGCTTGTATTTGCTGCATTATGCAGGGAGTTGGCCAAGATGGCCTATAATCCCCTTCCAATACAAGCACTCCCACCTGTAGTCTAGAAAGGTACAGCTCAGAGCTGGCCTGACCACCAGAGAAGGTAAACATTGCTGCGGGCTACTAAAGGAAGCTCTTTGAGAGTCAGTCTGGGGTAGTGGTTAAGTGCGCAGACTCTAATCTGGGAGAACCGGGTTTGATTCCCCACTCCTCCACTTGCACCTGCTGGTTGACCTTGGGCAAGCCGTAGTTCTGATCAGAGCTGTCCTTGAAAAAGAGCAGTTTCTTTCAGAGCTCTCTCAGCCCCACCTACCTCACAGGGTGTCTGTTTTGGGGAGGGGAAGGGAAAGGAGCTTGTCAGCTGCTCTGAGACTCCTTTGGGTAGTGAAGGGTGGGGTATAAATCCAACCTCCTCCTCCTCTTCTTCTTCTTCCACCTCACAGGGTGTCTGTTGTGAAGATTAATTATTTTTATTTTCTAAAAAAAAGTGGGATACAAAAGGGAAGAGGGGATGGGGGAAAATAGATTCATCAAATGTATCGGATATTATGGGTTGTTACATACAAGTTAAATCAGATGTATTAGTAAAAATACATATTTCAAATATAGAAGTGACAATACGAGAAGAAGAAGAGAGAAGAGATTAGATTTATACCCCACCCTTCACTTGGAGTCTCAGAGCAGCTCACAATCACTTTTCTCTTCCTCTTCCCCCAACAGACGCCCTGTAAGGTAGGTGGGGCTGAGAGAGCTTTTTTGAGAACTGCCCTTTCAAAAACAGCTCTGACAGAACTATGGCTTGCCCAAGGTCATCCAGCAGCTGCATGTGGAGGAGTGGGGAATCAAACCCAGTTCTCCCAGATTAGAGCCCGTGCACTTAACTACTACCCCAAACATCAATATTACAGTGCATAAACAAGAACTTTCCTAATATTAACGATAATCCATTAGCAATAAGAAAGATTACATCATTAACAGTTGAACAAACTTCTGCACTAAGATTAAATCGTCATTAAAACCTGTATATTGTCTTAATCATTTGTCGAAATCTAAGTTTTATTCTTACTAAATATTTAAATACTAGTGGAATACTAAATAAAAAGGTTAAAACTATAATTTCTTCATCGTCTTTAATATGATATCTGGATTTTTAAAAAAAATATATAGATATTCCCATAATATGACTAGTAAGCTTGCCATTC
>NW_015172006.1:338118-344026 GCF_001447785.1 Gekko japonicus | reverse complement strand
GTTTTTTTCCAAAAAATTGGAAAAATTGAAAAAAGAAAAGAAACAAATTTGATTATGGAACATTTTATTTTAACATGATTAATAAAATATTTTAAGACAAGGTGTTCAAATATTTTCCAAATCATTTCTAATATATATATATATATGGTATCAGATTGATCTAATTTCTGTGCACTGACAAACAAGTCCTAGGTTACAAACTGAACTCTGCAATGCAAGAACAAGATGCATTTCTTCCTTTAGGAGGTGCTATTGTCATGAGAAAAGAAAAAGGTTTCAGTTTTGTTTTTGCATGTGGGTGGGTATTCTGTTTGTAATAACTGTTTGGACACACTATATTTTTAATATGCTAGTTGTGATAATTTCATGCCAAGTAAAAATGTCCATAGTCATATTTTATGTTCCTAAAGTAACAGAATGACTTTCAATCTAGAAAAGACAAAAGAAGTGCATTTTTCAATTTTTCCAAAAATTTCCGTTTCCCCCGAAAAAAACTGGGAAAAAAACGGGTTTTTTCTCGAGCTTCAAAATATCCGGAAATTTTACATCTCTAGTGAATCCCGGGGTATTAACTCCTCCTCCTCCTCCTCCTCTGCAGGAGCTCTAATGTACCAGCCATGTCTTTCACTTACAGGAGGGAGGAAAGCCAACAGCTGCGCCAGGTTACACCTAAACATCTTGGAAGCTCTGCAAGGTTGGCCAATTTAGACATCATCTCCCTCTTTCCAGGGAAGATGCTTCACTACGATTGCAAACAAAGAGGCAGCTTTGCAGGAGGTAATCCAGACAGGGATTCTAAGACCTCAGCTGTGCTTCCTTGAGAATGTAGAGGGCAGGATGCGGTTGTGGGTGACAGACACACCAAAGGCGCATGGCTGCCGTGACACAGAAGGGCTTTGGCAAATCAGAAGCATTTGTCTGAGGTGTGAGATGGATCTTGGAACCCAGAGCAAAGAGAAGGCTGTCCTAAGCTGTCGGGGTGCCAAGTTCCCCCCCCCCCCGTCACCTTCCCCTGACTTTTGCCTGGCGTGGACTGCTCTCTGGCTCCAGCTAGGATTGTCAGAACTGATGCATTCGCAAGCTGTCAATGGTGTGACATCGATGTCTTTGAGAGACTAGCTGGCAGGCAGGGAAGTAAAATGTAGGACGGGAAGAAATCAGACGCCAGCTCCCCACATCATCATCCATTACTGGCACGATCTGACAGATGGGACTTGAGAAATTACACTAGGTCATTGCTCCAGCTTAAGAGAAGTTGGAACTGGCTGCAGAGAGTTTGTGGTGCCATTAAAAAAATGGGTGCGGGGTGGGGGGGGAGAGAAAGAACAAAAGAGCGGGGGCAATAATGTAAAAATTATGTGGTCAAGTGTGCGTACGTGTGTCAAATTGCAGCCAATGTGTGGTGATCTCATAGAGTTTTTCAAGGCAAGAGAAGAAGTGATTTGCCATTGCCTTCCTCTGCATAGCAACCCTGGAATTCCTTGGTGATCTCCTATCCAAATACTAACCAGGGCTGACTGTGGGTGATTCTGCATCTGGCATTTGCTATTTTTGTTGTTGTTGTTCAGTCGCACAATCAAGTCCGACTCTTCGCGACCCCATGGACCAGATCACGCCAGGCCCTCCGGTCTTCCGCCGTCCTCTGAAGTTGGCTTAATTTCATGTTCGTTGCATTTATGACACTGTCTAACCATCTCATCCTTTGCCGTCCCCGTCTTCTTTGACCTTCAATCTTTCCCAGCATCAGGGTCTTCTCCAGTGAGTGCTCCATTCTCATTTGGTGGCCAAAGTATTTGAGCTTCAGTTTCATTATCTGGCCTTCCAGGGAACAGTCAGGGTTGATTTCTTTTAGGATTGACTGATTTGATCTTCTTGCAGTCCAAGGGACTCTCAAGAGTCTTCTCCAGCACCATAGTTCAAAAGAATCTATTTTTCGGCGCTCCGTGGTGCAGCTCAAAACCACATTCAGATACCTCAGGGCAATGCCTGTACTGACTGTGAAGTCACCCCTGAATGGCCATAAATCTGTGCAGAAGGTGCCATAAAACCCAATGATCAAAGAAAGTGAAAGTGGCATGCAGTGTAGAAGGTACCATAAAATCTGATGATCAAAGAAAGTGAAAGCAGCATGCAGTGCAGAAGGGAATTTCTGTTCCAACATGGGTTTGGTAAAACAACGGAGGGAAAAGGCAATGCAGAACCACCCTGTGTTTGGCTTCCAAGATAGTTCTGCCCTTCTGAATGCCAATAGAATCACTGCTAGCCTCATTAAAAGGGATGTGGTCAAATACACCCTTTTTAAATTAGGCCAATAGTGATTCCATCAGCATTTATTTTTAAGAAGCGTAAAACTTATAGGAATATGGTGGAGCTAATTTCCTTGATGAGCTTCAACTTTGTAATGATTTCAATTTGGTAATAGTTATAGCAAAGAAGAAGAAAAGAAGAGAAGAGAGAAGAGAAGAGATTGGATTTATATCCCGCCCTTCTCTACCCAAAGAAGTCTCAGAGCAGCTTACAAACTCCTTTCCCTTCCCCTCCCCACAACAGCCACCCTGTGAGGTGGGTGGGGCTGAGAGATCGCTGACAGAAACTGCTCTTTCAGGAACAGCTGTGCCAGAGCTTGTGACTGACCCAAGGTCACATCAGCAGGTGCAAGTGGAGGAGTGGGGAATCAAACCCGGTTCTTCCAGATTAGAGTCCGCACACTTAACCACTACACCAAACTGGCTCTCAACAACAATAACAATAAAGTTCTCCATATGCCACTGAGGGTTGTCAGCTCTGAGTTGGGGAATTCCTGGAGATTTGGGGGTGGAGCCAGTGGAGGGCAAAGTTCAGGGAGGGGCGGGATCTCAGCGAGGTCTAATGCCATAGAGTCCGCCCTCCAAAGCTTTCGTTTTCTCTGGTGGCACTGGTATCTGTAGTCTGGAGACAGAATGTGATCCTGGAAGATTTCCAGGCCCCACCTGGAGGTTGGCAGCCCCAGTGTCACCTCACAAGTTAGTTATTGGGACACTGCAAAACAGAAAATAAAAGCAATGAATAAGTCGCAACCAAGAGCCAATTACTACCAAAAAAATCAATGAAAACCCAGCATCCTTGGAGCCGTAAAAAGATCTGCACTTAAAACTTTAAAAGAGTTCAGTTTATCGGCAGGTAAGAATAAATACGCACAGACTTTAAAGAGGGTCACTCAGTTCAGGGTTGCCCTTGGATGATTCCAGGTGCTTCCCAATAGAGATAGATACATATGCAGTAGATTCAGGACAGGCAACAGGAAATATATTCAGTAAAAATTCACTGTCACAGGATAGGGTGATTGTGGGCTTTTCTGCATTCTCCTGTTCCTCCTGAGACGCCACTGGTTTCCCTGCCTCCTTGAACACCAACAAACTGTGCTGGCACCAGGATCACTCTGGATCCTCACTCATTCCAACCCCTGTTTGGTTAACAAAGACCAAACAGCATCAGCCTTACTCCTGAAACCATTAATCATAGGAGAAGCACCTATGCGTTCTTCGTGTGTCAAGAACACAATAGTTATAAGATAAAGTGACTAAAAACAAAATGTAAGAATCACATCGAGTTCAGGAAATTCAATTACTTCTCCCAACCCCCAGCCCAATACTGGGGGGGGGGGAATAAGCCAGTTGGAGGAAATTTTAAAAAGATACAATAAACCTATCGGCAATATCTTCCTTTCCTAATGACTTCACTTTACAAATCTCTACCATTCTAGTCTAGGCCCTTCCTATGATGACCATTTTCTAAAACTCCTATCCTGTCCTCCCCTCTCTGCTCAGCCTCATCAATATATATGGTCTTTCCTTCATATCCTAACAACATCAACTACACTATCTCAATGCCCTTCAGTTCTTTACATAGGACAAACAGGTCAAACTCAATGCCGAAGGATAAATGGACACACATCTGACATCAATAATCACAAGACTGAGAAACCTGTAGGAGAACACTCCAACCTTCCAGGACACTCAATGGGGGGACCTCAGAGTAGCTGTTTTATTGCAAAGGATCTTCAGAAACACACTGGAACAGGAGACTGCTGAACTGTAAGTTATTACAACACTCCGGATAATGGAACTCCCAGGACTTAACAGAGATATCAGCTTCTTACCTCACCACACATGCTAAAGTCACTCAGTTCTCACTTATACCCAGAAATCAAACTTTTTTGGTCTTAAAGGTGTCAATGGACTCAAACTGAGTTCTCACATCTGTTGCTAACTCCTTTATTATCTGTATACCAACTTACTGCTATTTACATGTCTTGCCTAATGAGTTATTCCAATCTTAGCTGTATTTATTGCTCAGTTACTTAGGCACCTTGACTCTAATTAACTGTCCCTGGAAACTAGCCTGTCCCACCTGTGTGCAATATTTGAGGAAATCTGTTTCCGTGAATCTGAAGGAGTGTACATTCTAAGTCTTTCAGTTCTCACTGGTGCCCAGTATTGAACTTTGTCTTGTAGGTGCCGTTCCCACATCTGTTTGTTCACTCTTGTATTTGTATGCTAATTTACTGCCATTCTTCACAGATCTTTCTTACATCCAGTCTTAGCTATAATCACCCAGTACTTATATATCTTGACTCTAAATGGTCCTCCCTGACAACACCCCCCCACAACGTTTAAGTAATGGTTGAGGAGGTTCTTTCCACTGTATCTGATGAAGTGGGCTTGCAGATGAAAGCTTATACCATGAGTAAAACTATGCTGGTCTTAAAGGTGCCACTGGACTTAAACTTTGTTCTCTTCCAATCAGTTCACTTCCAGCTCTCTCTCAGTCTGTCACTCGAAGTCCACTTTTCTCACACACATCCCCCCTTTCCTAATCAATCTCTTTATTACCTTTTAACCCCCCCGTCAA
This sequence comes from Gekko japonicus, assembly GCF_001447785.1. Classification (NCBI taxonomy): domain Eukaryota; kingdom Metazoa; phylum Chordata; class Lepidosauria; order Squamata; family Gekkonidae; genus Gekko; species Gekko japonicus. The sequence goes on along the minus strand of NW_015172006.1, from coordinate 339,136 downwards.
GAACCGTGTGCACAGTTCAGAACATTTTCGGGCATTTAGTTTAGTTGGCTTTAAAAGAAAAGTAGACAAATTCATACAGGAGATGTCTGTCTATCAGTGGCAGTTAGCCAGGACGACAGTGGCATTCTCTGAGTACCAGTGCTGGGGACAAAGAGAAGGGAAGGCCAGTTTGGTGTAGTGGTTAAGCGCACGGACTCTAATCTGGGAGAACCGGGTTTGATTCCCCACTCCTCCACTTGCACCTGGTTGGATGACCTTGGGCAAGCCATAGTTCTGATAAGAGCTGTCCTTGAAAAAAGAGCAGTTTCTGTCCTCAGCCCCACCTACCTCCCAGGGTATCTGTTGTGGGGAGGGGAATGGAAAGGAGATTGTAAGCCGCTCTGAGACTCCTTTGGGTAGTGAAGGGTGGGGTATAAATCCAATCTTCTCTTCTACATCTAGGACATCTGGTTGTCCACTGTACGAAACATGATGGACCTTCACTTTGATGCACCGCTGCTGCTCTTACACCCATTTATGCGTTATTTTTGTTTCTGTCATTCTTGTGATTGGGTTTAGCCTGAACATTTCTATACCTGGTATTAGTGGTTTGTTTGCTTCATACCTTTTTAATTCCTCGCTTGTGCAATTTATATGCAAATATTAAAGTATCTGTACAACACTGACCTGGATAGCCCAGGCTAGTGGGATCTTGTCAGGAGCTAAGCAGAGTCCGCCCTGGTTAGTATTTGGATGGGAGACCACTGAGGAATACCAGGGTTGCAACTCAGGGGCAGGGAAAATGGCAAACCACCTCTGGACAGTCACTTGTCTTGAAAACCCTGCAGGGTTGCCATAAGTCAGTTGCCAAAGAGCCAGTTTGGTGTAGTGGTTGAGTGTGCGGACTCTAATCTGGGAGAACCAGGTTTGATTCCCCACTCCTCCACTTGCACCTGGCTGGATGACCTTGGGCAAACCGTAATTCTGATAGTAGCTGTTCTTGAAAAAGAGCAGTTTCTGTCAGAGCTCTCTCAACCCC
>NW_015172006.1:335143-337588 GCF_001447785.1 Gekko japonicus | reverse complement strand
TCTTCTTCTTCTTCTTCTTCTTCTTCTTCTTCTTCTTCTTCTTCTTCTTCTTCTTCTTCTTCTTCTTCTTCTTCTTCTTCTTCTTCTTCTGGTGTGTCTTGACGGCCCCCCCAGAAAAGTACAGTGGATGCCATTTGTACACATAATTGTGTTGAAAATGGGTACAGTTTAGGGGTTAATTAGGCATGAGGGATCAGGAAAGGGACAAAAATAAAGACTTGCTGGTTTAATTTGCTCAGGTGACAAGTAAAATCAAAACAGGGACATATAAATCAAACAAGCAAGCTTGCAAAATTGGATGGTGTATCCCTCCTTTGAGTACATTAGTGTCATGTAACCTTCATGACATGACCATGGAAGACGCCAGCATTCCTGTCCCCACTCTGTTGGAGGGCTGAGCAGAAAGAATTTTAATGTGATTGAAATATAATTGCATCAAGACTGCTTCCTTCTTCGCAGCGATGTGTGCATGTGCTCTGATACCATGGGTGACGGGAGGGGCTCATGAGATGAAGTAACTGAAAATGGCAACAAACAGTGCACAACTCCCATTCCAGAACTGAATTTGTTTATATATTTACTGTAGTGATAGCCTGCTGAGACTCAAAGTGGATTACAGGCTATAAAACAGGGCAATCAGACAGCATACAGCAACCTATGAGCAGTGCAATAGGACTCAGTAAAGTTGCCGTTGAGTGGTGACTGACTTATGGTGACCCCCATGAAGTTCCACCTCCTGGAGTTTTCAAGGCAAGAGACGGGCAGATATGGCTTGCCATTCCCTTCCCCTGCATAGCAGCCCCAGTCTGCCTTCGAGGTCTCCCCATCGAAGTACCAACCCTGCTTAGCTTCCGAGCTCTGACAAGACTGGGATACTCATAAGTAAATAAAAAGAGCCTTGCTGAATCAGATCAGTGGTCCATCTAGCACAGTCTCACACAGTGGCCAACCAGTTCCTCTGGATGAAGAAGAAGAAGAAGAGAAGAGATTGGATTTATACCCCGCCCTTCACTACCCAAAGGTGTCTCAGAGCGGCTTACAAACTCCTTTCCCTTTCCCTCCCCACGACAGACACCCTGTGAGCAATGTTCCCTCTAAGCCGTGGAGTCTTGTGAGCAGAAATTCTACTTTGTGAGCTACTGGCATTAAAATTGTGAGCGAGTGATTTGGCTACTGCATAAATTAGTTTGCTCTGGAGCCCTCCTTCCTGAGCTAAGACAAAAAACTGTGAGCTGGAGGCCAAAAAACTGTGAGCTAGCTCACACTAACTCAGCTTAGAGGGAACACTGCCTGTGAGGTAGGTGGGGCTGAGAGAGCTCTTGACAGGAACTGCTCTTTTTCAAGGACAGCTCTTATCAGAACTACGGCTTGCCCAAGGTCATCAAGCAGGTGCAAGTGGAGGAGTGGGGAATCAAACCCGGTTCTCCCAGATTAGAGTCTGCGCACTTAACCACTACACCAAACTGGCTCTGGAAGGCCAGCAACAGGGCATAAAGGCCAGGACCTTTATTTATTTAATTGCTTTAAAATATTTATTAACCCCCTTTCTCCCTTGCAGGAACTCAGGGTGACCTACAATGCAAAAAATAATAATAAAAATACAATAGAACACACAAAAATACAAAAAACCCAACCACACTAAGTACATAAGTTACCTGTGGGGGGGAATTAGCAAAAAATTGTCTGCTGTGCCCTCATGGAAATTGTAGGCAGCATTCAAGCTACTGTAAGCAAACTGGCCCTGGGTGCCAATCAAAATCAGAAAGGGCCCAATTCAGCGTGGCCCAAATTTTGCGGGGCAGGGAAGGGAGAGCTAGCCGGATGCTGGGTGGGGGCAGGTGGCCAGGCGGTGGGAAAGTCAGGACTTCCCCCTCCCCCTGGGACCAATGGCAAGGTGACAAGGTGTCCAGGGGAGGGCACTTGTGGCGGAAGAGGCCAGCTGCTTGCCTCCCGCCCCTCATCCTTTGTCTGGCCACGGAACGGCTTGCCAACCCATCCCACCCTATGTGTACGTGGTCAGAAGGCAATAATGTATAGTGGGGTATCGGGGTGGGGGGAAGGGGGTGTCGACACTGTATAATATGATGTTGTTAGCGAAGTGTGTAATGCTAGGTATTCTATGCCATAGTCCTCATCACAACTTTTGGCGGTAACATCCCGGGGCTGGATCTGCTCATGGAAATTGGCCTGTGTGCCATTTTCCTGGCTATGGGGGCACCCTCAGGGGGTCTTGGCGTGAGGGTTGATTTTTTTTTGAAAAATATTTTATTGTTTTCCAATAAACATATGATGCAACTGTTCTGCAGAGTCAGAGATGATACATACATATGATGCAACTGTTCTGCAGAGTCAGAGATGATACATACATATTTTCAACTGCAATAAACTGGTAGAACAAGTAAAACTGGTAACTTAGGCCCCTGCCACACGGGGGGGGGGGGGCGC
>NW_015172006.1:334693-335122 GCF_001447785.1 Gekko japonicus | reverse complement strand
GCCTGGATTGCTCCGGACGACGGGCGCGGCGGCGATCCCACAGCCGTGCTTGATGCGGTGTTCCTGGTAAGTCCTCCTCTGGGGGTGGTTCTTTTTTACTGCGGGTTTTCGGCCTGAAGGGGAGGATCGGGGTCAGGTGCGCGCCGCTTCCCAGATGTTGTGGTGAGATCACACTGTTTGCTGCGCCCCCAATCCGTCCGTCTCCTGGGCCAAAACCTTCCGTGTGACCGGGGCCTTACATTACCATTTAACACAGCTCTATGACTCACTCTCTATGTGATAAAATATTACTTTGCTTCAAGAATTATCCCAATTACTTTATCAGAAAAACTGAAACTTAATAACATTTCCTGCAGGAGCGCACAGGAGCGGAGCTCCGGCAGTAAAGAGCCCAGGGGGTGGCCACATGCAACAAGCCCCACCCCCTGC
>NW_015172006.1:323180-333926 GCF_001447785.1 Gekko japonicus | reverse complement strand
CCAGGAACACAGAGAGAGTTTCTCATTGGGTTTAAACAGATATACTGTAATTCAGTCTTCAAATTAGCTCTGGCCAGGAGCCAATTGAAGTAGGCCTGGGTGTGCCCAATTGTAGAGTTACCATGGGAATAACTTCTGAATGGTCAGTTGTCTTGGAGGCCACACCTGCAGGCATGTGGTCTCCACCCCAACCCATCCATGGGCTACGTGCATTTCTGACATGCTTCAGCAGGGCCATCTGGTATCTGCCAGCATGGAAGTGTGAAGTATATGGCAGGGCTATTAAGCCCATTTGGCTTCAAGAGGAAATCAACACAGCAGGGGATCGCAAGATACATTCCAAGGGGGAAGGCAGGGGTCAATAGGAAGGCAGGGGTCTATAGGAATTAATATTTCTATACACCACCATTAGTAAAACTGTCCTCAGCTGCCTCCTAAAGATCGAGAGTGAAGGGGCCAGGCACACCTCTTTGGGGAGGTTGTTTCATAATCATGGGGCTGCCACTGAAAAGCCCCTCTCTCTTATGTACCCACCAGATGAATTTCTTTGGTTGAGTGGACAGTCAAAAGGGCCTCTTCCTGAGATCATAGCTCCCAGCCAGGAACATATGGGAGAAGACGGTCCTTCATATACTCCAGTCCCAAGTTCAAAACCAATATCTTGAATTGGGCTCGGGAGTGGATTGGAAGCCAGAGTAATTGCTGTAGGATTGGGGTCACATGATCCTGGTAACTGGCCCCGTCCAGCAGTCTAGCCGCAACATTTCGCACTAGCTGCAGTCACCAAACACTCTTCAAGGGTCGCCTCAAGTACTACACATTGCAGTAATCCAGTCCAGATGTAATTAAGGCATGGATCACTTTGGCTAGATCAGACTGAGCCAGAAATGGGTGCAGCTAGCACACCACTTGAAGCTGGGTGAAAGCCCTCTGAATTGGGTTGCCATACCCCCAATGCTAAACTGCAGGCTGTGGAAGGTCGGTAGTTCAGCAGTTCGAGACCCGAGTGTGCCGCATGATGGAGTGAGCTCCATCATGCCGCATGATGGAGATGAGCACCGCAACCCTAGAGTCGGATTTGACTGGCTTTCGAGCAAGGGAACCTTTACCTTTACCCCCGATGGGGGTGGGATTTCCCCTGCTTTTGGGGCCCCAATCTGCCACCGCTCAGCTGGCCAGCGGGGGAGCTTCCCCCAAGCAGCCCTGTCTGTGCCGACGTGCCTGGCGTGATGACGTCACCTGGAGGTGATGTCATCGCACAGGGCATGTTGCAGGGGGACGCTCTAGCATTTGAGAAAAAAAAAACTACTCTATGGTAACCGTAGGAAGAAGACAGGAGCCTCCCCCATCAGGACACAATAAGGACCTAGCAACCCTAACTCTGAATTTCAGCAGCCAGCTGATTCTCTAAGGTGGCCACTGTGTGAAGTGGCACCCCCAAGCTGCAAACCTGGCTTTTCAATAAAATAATAATCCCATCCAAGACAGGGGAGTTCTCAGATCCCTGGTCTGCATTCTTCTATACTGTAGCACCTGTGCCTTTTCAGGATACCTCTGCACTGCCTCCCAGCGCTGCTATTCAGAGGTTTGCTGTCTCTGACTTTGGAGGTTACCTTTAGTCACCATGACTGGTAGCCACTGATAGACCTGTCATCCATGGACCGGTGTAATACCCTTTTAAAGCCATCTGTGCTTGTTGCTATCACTCATGGGTTATTAGGGATAGGATGAGAGAATTAGAAAACAATGCAAGCAGTGAACTATTTGGGGGAAGGTGTACTATAAGCATAGAGAAAGTGGAACCACAAGATATAAGACAATGCATTAAAAGCAAGGCACTACCTGCAGTAATAATTGCAATAAACTACAATCCTATTCCATGATAAGGGTCCCTCCAGGACTGTTCTATTCTCCTACCATTCCAATCCTTTTATATAAACACCCTCCTGGACATTTCTGTTTTGCACGTTCTGCAGAATAGGGTTGCTAACTTCTGACTGGGAAATTCCTGGAGATTTGGGGAGAAGGTTTAGGGATGGTGTGGTTTGAGGAGGGGAGGGGCCTCAGTGGGATCTAATTCCATACAGTCCACCCTCAAAGGCCACTATTTTCTACAGGATAATTACTCCGTGGTTGTTGTTTTTTTAGATCAGTTGTAATTCTGGAGATTTCCTGCCCACTTGGAGGCAGGCCGTTCCACAAGGTGAGAGCCGCCACTGAGAATGGACGTAAATGGGCAGTTGCCAATATTATCCTTTTGGAAGGTGGTGCCCAATGCTCCCTCTAAGCTGTGGAGTCTTGTGAGCAAAGATTCTACTTTGTGAGCCACTGGCATTAAAGTTGTGAGTGAGCGATTTGGCTGCTGCATCAATTAGTTTGCTCTGGGGCCCTCCTTCCTGAGCTGAGACAAAAATGTGTGAGCCGGAGGCTAAAAACTGTGAGCTAGCTCAGTTTAGAGGGAACGCTGGTGGCACCTTTGGAAATTCTCAGCATCATATATGAATTCAGGAGGGGAAGAATGTTGGCAGACATGACCAATGGAAGCAGAACGGAATGGAGCAGGGGACATCTGCGCCTCCCAAATCATACCAAAATCTCATCAGTCAAAGCATGATGGGGGATGTAGTATTGCAAACTTTACGGCTCCCGAGTGCTTATCGGCAATTTGCAGTTAAAGCTATGGAACAGGACGCTGCCGAGACTCTGCCGTCTCATTGGCTTGGCAAGACCATGCGAATGTTCATTTTCCTAATGTCACATCCATAATTGATCAAACCCAAACACAGAATTATGAGCTGCCAGAGTGGCTTCCAGCAGTTACTGCTAGGCCTCTGCCAAACAGCTTCTGAATGGATATGCTCTGAAAGGGGAAGAGCACTGATACATTCGACGTTCCTTTCCTTCGGTGTTACGCCGTCAATCACCTCTCATTTCTCCTTCACTTTCCCTTTGCCTCTGGCAACAAGAAGTCTATTTGACAGTCGTAAGTTTGATATGATGCACTGCATAGAAAGAAGTATAGACTTCACTCCTCACTACCACCAGGACGGAGGAGAGAGTTCTTGTTAACAAGAACAGAGAGGGGGAAGAAATACACTCCGTTCCTTGGCAATAATACCGTCTTCTTCCATTGGAGAAAATGTTCTGCTTCATAGAGATAGGCAGGCTCATAAGGGGGGAGGGATTTATCACGCTCTCATACCATGCCAGAGAGCATTAGATTGAGATGGGCAATTCCCCTTTCTCTCTGGAGATACCTGACCTGGGTGGTCCAGGCTAGCCTGATCTCATCAGATCTCAGAAGGGTCAGGGTAAGCCCTGGTTAGTCATTGCTACTTCTTTACACAGAGAGTGATTAAAATGTGGAATTTGCAGCCAGAGGATGTAGAGATGGCCACAGGGATATACAGCTTTAAAGGGGAATAGATAGATTCATGGAGGATAGGTCTATCAATGGCTACTAGGCATGGTGATTGAGAGGAACCTCCACATTCAGAGGCACTAAACCTCTGAATCTCAGAGTCAGGAGGCAACATCAGGGGAAAGTCTCAGCCCCTAAGCCCTATGGTTGGCCCTCCAAAGGAACTGGTTGGCCACAGTGTGAGACAGGATGCTGGGCTAGATGGACCATTGGTCTGATCCAGCAGGGCTCTTTTTATGTTTTTATTAAGGCCTTGGCCTCTATGCCCAGTTGTTGGTCCTCCAGAGGAACTGGCTGGTCACTGTGTGGGACAGGATGCTGGACTAGATGGACTCTCACTGGTCTGGTCCAGCAGAGCTCTTCTTAGGTCCATATCTCAGATGGGAGACCACCAAAGAAGTCTAGGCTTGCTAGGGTTGCTCGTCTCCTGCTTTGCAAATCCTAGGGGTTGCCTTAAGTTGGCTGTGACTTGACAGCACTCTCCACCACTATTGGAGAGCCATTGTGGTATTTGTGGACTGGACTGTAAGTTCTTACAAGATGGGGGATCATGAAGACTTGCAGGAAAGAATCTGGACATCTACATCATTCCCCTGCAAACCTGTCTGTCCGCGATTTCAGACACTCTTGTGAGTGTGAGAATGTTACTTTCATCCCCCTGTTTCCCTTTTAACTGACTCTCAACATTCCATGCCTTCTGGATATTTCATCTTCAAAAGGCTATTGCTGGATGTCCATGTGTCTTTTTCCCCTTTGGATTTATATGCCAACCAAGGTTTGGTGGCACCGTAGCCTGACCGCCCCTTTGAGGTGAGTGATGTCAACAATAGGGAATGGAACTACTTTACACAGAGAGTGATTCAAATGTGGAATTTGCTGCCAGTGGATACAGTGATGGCCATGGGGATAAACAGCTTTAAAAGGGGATTAAATAGATTCATGGAGGATAAGTCTGTCAATGGCTATTAGCCATGGTGGCTGAGGGGAACCTCCACATTCAGAGGCACTAAGCCTCTAAAACCCAGAACTAGGAGGCAACATTAGGAAGACCTCAGCCTCCATGCCCTGTGTTGGCTTCCAGAGGAACTGGTTGGCCACTGTGTGAGACAGGATTACGTGGACCACTGGTCTGATCCAGCAGGGCTTTTCTTATGTTCTCACATTCTTAAATGCTTTATGGGCCCCGTTCACATGGAGCATTTACCGTGCTAAAGAGACAGATGATCGGCGGATTTTCCGGGCGTGATCACACCACAACATCTGGGAAGCGTAGTGCTCCCGTGGCTAACCCGTGGCTTTCTGCCAAAGATGCAGATTAAAAAACTAGTACCTACGAGGTACTAGTTTCCGGAAAACGCGGGGCAAGGGCGGGCGTCTGATCGCGTCCCATCCTAGTCCCGTTGCAAACCGGTTACTTTTTAAAAAAAGGCTGCACAGGATGCACACAAACGATCATGCGCATGCTCACCTTCTGGTGAAAAAAATTATTCCAGATTGCCACAGAAGTGGTGCCTAGCGATTGCTGTTGTGATCGCGCCCCGCCACTTATTTGCCGCGCTGCAGGATAGCCGTGTGATCAGCACCTCCCGCCCTAACCACGGGAACTCGACGGGACATGTGATCCGGCGGCCGCGCATTATTTTGCTCCGGGAAAAGCAGCCACGCTTCCCCCCCGCATTTTCCAGCCCGTGTGACCGGGACCATGAAATGATATAAACATTTCCCCATGCTTTATATTTTGAATGCAAAAACCAAGGGAACATTAAAGACCATAGAGATGGGAAGAATTCCTAGAGAGTTGCTCGATGCGGTGATGACACTTCTGTGTCCTCACTCAGAAAGGATGTTGCCACCCCATTTCCCTTACCACTCCATGGAGGGCTGCTGGGGATTTGCCCGCGTACAGTGAGGAAACGGCAATCTTTCCTAGCATCCCCCTTGGAGAGGGTGCTCTTTCCCCATCTCTCCCAGTAGTGCCCAACCTGCTTCCCACAGCCTTGCATTTGTGAACCAGATAGCACATGCCAGCTAGCGATGCCTGTCTCTTTCTTTGTCATTGTCGTGTCTCTCATTTATCTGCACAGTGGCACTCCATTCTGCTCCTTTTCTTGGAACTGCTCTCTTCTTTGGCATTCTCTCCTCAGACATATTTTTGAATCCATATTTTGCTGCTCAACATGACATTTTATATGTGTTTGGCTGAATGGATGCTGCAGTCATGCACCGTTCCCCCAAACATGTGCTGGCCTATCTACCACTCCCCAGGAAGCTAAACGAGAGGAGTGAGAAGAGAGACAGTCAGATACGTTTTGATCTGTCATGTTGGTGCGGTGATGGAGAAACGTGGTGGTAGACAATTTCAGAAGCATCCTTACTCTCAGCCACCGTAGACGAAGCATTTCGCTGTTGCCTGATACCTCCGCAAATAAAGCCCCTTTCAAGAGAAGCAGTTCACATGTTCAGCTGTGAGTCGCAGACTGAGGTGGCTATTGAGATATTTGCTTATGTGTGAAGAGGAAAAAGAAGATCATCAATGTAGCAAAATATTGTCCCCCCCTTTTTTTGTGCTGCTCCGAACTTCAAAGAGCCGCTGTTTTAGAAGATTAATTCTGAATGTTCACAAGGGCCTTTCTTCTGCTGAATGGGAGAACAAGGCATTCACACCAGGGTTCCTTTCATTTGGTGGCTTTCTCCTCCTTTCAAAAATCACTTTACTGTCTCACCCAGCTGGTATTAAAGGGCTTTCTTTCTGACAAAAACCCCTCTTTCTTTCTCCTGAGAATATCGCACTGACTGTCAAAAACTTACTGGAAAACAGTACGCTTCCAGGAAAAGCGCTCACTTTTATGACATTAAACATCTCCCGAAAAGCCCTCCTTGATGAAAGTAAAGCATTCTTTCTCTATCTCTCTCTTGCTGGATATCTGTTTACTCCTTTTTTCAAGGCAAAACTTTTTTTTTTTAAAGGTCCAAAGATTCAATGCCCAGTGTGAAGGGAAAAAGGCCCTTCACCTGCTTAGGTCTTAAGATATAGGCAAGATGCATTTGGAAAGGCAGCAATTAGACGATAGAGTGATGTTTTTACAGCCCCCCAGGCTGTGCTATTGTACTCCAGATAGGACGGTAGCTGATGCTTTCAAAATAAAGCATGTCACAAACACAAAAAAAACCCTACTCCTCAATTGATGCAATTGGTGGGATGACCGATATTACACAAAAAGGCTTTTTCTTGTACAATAAAGCCCTGCAATTACTGTTCTTGCTATATTTGCTTACACTGTTATTATTTGCCACAGGAGAAAAAAAAAACCCATGTAAAATACATAGTTGCTAGAAGTAATCAATGCCCTAACCTCTCCAAAGGGATCTGTCAAGGATGGGCAAGTGGGCGTCAACATGGCAAATGGGGTTCAATGTGGCCAAATGCAAGGTGATGCACATTGGAGGGGTCTGAACTGGCAGAGACTGATCAAGAGAGAGATCTTGGAGTTGTAGTAGATAACTCACTGAAAATGTCGAGACAATGTGTGACTGCAATAAAGAAGGCCAATGCTATGCTGGGGATTATTAGGAAGGGTATTGAAAACAAATCAGCCAATATCATAATGCTCCTATATAAATCAATGGTGCGGCCTCATTTGGAATACTGTGTGCAGTTCTGGTCACCGCACCCTAAAAAGGATATTATAGCTTTGGAAAAAGTGCAGAAAAGGGCAACTCGAATGATAAAAGGGTTGGAACACTTTCCCTATGAGGAAAGGTTAAAGCGCTTCGGGCTCTTTAGCTTGGAGAAACGACGACTGAGGGGAGACATGATTGAGGTTTATAAGATTAACGTCCAGGTCTCTCAACAAAACACACTCTGCAGAATATTCTACTTTGCTTCCTCAGCCCTTCCATTGCTTCCCTCCCTAAGGCTCACTTTCCATCATTATAGTCCCTCTGTAACACTGTCTTCACACCCTATTTATAACCAAACATCTGTCTGTTAAGTATATCTGCACCTTCTATTTAAACAGAGCTTCCAAATTACCATAATTAGATTATTTCCCTTCCCCTCCTCACAACAGACACACTGTGAGGTAGATGGGGTTGAGAGAGCTCTCTCTAGAACTGCTCAAGAGAGAACAGCTCTGAAAGATCTTGTAACTGACCCAAGATCACACCAGCAGCTGCATGTGGAGGAGTGGGGAATCAAACCCGGTTCTCCCAGATTAGAGTTGGTGCTCCTAACCACTACACCAAACTGGCTCTCGATGGGAGACCGCCAAATAAGTCTAGAGTTGCTACGCAGAGGCAGGCTATGGCAAACCACCTTGCTTTGTCTCCTGCCTTGAAAACCTTACAGGGTCAACATATGTCAACAGGGTCAACATATGTGATTCAATGGCAAAAAAGGTGTAATTGGTAAACCAGAGGGAGGGCAACATTCAGTAACCAATCAGGACACAGGAGCCACTTAAGTACCTTGAGATCTAGTGATCAGATGGCTACTTGTTGATTTGTTTTTTTAAAAACCCCAGAAACAAAACTTGGTTCATATTAGGGATGATCCAAAACTGAGAGCCAGTTTGGTGTAGTGGCTAGGAGCGCGGACTCTAATTTGGGAGAACTGGGTTTTATTCCCCACTCCTCCACATGCAGCTGCTGGTGTGACCTTGGATCATACGGAGAACAAGAAAAACTGTAAAAAAGTGACGCTTAATATATGTCTTTAAAGAATCATAGAAAAGTGAACAAAAACAATATACATAATCATGGAAAAATATATTGACGGTGATCTCCGGAATGTCTTGCTGTTTCGAAGGAAGATCTTCTTCTGAACAAAGATGTAGGACAAAAAATGTCTCTCAGTGATTCATATCTTCTGGTGATGTCTCACAATTATCTAGGAAGATTCTCAACGTTCATAACAGCTGTAATGTATAGTAGAACCTGCCATGGGTTAAGATGATTGTAATGGATCAGTCATAAATTCTTTTAGAGCTGTTCTCTCAAGGGCAGTTCTCAAGAGAGCTCTCTCAGCCCCACCTACCTCACCCACCTCACAGAGTGTCTGTTGTGAGGAGGGGAAGGGAAAGGGACTGTAAGCCACTCTGGGACTCCTTTTGGTTAGTGAAGGGTGGGGTATAAATCCAATCTCCTCCTCCTCCTCCTCCTTTGGGATTTTCTTTTTGCAGCCCTTGATGAAGTGTATTCCATGGGTTCTCAGAGAACCAAACACAATTTGTAGTCGTCCCCCCCCCCAAATACTGTGTATATAATTTATAATCTATTTGTGATGATCTGTAATGCTGATTTAGTGATGCACAAATACCATTCAAAGACTCATACATTTTAGGAGAAACCTTCAGTGTGAGGAAACAGGCAGTGGTGCACAAAACAAAGAGCCGTGGGTGTGATTCACAGAAGGGAGAAGCAAAATCAAAATGGAGGAGGTGGGAATCAAAACAGCACAGATGAGAACTTCAAAACCATCCCTAGGACGTTTCCATTCAAATGCACATTCAAATGAAAACGTATTTTTGTTGCGCCACAATAATTTGTGTCCAAAAGTGAAAGAGCATCGTCCTAAGTATCTTGGCAATGAATGGGAATTAATCCTCCTACCCACATGCTGCCGCAGATCAGGAGAAACAACGACTGTAAACTTTGATGATAAATGTTTCAAAAAATGGACATTTATTTTTTATGAGTATTTTTGTCATCCTCCCTCTTCCAAATTTTGCAGTGAAAAATAGGGTTTGGCAAAAATCCACTTCAGTTTGGTTTGTGGCTGAACCACAAACTGAACTATGAGCCTATATGCCAGTTCACAAACCGAACCAGTTTGTAACAGTTCATGAGCCGTGCCTCAGAGCCATTAAACCCCTGCTTTCTGCTCCCCATGAAAAGCAGTGGGGAGCAGAAAGCTGGGGGCCATTTAAACCAAAGTTGTTTTTCATGAAGAATGGAAAGCAGGGTTTAAACTCCTGCTTTTTGCTCGGGATCCATTTAGAAGCTTAGCAGCATATTTGAGCCTGAACATTTATTGAGATCAGCGTCCTTTTTGAATGTAATATTCCTTATGACTTGTTGTCAAGCACTTCATGAATACAGAGACCTTTTGTACTACTCTAATATCTCCTGAGGAAGATCCATTATTGAAACGTTGTTATGTAATCCGGAGACGACATTGATTATGTACCTATGCACAAGGATTTTCTGATGATTTATTAATGGTGTTGTAGTGCTTTAGATTATAATACATAGGAAGCTTTTTCTTTGCAAGTCTTAGTGACTGCTTGATTTGTGGGTCAGACTCTCACGACTGTTGTCTTTATACTTATTTTCTAATTGGGTCGTGTTTGTCCATATTTATCTTGCTCTTCATGAACCGCCACAAATCACCATGAACTGCATCAAAATTTGTGAAAGTTCCTGATGTTTATGTATATTGCTTTGCAAACCATGAACTGGCCAAAATTTGTGACAAGCATTAGTTTGTCAGCCAGTTCGTGCCCATCCCTAGCGAAAAATCAACCTTACAAAAATTAAATGAAACAGTAATGTATGTTGTTGTGTAGAACAGTTCTGTAGAACTGAATTGTACTGTATTATGTTTTAATTTTTAAACTGTTATATTTATATGCTGTAACCCGTCCTGAGCCCTGCTTGCATGGGAGGGCGGGATAAAAATAGAATTAAATTTAAAAATAAATAATGTATGGATGTAATTATTAAAATATCCATATACCATTTTCCCTCATGGCTCAAGGTGACTTACAAGTCAAAGTTAAAACATTACAATTTCAGACCCAAATAATAAAACCCTAGATATTGCCTCCTCCTCAAAAGATTCCTAATTTCACTCTATACCCCATTAACCCCCCTGGAAAATAAAACAGCCTTTGTAGTGCCACCTGAAGAATTCTAGAGATGAAGCCCCCACACCTCCTAAGGAAGTCCCCTTCCATGGAATGGGATTTACAGTGGAAAAAGCACAGACCCTTTTTGATTGATGCGAGGGGGGGGGCATCTTATTTGGAGAACAGCCAATAGGTGGCAGCCGGAAGACCATAGCTGGTACCCTGGGACATACGGAAGGAGATGGTCCTTTAGATACATGGGTCACAGACTGTAAAGGCTTTTAAAGGACATAACCAGCACCATAAATTGGACTAGGAAACAAACTAGCGGCTAATATGGCTGTTTTAATGTGGGTGAACTATATTTCCAGGCTTGTCCCTAACAATAATTGACTGTCAAATTCTGAACCAACTTTGTTTTCTGTTGTTTCCCCCCCCCCCCAAGAGCAGCCCAGCATAAGGGCATTAACGGTTTTC
>NW_015172006.1:321565-323122 GCF_001447785.1 Gekko japonicus | reverse complement strand
GAGAGAGAGAACCAGATGCAGATGGTAGAAGGCACTCTTGGCTACTGGGCCTAACATCAGCAGCCCTCAAGCTCTTATCCTGACTTGCACACGGCAGTTCCATCCCATCCGTTACAAGTGGATCCAATCCCTCTAAAACATCAGCTTTTCTGACTACCTCTGTCTTATCTAGGTTCAGAGTCTGCTTGCTCTGCCTTCGCCACCTGATCACAGCCTCAAAGCAACAGTTCAGAGGCAAGATGGATGCATCTGGAGTCTTGAATCATGAAATGCAGAACTGGGTGTTGTCTTCCTATTGATGATACCCAGTTTTGAAGTTCCAGACAATCCCATTTGATAGCCTCAAATAGGTGTTGAAGAACATGTGTGAGAGAATAAAATGCTGTGGCACTTCATGGGACAACTCCCACCTAACTGATTCTGCTCCTCCCGTGGAAATGGAAATCCTTTGTGTCTGAAAGAGAAAACCACAGAGGGCTATTCCCTTAATTCCAAATTCCAGTTCCAATCAATGTATAAGAATGGAGTGGTCATTGCAAACCACCTGTCTGCCATGGAGCCCTTTAAGAGTCCTGTAGCTCAAATACTTTGGCCACCAAATGAGAAGGGAACACTCCCTGGAGAAGACCCCGATGCTGGGAAAGACTGAAGGTAACAGAAGAAGGGGAGGGCCAAAGTTGAGATGGTTCGACAGTGTTACCGATGCAACGAACATGAAATTGGGCAAACTCTGGAGGGCAGCAGAAGACAGGAGGGCCTGGCGTGATGTGGTCCATGGGGGATGCGAAGAGTCGGACTTGACTGTACAACTGAACAACAACAAACGTGCCATCCTATGTTGGTCTGTTCAGCATCCTATTTAAGTCCATTCAAAGCACCTTACTCCTAGGAAAGTGTTCTTAGGATTGCACTCTTATTCCAGTCCTTAATATCCTGATAATATGCAAGAGAGCCAGTACTGTGGAGCAGTTAGACTAGGGCTGTCATCACATACACTTTCCAGCTGGATTTTATTGAGGGCGATTCTGCCTTGGCTTTTCCCGCCATCATTTTACGAAGGCCACTTTGGAACAGAAATCCCCTCAGCATTGCATGCTGCTTTTACTTCCTTTGGTCATGGGATTTTATGGTACCCTCCACACTGCATGCCACTTTTGCTTCCTTTGATCATCGAGTTTTATGGTACCTTCTGCATAGATTTATGGCTGTTCAGGGGTGACTATGCAGTCAGTAAGGCATGGCCCCAAGGGGCCCCGGTCACATGGGAGGTTTTGGCCCGGAAGAGGGACGGATCGGGGGCGCAGCAAACGGGCGCAATCAAACCGCAACATCTGGGAAGCGGCGTGCAGCCGTCCCCGATCCGTCCCTTCAGCTGGAAAACCTGCTGCAAAAAAGAACCTGCAAAAGAGTAGGACTTACCAGAAACGGCGCAGCAAGTGTGGCCGTGAGATCACCGGCGCGCCCGTCTTCCAGAGCAATCGAGGCTCACGGCCGAACTGCGCATGCGCACACATGCACAGTTTGGCTGCCTCGCTCTCCCTTCAGTGGCTTCCCACC
>NW_015172006.1:309279-321466 GCF_001447785.1 Gekko japonicus | reverse complement strand
CCCACCTTTGGCCCTTCCCCCCCCCCCCCCCATGTGGCAGGGGCCTAAATATGTTTTTGAGCTGCACTTTTTCCTCCCAGTTGAGAAAAAGTGGAGCGAATGCTAGATGCAGAATCACCCTGAGTGAACTGGCGAAATCAATTTGGAAAGTGGATTGAAAGTGGATTATGTAGTTTGTGTGACCGCAGCCTAGGACCTGGGAGACTCAGGTTCGAATGCTAACTCTGCCATGAAAGCTCATTACGTGACTTTGGGACAGTCACTCTCTCTCAGCCTAACCTACCTCTGAAGGCCGTTGTTCTGAAAAGAAAATGGAAGAGAGGAAGATGATATTGTAATCTGCTTTACTTCCCCTTTGTGGAGAAAAGTGTGGTATAAATCTATTCGCTCAGAACTAAGTCCCACAAAGTCAAAGTAGGTTTACTGCCATGACAATGTACATGGTATTATCGCTTAAGCCTCAGTTCCCCCATTTGTACATTGAGAGTACCCCTTTTCTAACCCACAGAGCTTTTGCAAGGCATCCATTGCATTAATAGTACAATTAGGGTGGCCATCTACCAGGTGGGGCCTCTCACAGAATTACAACTGATCTCCAGGGATCACTTCCCCATGAGAAAATGGCAGCTTCGGAGGCCAAGCTTTATGGCATCGAATCCCTACTAAGCTCCCACCCATCCTCAAACTCCACTGTCCCCCAGGGTCTGCCCCCAAAATCTCCGGATTTCCCAGGCTACTCTTGGCCTAAGTACAACATGGAAAAATCTAAAAACAAACAAACACCATATGACAAAACCAGCTGCTTCACTAGGGGCGACAGTCTTATCTTTAGCGTCCATTACTGTTATTTATTCCTTCTTTTATCTTCCTCTCCTTCACTTGTATTTTTAGGTGCTAAGAAATGTGGCCTCTGGTACAGAAGTTCAGAAATCTTAATTCTGCACATAACGAGGAAGGTCAAAGACCTTGCTGAGGGAACAGACAGAAGGGAAAGTTGCGGTGTTTGCTGAGAGCAGCCATTAAAAAAAGAAAAGAAAAGACAATGGTGTGCTTCTGTCTCGGGATTTGTGCCGCCCAGTGATTCCATTATATGATAATTATTGGGCCGTGAATTATTTATGGGGCTTAATTATTTATGTTGGTTAGGAGCCACCGGCCAGATCGGCCACTGGTTTCAAAGAAAGCGAAGATACTGAATCCTCCATAGCCTGGTGGCAAAGATGAACGAGACATCCCGCACGCCTTTCCCTCTGAACCAGAAGTCGTCCATGAAGAGGGATGGGGCCGAATTTCATGACCACAGTGTACATAACTCCAGTAATCTCCCCCCCCCACAACCAATGTTAAGAAACGTAAAAGAAACATTAATATTTATTTATTAGATTTTTTTTTTAAGTTACCACTCACTCAGGGGGTCTGGTGGTGATTTACAACCCTTAAAACAACATCAGTTAAAAAGCAACAAAAATCAATTAAATCAAGATAAAATAATAAAATATACGAGTCAGTACTATACTACTATCAAAATAGCCCAAAGCATCTGGTTAACCTCCCAAAGCCAACATTAACAATTCGGCCTTACATGGCCTGTGGAAACTAAGTAAGTCCTCAGGGGAAGAGGTGTCATCAGAAAGTGCATTTCACAGGGTAGGGGCCATCACTGAGAAAGCCCTTTCCCTAGTAAGAGCTCATCCTGGGGCTGGGCACCTGCAAAAGGCCCCAAGAAGGTGGCCAAACAGGGCACAGGGGATTGTAATGGGACAGGTGGTTCAGTAAAATATGAGGGTCCCAAGGGCTTTAAAAGTTAACCCTAATTCCTTGAATTGGATCCAGAAACTCAGTGATAGCTAGCAAAACTGGGGTAATATGAGCTGATCATGTTCCGGTCAGCAGCCCGGCAACCGCATTCTGGACCCCTCGGAGTTTCTGAAGCGTTTTCAAAGGTAGTCCTGTGTAAAGTGAATTGCAGCAGTCCAAGCTGGACCTGACCATTTCATGGATCAATGTGGCAAGGTCTGACCCAGACAAACAGGGAGCCAGTTGGCGGGCCTGATGTAGATGAAAAAACATCAACTATGTTACCATGGGCACCTGTCTATCAAACGATAGTACAGATTCCAAGAACAGCCTAAGGCTTTTTACAAACTGGACAGCTGTCAGTCTTGGAAGTGACACTCCAGCTAGTGTCTCAGTCTTTCCCCGCCATATGACCTCCATCTTGGATGGATTCAACAAGCACCCAATGGCACATGCGCACACTTCATTTAAAAACAAACAACACAGCCCCCTCCTCTTTTCCGTACACCCCCCCACTCCTGGGTCGGCCTGCTCGAGAGGAACTCTCTGCACCGGGAGGCAGAGGGGGAGGTGCAGGGGGGGCGTGGTGGGAGGGCGCCCCGGCTGAAGCTCTTCCTGGAGGGGACCGGACGGAGGACACAGTTTGCATTCCTCTGCAGCCCTGGAAGGGGTTAAACCCGTGGAGCCTTTTGCTAGAGAGGCCACTTCTTTGTCGCACCGCAGGATTGTCCTGTGATCGGCATCTCCCCCCTAACGACGGGACCTCGACAGGACCTCTACGGGACGTCTGATCGTGCAACCGCGCGTTATTTTGCTCTGGGGCAAACAGCCACGCTCCCCCCCCCGCATTTTCCTGCCCGTGGGTCCCCCACACATTTTCCTGCCCGTGTCCACATTTTCCTGTCCGGCTTCCCCTTAACCACTGGAGAACCATGTTTAGGTACTGGGATAGTGCTGAGAACTCTACCACCATATACTTATTAATTTAAATTAATGCCTGTTTTATTCACCAGTTGTCATAACTTGGCATAGAGCATGTAAGTGACATACAAGCAGTATTCCATCTAATCTGAGTTAGTGTGAGCTAGCTCACGATTTTTTAGCCTCTGGCTCACACAGTTATTGTCTTAGCTCAGGAAGGATGGCTCCAGAGCAAACTAATTTATGCAGTAGCCAAATCGCTTGCTCACTACTTTAATGCCAGTAGTTCACAAAGTAGAATCTTTGCTCACAAGACTCCACGGCTTAGAGGGAGCATTGCATACAAGTAGCATAAAATGCCACGAAAGAAACAAAATGGACTGGGGACGCCAGTGACAAAATGGGTGAAATATAAAGCCCGGCTGACAAGATTGGGCTAGCCTGGGCTATCAATAGGTCAGGGCTGATGCATCTCTAAGGAAGACTTCAAAAGAATGATGTTAAGATGTTCATATCCCACCTTTTCAACTGTGGTGGCTCAAGAGTACACTCTTGGCCCCAGAAAAAGATTCATTTGTCAGAATAATCTAGCAATAAGACTGTATCTGCACATCAATGGAACTCCCGTTATTGTGCCCTATGGCAATCGTTCACAGCTGGATTGTCTCGTCTGCACTATTCAGTTGTGAATGACTGTGAAGGTGATGATAGCACAATATCCAACAGTCTGTAGATTTTTGTCTAAGAATGGAGCTCCAGTGATGTAAGGGGTTTTTGTGTGCTTCTGGTTGGGTATGGGAAAGGAGCTGGAACCCTCCACCTTTGCAAAAAAAAATTGCTTTTCTATTCACATCTAGTTAAGAAGCTAGCTCCCTAGTTTCAGATGTCTGGCCACAGTACTTACCCATTCCTCAGTAACCTCAAGGCTAGACTACTGTCCCAAAATGTGACATCTCGTCTGTCATCTGAGGCTAGCTGACGGGACCACACCACTCCTATGCAGAGGTCTCTTTAGCAGCGGCCAGTTCCAGGTCCAATTCAAGGTGTTGGTGTTCACCTTGAAAGTCCTTCATGATCTGAGTTCCACTTACTTGAAGGATTGCCTCTCCCTACCTGTTTCTGTCACTCATCCCATATAAGTCTATTATAAGTTCTTCTGTTGTCGAAGGCACATTCTGCCAGAGTCTGGGCTTGGAGCTTTTCAGTGGCCAGCCCATGCCTGAGGAACAGCCTCCCAGTAGAGGTATGGGGGACTCATACCCTTCAGTTTGGTGTAGCTGTTAGGAGTGCAGGCTCTAATCTGGGAGAACCGAGCTTGATTCCCCACTCCTCCACATGCAGCTGCTGGAGTGACCTTGGGTCAGTTACAAACTCTCTCAGAGCTGTTCTCTCATGAGCAGTCCTCGAACGAGCTCTCTCAGCCCCACATGCCTCGCAGGGTGTCTGTTGTGGGGAAGGGAAGGGAAAGGAGATTGTAAGCCACTCTGAGACTCCTTCGGGTAGTGAACGGCGGGGTATAAATCCAATCTCTTCTTCTTCTTCTGGCTCTCTGGCAAGGATGAAAACAGCTGTTTTGGAGAGCATTTGGGGCGGCCTGAGCTTGCACAAAGAGGGGGGGGGGTTCCCTGCTCAATGGGGCATACATTGTTTTTTTTAATCTTGTTTTTAATATGTTACTCTAATATTTGCTTTATTGAATTTTTTGCATTGTTTTTGCATAGTTGTTAACTGTCTGGAGTCCTGGGATGCCTGAGTAAGTTGAAGTGTCGTGGGTTAGACGCATGTAGAAACCACTGAGCCTGATGTAGTGGTCAGCATGGTTTACTGGTACACAACAAAAGACAAAGACTAACGGCTGGCTGGCCAACTATATACACACCTGGGGACACTCCCCTAGGTCCCCTTGGTGGGTTTAAATCTCCCGCCACGGTCCTATTGGTTCCCCAGTGGAGAGACTAGGAGCCTAGTCCCCATTGTTCCTACAGAGTCAAGCTCGGGGGTATTCGCTGGCCCCTGGTGGCGGTCAGTGGACATAACTCAAGTATTAACATATTTTAAAGTAAATAAATAGGAGCTGTGGTGGCTCAAGTGGTTAAGATCAGGGGTCATTTGGGGGGGACGTGGGGGGACGCCATCCCCCCGGGTGAGGTGCGGGAGGGCGGGGCCTGGAGCTCCCTGCTGGTGCCCGCTGGAGGTCGCCGCTGGCTGTGGGGAGGACACACTTCTGGTGATGTCAGGGGGTGTGGCATATGCTAATGAGTCCCCCTAGCTCTTTTTCTACGAAATGACCCCTGGTTAAGATGCTGAACTGCAGGCTGTGGAAGGTCAGTAGTTCAGCAGTTCGAGACCCGAGTTACCGCATGACGGAGTGAGCTCCTGTCTCTACTTCCAGCTCCTGCCAACCTAGCAGTTCGAAAGCAAGAAATTGCAAGTAGATAAATAGGTACCACTTCGGTGGGAAGGTAACAGCGTTCCGTGCGCCTCAGTGTTTAATCATGCCGGCCACATGGCCACGGAAACGTCTTTGGACAGCGCTGGCTCTTCGGCTTTGAAACGGAGATGAGCACCGCAACCCTAGAGGCAGATTCGACTGGCTTTCAAGCAAGGGAACCTTTACCTTTAAGTAAATAAATACAAAGAGAGAGGAAAATTCTGACTGGCATCATGAGGAGATTATTTTGAGGTAAATGCTGTTGCTCACCTGAGAATGCAAGGAAGGAAGGAGGAAAAACTTCTGAAAGGAAGTTAACGCTTTCATTTCTTCCATGAGGTAGCAATACTGTGGTTTTTGAGTGGCGCAGCTGAGACTCAATGAAATGTAGCAAGGGCATATCCAGATAAAAGAAAATCAGTTTGTTTACAGGCTAGGAGGAGAACGCATGAGTGGAATTTGGAACAAGTTCAGTCCTAACTGGGAAGTCCTTTGACTCAGGCAAAAATACCAAGGCAAAGGAAGCTAAACGAACGAACACTTCAGAGTAGTTAAACACATTTCCTAGAAATACCTTGTGGCTGGTGGCTTGGAGACCAAAGTGTCCTTGTCCCACCAGCACGGGTAGAGGCTGTCTCAAGAACTAATGCCTGGGTGCCCCTTTTAACTGATTATTTGAGTGTTAAAGTCCAGTTATCCCACTGGCTTATTTCTGGTGGGAAACTGGGGGAAGGGTTAATTCTCTCACCTCAGATGTTGTGGTGTTCCCAAGACCATTTTAGAGCTGTGGTGGACCATGTTCACGTGGTTAAGTGCACGGACGGTTTGATTCCCCACTTCTCCACTTGCAGCTGCTGGATGACCTTGGGCAAGCCGTAGTTCTGATAAGAGCTGTTCTTGAAAAAGAGCCGTTTCTGTCAAGAGCTCTCTCAGCCCCACCTACCTCACAGGGTGTCTGTTGTGGGGAGGGGAAGGGAAAGGAGAGAAAGCCGCTTTGGGTAGTGAAGGGCGGGGTATAAATCCAATCTCTTCTCTTCTTCTTCATATCAGCTGGCCAAAGCTATTGTGTTCAACCGACTTGCTAGAGTTTGGGGCAATTCTGCTTTTCACTCTGGACGGCCCATCCATTTGCACTAGGTGGAGCCTCATGGAATCCGGCGGCACAAACAGTTCCATGTTTGACACAGAAGATCAGTTTAGAGGGGGAGGATGTGTACTATCAAACACAGGAAGGGTCATGGCTCAGTAGCAGAGCAACAGGTTTGCATGCAGAAGGTCACAGGTTCAGTCCCTGGCATCTCCAGTTAAAAGAATCACATCGATAGGGTGAAAGACAGAACGGTTGCCAGGCAGAGTAGACTATACCAACCTTGATAGACTTAATGATCTGACTCACTATAAGACCTCTTCATGGGTTCACAGGGGGAAAAGGTGAAACTCCCCTCCCTACTTTCACCCATATGGCTCTGCCTGGGATTGGTGAATATAAATGAATCTTCAACAAAATGAAGTGGGGACTCTGGGGAGTCTTCTCTCCTATCTAAATCTAGGATATCAGTGCTCACAAAATGTCCACCTTAAAAGAGCGGTGAGATTGTCGAGATCTGAGATTATTTGCAGTGCGAAGCCTGACAAGAAGCAAAACGTATCACTTTCTCACAACCTCTCTCTTTATCCCCCTTATTTGCAGTCAATATCTCAGATTCCGCAAATGCATCAGATGGAGGGGGGGAGAGAGAGAGAAGAAGAAAATCGATGTAATGTAAATGGGAAGCATTTTCAGGAAGAAACACGCAGGGACTTTTGGTGTCCATTCATTCTTCCATTGCAGTGAAGTCCCACTGCTTTGGGATGGGTGAGAGGTGCGACCAAAGAAAAGATAACAAGCCAATATTTCCCCTTTTTCTAAATAAAATAAAATGTAGTTTTAAAATGTGTTGGCTGCTGAGCACGCTCAACCATTTTAAATGTCAGCCGCTTGAAAATCAGATCATTTGCATCACAAGAAAGCAAAGTATTTTTCACTGCAAAAAGAAATTGACTTCCAATGGAGGAAAAAAAAGTATCTCCCAGCCCACCTTACCTTATGTGCTCCTCTGCTTCTGATGCACCTTTGCATCTAAGTGCTATATTTAAAGGACCCCAGAGGTTTGAATTTCTGCTAAAGGAACACCAGTTGCCCTTATGTTTTGCCTGGATCCATTGGTTTCTTATTGTCAGGTGCTGTGGGACTTGAACTCGGAGTCTGGGCCTGGGTGAATGGTCCCAGAGACCCTCGGTCAGCAGACCATCAGGAAAAAGCTGCAGGTCTAGCAGGGACAGATTGGCCATGATGGCCATTGGCAAAAGTCCTGATGGGCCAATGGCCTGGGACCCCACCACTCCTAAGCCTGTTGGCCAAGGGGTGAGAAGACTAGCCTGACAGAGCACAAGCTGTTGTGGCCAATCCAAGCCTGGTGCATGACTGAGCTGGGCCTCCCTCAGTCAGGGGGTGTGGTGGGGGAGGGGGCAGGTACCTCTCCAGGTCTCTTTTGGCCTCCTGGACTGCCTTTGGGCTCCATGGAAGCTGTAAGAGTTATTGGAAGCAGCTGACTGAAAGGGCCAGTAAGACTGAACCTGGAGCCGTGACGCTGCTGTCTCAAGGCTAAGCCTTTTGGTCTGAGCAGTTGTCCATGACATGAAGACTGTGCGAGATCTGCTGGTCCTGGTTCCTCACCTTTGCCTTTTTGGATCTTGTACATTGTCTCACTGGAGAAGACCCTGATGCTGGCCGCAGTGTTCCCTCTAAGCTGAGTCAGTGTGAGCTAGCCCACCTTTTTTTAGCCTGCAGCTCACACCTTTTTGTCCTAGCTCAGGAAGGAGGGCTCCAGAGCAAGCTAATTTATGCAGCAGCCAAATCGCCTGCTCACAACTTTCAGTGGCTCAGAAAATAGAACTTTTGCTCACAGGACTCCGCAGCTTAGAGGGAGCATTGATGCTGGGGAATATTGAAAGTAACAGAAGAAGGGGACGGCAAAGGATGAGCTGGTTAGACAGTGTCATAGATGCAACGGACATGAAATTGAGCAAACTCCGGAGGACGGCGGAAGACAGGAGGGCCTGGCGTGATCTGGTCCATGGGGTCGCAAAGAGTCGGACTCGACTGTGCGACCGAACAACAACAAACAACAACCTTGTCTCTGCCCTGGGATGTCTTGTGGATTCCTGGCTGGTGGCCCCGCTGTGCCCTATACATTTCTTGCCTATCTCTGCTCCTTTGGCAACCTCCTTTGGACTGTTCCATCCCTTGAGCTGCTCCCTGCCTCCACACCTGACCTGTACGCAAGAGCTACCAGGGAGGACACGGGCTTCCCAAAGATCACTTGAAGCTGTCCTGGTATATTCACTTGATGTATCAGACAGTTCTATTCAGGGGTCATTTCGTAGAAAAAGAGGGGCAGGAGCTCATTAGCATAACTTATTTGCATAGGCCACACCCCCTGACATCACCGGAAGTGTGTCAGAAGGCAACACCCACCGCTCAGGCTCCACTGGACTGTTTTGGATTGCTAGCTATCGGGGGGTGGGAGGAATGTGCAGATCTGTCCTCGCAGAGGAGGGAGAGCTTGTACCTGAATAAAACTTGGTCTTAAAGGTGCCACTGGACTGTTTTGGGCCGGGGGGGCTCTGCAACTTACCTGGCTGCTTCTTGCTCTGACTGAAGGCTGCTGGGAGCAGGGGGCGGGGCTTGTTGCATGTGCCCGCCCCCTGGGCTCTTTACTGCCGGAACTCCGCTCCTGTGCGCTCCTGCAGGAAATGACCCCTGGTTCTATTTACCGCAGTCCTTTATTACTTTAATATCTGGAAGATGCTGATATAGTCCATCAATGGTAGGGATCTGCAGATTTCCCCTCTTTCATCCTGTTATCGTTTCCTGTGCTTGCGATGCCCTGCATCAACTGAACTGAAGAATGCATTTGTGTACTTGATCACCTGAAGAATGTGCGCTTCCCCTTCCAATTTATTTTGTATTTTTCATATGTGCATGTGTGTGCACATGTGAGTGTGTGCACATCTGGAAGTCATGGCAACCTCTGGTGAGTGACTGTGTGTGCACCTGGAAGTCATGGGGACCTCTGGTGACTGACCCCTACTGGGGGCCTGGAGGATACTCAGAGAGGTGGCTAAATGAAGCCTGCCCCCGCCTCCTGACTGCTGGTATTCCTTGGAGGTCTCCCTCTCAAGTACTTGCCAGGATCGACCCTGCTTAGCTTCCGAGATCTGATGAGGTCAGGCTTGCCTGGGATATCCAGGTCAGGGCCCCCTGCCAACATTTAATCAATGTATACGTGTGCATCAGTAACACAGAGGAAGAAAAGACGCAATTAAACTGCCAGAACAGAAAACTACAAAAAGCGGGATATGATCCAGTTCTGGAATTAATTTTAGAAATTCTCAAGGTCCATTTCCACATTACAAAGTCTGCTTGTTTGTTGGGGAACAACACAAGGACTTTGCAGCACACGTGCAATGGGGGCTTTGTGCCTCCCAGATGCACACGAGTTCTTTCATTTCGAGGATCCTTTGTACTGTAAAGAACTTCAATATTTCAGCAAAAAAAGTTGGCCCAATGGTTTGGTTTAAGATGTGAAAACAGTACGGGGGCAGCAGAGATTGGGGGGAGGTGGTCTACCGCCACTTCTCCCTGACTGTGGTGCTCGCAAAGAGGAAAGAGCCGGTCTGCACCTGGAAGGCACAAAAACTACAATCGCACACGTGACACAAAGCCCTCGTAGCATTTCCCAATGGACATAAAGGCCTTGTAAGATGTAGATGGAGCCTCAGAGCTAAACCAGAATTGAACAGAAGGGGAGTGTAGCACAGAGCGAAATCCTGCAGCAAATAAGGAAAAGAATGGGGGCAGTCCACTCTTCCCTGTGTGAGATGCATTTTGCAGGTATGTGCGCTTGTTTTCCACATGTGCAATGGACCACATAGTGGAAGGACACCTCAAACAGACCAGAAGGAGAAGTTCCAGACTTAAAGGGACTCACAGTGCTCTCCCAAACGGAGTTACACCCTTTCAAGTCCACTGAATTGTTTAAAAGGTGTTTAAAAATGTCTTTTAAAGGGTGGAACCCTGTATAGGACCACTCAATCTCACCACACTTCTTTTGTGTGTGACTGTGTGTGAATGTATCCCTTTTTTATGAAACGCTGGAACTTCTTTACAGGACAAAAGGTCCTTGGAATAAATGACTTTCCCTATCACTCCTCCCCTATCGTATGCAGGTCGGACAGGAAATTCATTTACATGGGAAGTGTTGTTATTAAGTTCACCTTATTATATACCAATAATAAAAAAGTCATTGTGTTTAGAGGGAAGGAAGAAAGAAAAGGACAGGGGTGGTTAGAAACATGCAGACATAGTAAATTACTGTGCGGATTAAATCTCGGTCAGCTGGAAATGGGGCTGTTTGAAAACTTCCCCTTTTGATTTTTTTTTGCAGTATCAGGAGGAGAGATTGCATTCATTTCTTTTATGCTAGTCAGCCCTTTGTCATTCCTTTTCGACTCCCTTCACCTTGTGATGTGCAGTTTAAAGGAAAGGAGGAATCGTCCGCTGTGATTTAGGTACATCCAGGACAGTGGGTTTGAAGGGAAAAAAATCTGCATAGGGTATCATGTAGAATCAGAACAAAGCTTATACCCAGAATTAAACTTCGTTGGACTTAAAGGTGCCATTGGACTCAAATTTCGTTCTATGGCTTCAGACCAACATGGCTATCCACCTGAATCTATCTCCATATAGAATGAGTCAAAGCAGTTCACAGAACTGTCCAGTTCTGAAGACAAAGATGTTAGGGGAGTAGTTAACAAAGCCAAGGTGCACAACCTGTTTGAAGTGCAGATAAAGGTTTGTTTAGGAACTAACATACTTGCTAATAAAGAGTAGAGATAGAGATAGGGTCCTAACTTCTTCACTAACTGAGAGAGGGTCAGACTAAGTGTGGAATTTCTGAGAAGAAGCAGGATATGGCCCTAAAGAGCAGCAATCTGGAGACAGACAAGGAATGACACCCTACAGGAGAGTAGGTGCTGACCTCACTATCCTTACTAATTGTTTCCTTCCTGTCCCCTGCAGGGTCTTCTTCTCTTCTTCTTTGTACACCAGACATTGCTTATCCCAACAAAAGACTGGGTCACCACTTTGGTAGTTGGGAATGGGGGTGTCATAAGGCTCTTGGATTCTTTTTCTTCCCCTTCCTGTGTAGAGGAACTGCTTTTGTGAGTGCTCCTTGAGATGGTCTCCTGTCAATAGGATCCCTTTTCTAGCGGTGGACCTGCAAGGCCGGCGGGAGTGCAAGGAAGCCCCGCAAAGGCCCTCCCTGGCCCCAGGCAGGCAGGGGTGGGGAGAGGCAGGGAGGAAGCAACTTACCCTCCCTCTTCTCCTGCCTCCTCCTGGCTGAATGAGGGCCGAAAGCGGGGCGGCCGGAAGTGGGGGGGGCTTTGTCATGTGCCCCCCCCCGTACCTCACCCGGGGGAACTGCGATCCCCCGCGATCCCCCCCGAAATGACCTCTGAGTATAAGGTGTGCTCCAGCCTTTGCCACTAATGGTTTCAGCAGGCCAAGCGACCATGTTTGACAGCCATAATCGTTCATGAGCTGAGCCTCAGATTTGATTGTGAAGATAAAATGGAGGAAGGAAGATGTCATCGTTAGCCACCTTGGGTCCCCCTTGGGGGAATAAAGCAGGGTATAAATAACTAAATAAAAATCTTCTTGCATTGCCCAGGAGATCTCCATTTGCTTAGTTTTAGGCCCTTTCTGCACTCTCCTTTTAATTCATGTTCATCGCAGTGTCCTCCAAGCAATTCTGCACTAAAATAAAATTCAAACTTGTTTTTAATCCAGGTTCCCCCCGCCCCATTCTACACTAAAATCTAGTTCAGTCTTCTTTTTATTCTGCCCCCCCCCCAATTCTGCATTACATCACCTCCCTTCAGAGGTCAGCCCGGTTGCAGCCTGCTATTGTCTGGGTTATTTGGATGCTGTTT
>NW_015172006.1:302802-308976 GCF_001447785.1 Gekko japonicus | reverse complement strand
GAGGAGTTGGTGAGTCGCTCTGAGACACCTTTGGGTAGTGAAGGGTGGGGCATAAATCCAATCTCCTCCTCCTCCTCCTCCTCCTCCTCCTCCTCCTCCTCTTCTTCTTCTTCATGGGGGAAAAGAGGTGTCTGTGACCAGCTGATAAACAGGGCCTCCCCAAAAGGAAGCAAAGGAAGTTGTGAAACACCCTGCCCCAAGTTCCCTTTCCCTCTTGCAGCATTTTCAAGGGTAAAAATTCAGTACAGTTATCCAAGTATTCCTTATTGGAATGTTGTCAGGTTTAATATATACCAGGTGTTCCATAACATAAATAAGGGATTAAGGGACAGAACAAAGGATGATGCTTTGCCAGGTTTGAGTTGTGGCATACCTGGGTCGTTTTAAGCAAACATTGAATATTCTATAGCTCCCAGAGCTACTGTGGCTATACAGATCCTGATGTTCCCTGAAAATGAGATGGTATACCAGAACACATGCTGACAGATCCTGGGCAAATGAGTCTTCTCTTCTGCATTATGGATGACCCGTATTTTTAAAAAGGGGGGGTCACAAATCCCAACCTGGCTGGCCTCACCCACCTCTTTCCTCACGGGGGCCTGCTCCTGCGATATCATCATTTTGTTTCAAGAAAATCACATCAAGTGAGCAATGAAGGCATCTCGGCTCTCCTGTGCGATATCAGTCTCGTCAAACGAAAGGTGTTGTCACAAGCCAGACTTATTTAGGAAATTTTAAATGAGCACCAACAGAACAATGAATAAATGATAAGGACTGAATGATTTATAAAGGAATTGATGACACTGTAAATTTTAACTGGCACAAATCTCCCTGACAATGGACCCAGCACACTGCCAAGGGGCTAAGCTAATAATCCTCCGGATGGTATGCACAACACAGACTTTAATGTGCTGAAAAGATGCTGAGCAGGTGTAGCATGAGAGGGACGCAGGGGAAAGGGTGCTCCTCCTTAGGGATGAACAGATTTCCCATGCTCCTTTAGTGTTCTGGAAATTATACTCATGCTGCATTTCATTCCTCCTTAATTCTGGTTCAGTTAGGAACATTCTGTAAAGTTCTCCAGAGCAGGAACGTGTGTGGCTCCGGGGGAGTCGGAAAGGGGCAAGGCACCTTTAAGGGCTAAATAGGGAAGCCCAGCTGAGGGCAATGTTGGAAGTCCCAGGTGCGATGTCCCCTGTCTCAGACCTCCAGACTTTGTGGCAAGAGAGGCTAGATAGCTAGATAGGCACACTGACGTTTCTTCCTGTCTTTACTCTTCTGCCACTGTCCCCTTCAAAAGGCAGATTGTGTTCTCCAGGGGTCATTTCGTAGAAAAAGAGCTAGGGGAACTCATTAGCATAACTCATTAGCATATGCCACACCCCCTGACATCAGGGGCCTGGCGGTGGACCTGCAAGGCCAGCGGGAGTGCAAGGAAGCCCCGCCAAGGCCCTCCCTGGCCCCAGGCAGGGGTGGGGAGAGGCGGGGAGGAAGCAACTTACCCTCCCTCTTCTCCTGCCTCCTCCTGGCTGAATGAGGGCCGGAAGCGGGGCGGCCGGAAGCAGGGGGCGGGGCTTCATCATGTGCCCCGCCCCCTGCACCTCACCCAGGGGAACTGCGTTCCCCCACGTTCCCCCCCGAAATGACCTCTGGTGTTCTCAGGGATGATCCCCCCCTTCCTTCTGTTCTCTCACTCACTTGAAGAAGAGTTGTCTCCCTGCACACACCAAGAGAGAGAGATAGGGTTACCAAGTACCTACCGCGAATTGGCGGGGGACACATGCTTTCCCGTCGCAACATTCCTGCCTGTAACACACCCGCGTCACACTATGCTGTCGCCCAGACATGACGTCAGAACACTGGGCACGTAGTCGGGCGACACTCTGGCAATGGGTAAGTTTATTATTATTAAGAACAGTCATAAGACCAGCAGCTCTGGCAATGGGGCTGAAAACCATCGAGTTTTCAGCCCCATTGCTAGAGCGTCGCCCGGCTACGTGCCTACGTCACGTCTGGGTGACAGTATAGTGCAACGAGTGTGTTTTCCCCGCGGGAATGTTCCTGCCAAGAACTATGTGTCCCCCGCCGATTCGCAGTAGGTACTTGGTAACCCGAGAGAGAGATGCGATCATCTCTTGGCACCATGAAGTGGATGGGCCTCTCGCCATCTGCTTCCTTCCTTTAGCTAGCAAGTTAGTACTCTATCCTGTCCCTACTCTTTCCTATCCTAAGTGTACTTCTCAAATAAAGAGAGAAGTATTTCTCGTCTAAACATGCAGTGAGGCTCTGTGTAACTCTGTCAGCTGAGTAACCTGGTAAAGTGACACTCCTGCATTTGTAGCCAGGGCTTTTTTTGTAGAAAAAGCCCAGCAGGAACTCATTAGCATAATAAGCCACACCCAATAGCAGAAACACATTAGCATATTGGGCCACACCCCTGACAGCACCACTCATTAGCATATTAGGCCGCACCCCCACGTTACCAGAAGTGTGGTCATCCAGCCACACCAACCTTTTGCTTCTTATTCTGTTTAGCTTGTTTGTTGTCAAAACCCAGAGCTTTTTTTGTAGCAGGAACTTCTTTGCATGTTAGGCCACACACTCCTAATGTAGCCAATCCTAATGAGTTTCTGCTGTTGGGTGTGGCCTCTTATGCTAATGAGTTCCTGCTGCGTGTGGCCATGCAATGTGGTTCTGTGTAGCTTTGTAAACTGGGTTACCTGGTGAAAACATGCTCCTGCATTTGTAGCTTTATTTAAAGTACTCTGCTAACTAATGGTGACTGGACTAAATACACCAGTTGACCTCAAAAGGCAACAGGCCAGTCACTTGGGTATGCTGGAAGGGTGCCGTCTGAGAAGAGGCTGGCTTTTAGGGGCTGGATCTGAGAAGCCAAAGAATGCAGCAGGATTGAGGAATCCACCCAAAAATCCCAGGTGCCAGGCTGAGGCCGGGGGGGTGGGTTAAGGATGGCCATGGAGAGGCATTGGGTGATGGAAGACAGGAACAACACAGGTGCCTGAGACTAGGAGAGAGGTGACTGTGAGAACACGGCTGAGGAAAAGGACTGGAGGTGGCTTGGCAAAGGGAGTGACACAGCTGCCCTGGGGAGTTCTGCTAGCCGTGAAGTTGTTCAGTAAAATGTTGGTTGCTACAATATGTGCCGAATCCACAGTGCCTATCTGTGGGGATGGAGGGCTGTCCTCAACCAAGAAGAAGAAGAAGAAGAAGAAGAGATTTGATTTATACCCCACCCTTCACTACCCGAAGGAGTCCCAGAGTGGCTTACAATCTCCTTTCCCTTCCCCTCCCCACAACAGACACCCTGTGAGGTGGGTGGGGCTGAGAGAGCTCTTTTGAGGACTGCTTGTGAGAGAACAGCTCTGAGAGAACTTGTGACTGACCCAAGGTCACACCAGCAGCTGCATGTGGAGGAGTG
Organism: Gekko japonicus; assembly: GCF_001447785.1. NCBI lineage: Eukaryota > Metazoa > Chordata > Lepidosauria > Squamata > Gekkonidae > Gekko > Gekko japonicus. The sequence continues at coordinate 305,537 of NW_015172006.1, read as the reverse complement.
GGGGATCACACCCAATTCTCCCAGATTAGAGTCCACGCTCTTAACCACTACACCAAACTGACTACTAATTGGCCTTGCGAATGGGGTGTGGGAGCGCAGAGCAAAACCCGGAGGCTACAGTGTTTCACAGTGCTCCCTCCATTATGTGTCACTGGTAAAATAACAATATTTTGTGCCCGAACACCTGATTGCATTGAGATTTTTTTCTTGCCCATGTGCTCTTGCTTTCCTGTACATTTGTGGAAAGCCAGACCAAGAAAATCTCAATACAGCAAGACGTACAATCACATCAAAACAGCTTCGTGGCCTCCCTCTTTCCCGCTCTCTGTTATTTTCCCTCCTGTTTGCAACCCATCGGTTTATGCCAAGAAAACTTCTTAGAAGCACTTCAAAATGAGGTTGACGCTATTAGCAAGGGTATTAGAGGGAAAACAAACACAAACCTTGTCCAGACAATTGGGTGATCAGCTTCTTTTCAGAACCTGGATAAGATAGAGCGCTAATGATTAGTTTAGAAATTCAAATTACTGTTCAGCGAAGAAAAATTGTTGGCAGGAGTCTCCGAGTTCTAGGAGCAATTCCCCGCAAATTGTTATGCAATTACCTGTGGGAGGTCAGAAAGTAATTAACATGGAACCTGCACTCTTCAGCTAGCAGGCTATAATACAGACAGGATGAAAGCCATATTCCAGCATAGAAAAGAACTGGCCACGTCTTTTCCTTGAAACCGCACTAGCAATTTTCCGCAAGAATGGTCAGCTGTGACCGCATTAGTAGCACACATGCGGGGATATGTTTGTTTGTTTTTAACTGTCCAGGATATAAAAAATTAGGACAACAAATGATTCATCAACACATCTGGTATTAACATAGTGATTTTGGAGAGGCCGAATGTGTCCCAAATACACTTCTGCACCTTTTTCATTGGCTGTTTGATGTAACAGCTGGAAAATCACTAAAGAGGAGGAGGAGGAGAATAGGAGGAGATTGGATTTATACCCCGCCCTTCACTACCCAAAGGTGTCTCAGAGCAGCTTACAAACTCCTTTCCCTTCCCCTCCCCACAACAGACACCCTGTGAGGTAGGTGGGGCTGAGAGAGCTCTGACAGAGAAACTGCTCTTTTTCAAGAACAGCTCTTATCAGAACTACAGCTTGCCCAAGGTCATCCAGCCAGGTGCAAGTGGAGGAGTGGGGAATCAAACCCGGTTCTCCCAGATTAGAGTCCACGCACTTAACCACGACACCAAACTGGCTGTTTCTGATACTGATGGCCCAGGCTGGCCCAATGTCATCAGAGCTTGGATGCTAAGAGGGGTTGCCCCTGGTACTTTGTACTTTGATGTATCTTATATTTGTGGTTTAAAGGTTTATTTTCTATTTTGTTTTTACATTTTTAATGTTGTTACTTCCCTGGGCTCTTGGTTTCTCGGGAAAAAGGTGGCCATACAGATATTTTAAGCAAATAAATAAAGGCTAAAGGAAACCTCCATGTTTCCTTGTCCTTGCAGAAATGTCAGTGTATCTGAAGAAGTGTGCATGCACACAAAAACTTATACCTCTATGTTATGTATGGAACAGAACGTAAGAATTTATTGAGCTTGAGTCTAAGCAAGGTATTGTAAACCGACCTATCAGAACAAGGGAGGTTCTGGAGGGAAGCAAACTGTTTGGTCTTTATGTACTGAACATGATTGGATGTTATCTGACATGTGGGCGTGGCTTGCCAAGCCCGGACTGTTTAAAAAGGAGCCTGTTGCTCAGTTGTTTGTCTCGTTCTGGTTCTTCTGACTTCGTGTTCAATAAAGCTGTTATCACTGTTCACCTGCTGCCTCGAGTCTCGCATCTAACACTCTAGCAAAACTTTGTTGGTCCTAAAAAGTGCCACTGGACTTTGTTCTGCTGCTTCAGACCAACATGGCTACCCCACCTGAATCTATGGGCATCTATTGTATATCTTAGAGAGCACCTACTCTTGTATGGATCAGGTAGTAGTTGAGATCCAGGGCTTCTGGGTGCCACCAACCCTTCCTAACAAATATTCCCCTCACACCTAACCCAAACATCATATCAAAACAGACCACATGACCTGCCTATCTCCATGGTCCCCCAATGTGACCAGAGAACCTGGAAGGTGCCCCCCCTCCCCGGTTGACTGAATGCGCAAATGAGTCATCTGTACAAGGCTCCTGAGTCACAACATTGGTCCACCTAGCCCCAAATTGTCTACTTTGACTAGCAATGGTTCTCCGAGACATGAGAGAATGGCAATTCCTACCACAAGCTATCAGAGATCCATTTAAGAGGAGATTCCACAGATTGCATTTAAAATCTTCTACATGAAAGAAGCAGGAATTCAGCAAGATCTCTAGGTTGGAAAACCATTCAGCTAGTATCTAAAAAAGGATGAGCACTGGCAGGATTGCTAACCCCTCCATTCCTTTCACAGCAAGGAGCTGCTTGGCCAATTAAAACATCTTTCAAAGTCATTTGGAAGCCATTTGACTGTAGAAGAAGAAGAATAGGTTTTTATACCCCGGTGGCTCAGAGGTTAAGACACTGAACTGCAGACTGGTAGGTCAGTAGTTCGGCAGCTCGGCAGCTCGGGACCCGAATGCTGTGTGACGGAGTGAGCTCCTGTCTCTGGTCCCAGCTCCTGCCAACCTAGCAAGAAATTACAAGTAGATAAATAGGTACCACTTCAGTGGGAAGGTAACAGCGTTCTATGTGCCTCGG